>NW_012098765.1:1293959-1341264 GCF_000951045.1 Mandrillus leucophaeus
GCCAGGATGGTCTCGATCTCTTGACCTCGTGATCCGCCCGTCTCGGCCTCCCAAAGTGCTGGGATTACAGGCTTGAGCCACCGCGCCCGGCCTGCAGGCATCTTTCAATCAGAGTTGGCATCTCCCATCCCTGAGCCCACCCGAGTCCTTAAGAGCCCAGGGCAGGTGTGTGTGTCAGAAGATGGATGCATGACGATCTGAGGGCTCAGAGATCATGAGGCCACCTGCTTTGTGTGGGAGAAGCACAGACTTTCTCAACTGTGAATAGAGCAGAAGCATTGAGTCATGGGCAGACACAGGACTGAGAGCCACAGCCTCTGGCACCTTTCCTGTTTCCTCCCTGACTGGCTGACTGCCTGGTCTTTTGGGGTGCTCACCTGGAACATGCAGGTGCTGTTTCTTTCAGCTGCACAGTCCCACACCACCCAGCCAAGATGTGTTTTTTTCTGAGGCTTTGCTATTTAAGGACATCCTGGAGATGGGTGATGATGGGGATGGGGGTTTGAGCAGGAGATCAGAAGCAAGTCTAGAGGTGAGTTCAGGGGTCGGCTGTGGGTCACAGGTGGGCAGCTCTGCCCAGGAGTTTGATGGGAACAGAGTTTCATTTTGGGAGGAAGAAAAGAGTTCTGTGGGTGGATGGTGGTGATGGTAGCAGAACAATGGGAATGTGTTTAATACTACGGATCTGCACATGTGGAAGGGTTAAAATGGTAAGTCCTACATTAGATATATACAGTGGCTGGTAGTCTTACCCTCCCTATAAATACACACTTTTTGGCACTGTCCCTTCCCTGCCATGCAGAGTCCCCAAGGCTGAATCTCCCTATGTCTCCAAGTGTGCATCACTTGCTGTCCTCTGTGCTGTGTCCCATGTGCTGTGCCCACAGCCTTATACAGCCAGTGACTTCAGAGCCAGGGCACAGCTCAGCAGTCTGTCCTGAGGCTCCATGTCTTCCCATTTTCCTGCAGCCTGATCCAGGGGAGGCTTTGGTGTTGATTAGCAGCTTTATTTAGCCTGATTCAGGACAGACACCTGGGCACCTTCTCCATATGCCCTGGTTTCACCTTAGGTGGCTTCAGGGCAGGGTCAGTCAGTCACTGGGGGCGCTGGGAGCAGAGATGGGGGCAGAGTTTGAGCTGCTCCTCCATCATCCAAGGGGCTTCCTCTTCTCATTTAAGGAAAAAGTGTGAGCTCATTTCAAAGCCTCCTTGTCCCTTATAGCTTATAGAGTAGGTAAAAGAACACAAAGAAGTGACAGAAAGTGAACTGTTGGTGACAGAGAGCAGCAACTTGACTCTGAGGACTCTTCCTCTTTTTTCCTCTGTGAATCTCCTTTCACTACACAGGACTCAGGGCTGAGGGAGCCCCCTCCTGTCATTGCAGGATGGACCCAAAGTCAGACATGAGAAATCAGAAAGCAAAAACAATAAAAACCAAAAGTAGACAAGGGGAAGAGAGTCTGCAGAGGTGAACTGGGAGGGTTCAGGGGAGAATTTGGGATTTGCTTGTGCCCCTTGGACACAGGTTGGGAAAGAAAATTTCTTCCTGGCTCTTCTCTGAGAGCCACACTCCACCTGAAAATGTGATGCCAGTGCTTCGTGGATCCACTTACCAGAGACTGTGATCATCATGACTGTGGTCCTATTGAGGCCAGTGGCTGAGTTATGGGCTTGGCACATATAGGATCCGCTATTATTCACAGTGATGTTGGGGATAAAGAGCTCTTGTGTGGATTGCTGGAACGTCCCATTGAAAAACCAAGAGTACTGTGCAGTTGGGTTAGAGGCTGCGTGGCAGGAGAGGTTCAGATTTTCCCCTGGACGGTAATTGGAGTTTGAGGGGGAAATGGTGGGGACATCTGGGCCATCTGGAGGAAAAAGAATAAAGCCACAGATGATGTCGTCAGAGGGAAGCGTAAGTTCCTGGTCTGTGGAGGGGCAACAGTGTCCCCCGAGCCATGTCACAACCCTGAAGTCTCAACCAAACCCCCGCTATGTCCCCTGAGCCAACGTCTGAGACATTCACCTGTTTCTGCCATCAGAAAATGTGAACCCTGAGCCTTAAGGACATCATGGAGATGAGTGATGATGGGAATGGGTGTTTGAGTAGAAGTAGCACAGGAGACAGCCCCTCACCTCCTATTCTTGGTCAAGGCCTGGTCTGCCCACGTTTACTCAGGGCAGGAAGTCATGGCAAGCCTGGGTGAGGGTCTGAGTGCTTGGACCTGAGAGGGACCGAGAGGCCTGGACTCTGGCTGTGTGAATTTGGGCTGGGGGCCCGGGCCACAGAGGAACAGAAGATACTCACAGAGGACATTCAGGATGACTGGGTCACTGAGGTTGGCACTCACTGGGTTCTGTATTTCACATTTGTAGGCTCCTGCATCATTCCTTTTGACGCTGAGTAGTGTGAGGGTCCTGTTACCATTGGACAGCTGCAGCCTGGGACTGACTGGGAGGCTCTGACCATTTACCCACCACAGGTAGGTTGTGCTATGAATGTCAGGTTCACAGGTGAAGTCTACAGCATCCTTGTCCTCCACGGGGTTGGAGTTGTTGCTGGTGATGTAGGGCTTGGGCAGCTCCGCTGTGCAGAGAACAGAGAGAAGATTGCCCTGTGTGGCACCTGTGAGTCCTCCGCAGACATCTTTCAATCAGAGTTGGCATCTCTCATCTCTCAGCCCCTTTGAGTCCTTAAAAGCCCATGGCAGGTGTATGTGTCACACGACGGATGCATGATGATCTGAGGGCTGAGATTGTGTGAGACCACCTGCTCTGTGTGGGAGAAGCACAGTCTTTCTCAAGTGTGAATTGAGCAGCAGCACTGGGTCATGGACAGACACAGGACCCGGGGTCACAGCCCCTTGTGCTTCTTCTGGTTTCTCCCTGACCAACTGCCTGCCTGGCTTCCCTTGGGGTCTTCACCTGAAACATTCAGGTGCTGGGTCTTTTCAAGCTTTAGTCCTGCTTTGCCCCCCCGGCTGTATTTTCTGTGTGGCTTCCTTTTCTAAGGACATTCGAGAGATGGGTGATGATGGGACTTCTTATTGTTCTTAAACCCCAAGGATACTGTTCAGCCTGGCCTGGGATTGGATGTTTCAGCAGAATTAACACAGGGGACACCAGAGGCAAGCCTGGAGGTCAGTTCAGTCATCAGGCAGTGGAACCACAAGGTGGGCAGTGTTTCCCAGGTGTTTAATAATGACTGACTTGAGCCTGTGACCCCTAAAGATAGAGCAGAATTCAGAGAATGATCTAGAAGACAGTGAGGGGGACAGGTAGGAGCTGCCTGAATTTAATAGCAGAACCATGTTCCTTTTCTTTGACCTTTAATGTTTCTTCTCCCTCTGCGGAGGGCAGGTGAGGACTCTGTGGATCTCTCCATAAATACATGTGGATGTTTGCAAATGCAGAGCTGAGTGGTGGAAACGGGGAGCATGAACTGCTGCAAATCTGACCCTCAAGGACCATGTGTGTTTGACAGATATGAGACAGAAATTTGGGACGAAGTTTTGGAAATATTTTCTCCCATTGGACATTACGTTAAATGAAATGAGTCACTCACAGGACAGATACTTCAGGATTCCAGTTATATGAGGTCCCTAGAGTAGTCACACTCATGGAATCAGAGTAGAATGGTGATTGCCAGGGGTTGCGAGAGGCAGAATGGGGAGTTGGTCAATGGATGTGAACTTTCAGTTACACAGGATGAGGTTCTAGAGATTTGCTGTTCAGCTTGGTACCTATAGTTCATACGGACTGAGTATCACTTATGCATAAGGCTTAGGACCAAAAGTGTTTTGGATTTCTGACTGTTTTTGGATTCTTGAACATTTGCAGTAGACTTACCCATTTAGCATCCTACATCTGAAAACCCAGAATCCAAAATGCTCCAGTGAGCATTTCTTTTCAGCATCACTTTAGTGGTCAAAAAGTGTTGGATTTGGGAGCAGTTCAGATTTTGGATTATTAGATTTGGGATGCTTGACCTGTAGTGCCGTAATTTGCTTTGAAAAATTTGTCAGGAGTTTAGACCTCATGTTATGTTCTGAATACAGTAAAAAATGAAAGAAATTTGGGGGAAACATTTAATTTTTTCCATAAGTGGAGATTGTTACTAATGGCCTAAAGATCGAAGATCAATTGCTGGAAGTAGTATTTTTCTTGATAACATACTAAGGGTTAGGTGTGCTGTAAATTCCAGTAGGATCACGTTGTCCTCAAATGAAGATGCTGAAGTTGGTTTGAAATTAGCAACTCCCTGAGTAGAGAGAGGCACATGAGTCCTCTTAGGAGGGTAGAGCCAGTCAGTTAGGAAGTCTTAGGTGTGTCAGTTACATAAAGGAAGGAACGATGCCAAATTAGAAGCAACGTGTGTTATGCTAGTAAATTTAGAAAGAGCTCCCTGCCCCTAATTCCTGTGCAGAGTTAGGCAAATAGGGAAGGAGCCCAAAACAGGCATGTGAAATGCTTTCTTCATCTCCTCTTAACCTCAGAAAACACAATGAGAGTTTAAGTTCATCTAAACTGGGCAGAGTATATGTGAGACTCCAGTGACTGATGCACTTCTCAGTCCAAGGGATCCCACCGTATGACAATAGCATCATCACGAGGACACAGGTGTATGTGGAATGGGCAGCAAACCCATCAGACAGCACCTGCCTGGCCGGCTTCACCAGGGGAAGGTCCTGGGGAATGACTGGAGGGTGTGAGCCTCACATCAAGATGAGTCTGGGAGTCAATGGGTGAAATTAGCCTCTGGGCCTTGGGGAAAGCGGACCTGTCATCCTGCCTCTGAGCCCCTGGTGAGTCAGTAGAGTCTCTGAGTCGCTCATCCCTGTCCCATGGCCTGTTCCACATGTCAGCCTCACCAGAGGAAAGAGCCCTGTTATGGGGACACAGTGGAAGCTTGTTCCCCTGGTGACCTGGGGACAGTGGCTTGCAAGGGACCTGGCAGGGGTGGCTGCTCCAGCTGATTTCTGTGCCTTCCCTGTTGCCTGGGAGGTGGGCCAGGACTCAGTGTGAGCAGGAAGGGAACAGGACAGTCAGCCTTGTTAGAGGGGCTTTCTGGAGAAGGCCTAAGAGTGGAGGAAGCTGTGCAGGGCAGGGCATCCCAGCTAGAATGAAAGGGGAGGAAAATGAGGGACATAGAGGAGCAGAAAGAGCCAGAGATCCCTATGGCAGTGGGCAGTGGGGGCTACAGTGACCTCAGAGACCCCAGGGATCAGGAGCCTCTTGGCTGCCCCAGGCCAGGACCAGAGAGACCTGAAAACCCTCTAATGACCAAGGAACCCCAGAGTCACATGAAATGGGGTAGGTTTAGGGACAGGGGTTCAGAGGGATGGAATATGGGTTTCAGCCCCTGAGGGACAAGAAGCAGGTGTGGCCAGAACCTCATAGGATTCTGCACCAGGAACTGGTCTCTAAAAAGGTTATGGATCCTTTTTTCATTCCTTCTTCCTTTCTTCCCTTCTTCATGAGAGAACTCCTAAGTGAGCGTGTGTCTCACTTTGGGCCTGTGCTGGTGTAGGGTGTGAGTGGGGAGAGAAAGCAAAGTCCTCTCCTTTATCCTCCCGTGTGAATGACACCAACACATCGGGAAACACAGGATTTCAGGTGCAGTGAGGGGACTGTGGATCGGAGGGAGAGACCTGGACAATCCCAGCACTGACTCTGTTATTTGAGGCAGGTGATTTAGTTCTAGAGTAAAACTGAGTAATTCTCTGTTTGCTTCTTACTTTCCAGACCAGAATCTCCGCTTTCGAGCTGTGGATGCTCAAGACAAAAGGAAGTGAACCCGTGACTGGTCTCAGGTCTGCAAATGCCTGACAACAAACAGCCCCACCCACCCCCCGTGGAGGAGAGGAGGCGGCTCTGGCTGCAGACAGACCTCATATGTCTCTAATCTGCCGCCTACGGCCTGTGTGACCCTTGTTAGTGACTGTCTCCCTGTGCCTCAATTTCCTTTCAATAAGTAGGATAAGTGCTATTTGGCTGTGAGGTTGTGAGTTAACCTCAAAATATTTACAGTCACTTGGTCTCAGCTCTGCACAGAGGAACTGCCCAAGTGAACAGCATCTATGATTATTAGCTTCCGGGAGAGGGCCCTGGGCCGGATCCGTGGTGGACATGGAGCTGCCAGGAGCATCCTCTCTTCTCTGTTCCTCTCCCTGGGGACTCTGAACTTCCCAGGGAGTAACCTATGTCCTCTAGGGCAGTGGGCTCATGCCTTAGTAATTTTTTCCATTCTGTCCTTTCCATGCTGAGCTTCAAGTGAAGGAGGAGGCCCTATCCTTGGCTAGATGAGGCTCTGGGTGCTCGGCCCTGGCTGGTGACCAACTCCAGGAGTCATGGCCCTTGGATAGCTCACATCCTTGCTCCCAGCCAGCCCTGCCCGAGAGGCCACCACACAGCCCTAGCACAGACTCCCTAGGATTACCTGGAATCAGGAACCAGGGACAGTGCTTTGCACAGGGGCTCAGTTCTGGGAAGAGTTGAGCTTCTCATGAGGATCCCAGGGGGCCCCCCTCAGGCCAGGCCCTGACCCAGTTCTCCAGGGTCTTTCTCAGGGTCAGGTCCATGGGGAGACCATGGGGTGCTTGGCTGACACTGACCTGCCCCTGCTGAGTCCCCCCATCAGACTGTCCTTCCTCTGCAGTGAGTGTCTGCAGGGTCTGGATGCAGGAAAAGAATTCTGATCTGTGGAAGTTTGTCTCCCCCATGTGTGTCCTGCACTAAATGTCCAAACCCTAACACAGGATGTAATGCAGAGGGGACACAGGCACAGCCCAGGCCTGACAATCCCGTATGTGGGAAGTAGAACTGACCCCAACACCCAGAGGTCATGGGGAATCACTCACGGTATACCCAGAACCGGCCAGTTGCTTCTTCAGTCACAAGATCTTCCTTTATGGCTTGTAGGGTGTAGGATCCTGTGTCATTGTGGGTGACGTTCTGGATCAGCAGGGATGCATTGGAGTATACTGTCTCTCGACCGCTGTGTGCGGGCCCTGGGGTAGTTTGTTGAGTTCTTATTACATATGCTACAATTAGACGTTTGGCATCCACTCTTTCCCCTTTGTACCAGTTGAAGCCTAAAGTATTCTGGGGCAGATTGTGGGCAAGTAGAAGAACCTCCTTCCCCTCTGCGACATTGAACGGCCTGGATTCAACAGTGAGCTGGGCAGTGGTGGGTGGGCTCCAGAAGGTTAGAAGTGAGGCTAGGAGAGAGGAGAGAGCATCGGTCAATATTAGGACCTATGCATTAGGGTGGTAAAACGGGGCCCTGGGTCCTGAGCAGGTCTCTTCACCCCTCCACCTTGGAGCATGTGTGTGTGTGTGTCTGTCCTACTGGGTCAAAGTCAGCAGTGTGACCCCCACCCATTCCTTCAGCACCTCTGACCTTGGCATTCCCCTGTGTGGAATCCTCTTCCCCAGGTGTCTGCACGGCTCCCTCCCCGCTGGCTTCAGGTCCTGCTCACATCAGGGCATCTTAGGGAGACCCCTCCCCTGACACCTCCTCTAGAGACCCTGGTTCTTTTCTTTCTGACGTTTCCCTGCTCTGTTCCCTCTGGGGCTCTTGTCAGCACCTGACCTCACATTCCAGATCTCTTTGCCTGTGTTTTTTCCTCTTCATGACAGCATGAGCTCTGTGATGACTGAGACTTGTCTGATGCTTGTTGTATGCCATTGACTAAAATTGATTGCAAATACTTGTGGTTGAGTTAATGAGTGTACCTGGTGGTTATTTTTCAACCTCTGATTGGTGAGTAAGGGCAGTGTTTACTGCCCTGGTTATATTTTTATTTGGAGTGTAACCCTGATGCAGTTCTGATTTCTGTCATTTTTCAAATTGTAGTGACCAATGATGATTAACTTGGAAAACACGATCAATTGATTTTCCTCCTTTTTTATCAATCCCAGTTTAGTGCGACTTCCCTGTTGTGACCCCTGTCCCTCTCTGGTGTTCTGTTTCCTCAGGCTTCAACAGAAGCCCTCTGTCCCCTCTCAGAGCCCCGTCCTCCCCAGGAGACCCCAGCCAGTCTCTGTGCTCCCTCCTCCCATCCACTCCCAGGGAGTCCTCCCCTCACCTGTGAGCAGGACCTCCTTCCAGGGGACATATATTCTGCAGGGAGGGGCTGAGGGGGGCCCCATGGTCTCTGCTGTCTTCTCTGTCCTCCTTTGTGTAGAGGAGCTTGAACTCCAGGAATGCTGTAGTCAGGGCTGCTGTAACTGTTGCCTCTGCTGTCCTTCCTCCTTCTGTGCTGAGCCTCCTCTCAGGTTAAGAGCATTTCCCAGGGTCACGTGGGTCATGGGTGCGGTCTCTGTTCAGGAATCCTCTATCCCCTCCCCTCTCATTTCTGTCTCTTTTGTCCCTCCTCCTCTTCCCCTTCTGTTTATATTCAGTTCTCCAGTAGACACTCTAAGAAGCAAGCATGTTTGGACCCCTGTTCCATAACACGACGACCCGCCCTCCCCAGCGCAGACCTCTGCTGTGTCTGGGCCTTGGGTCTGTCAGCACCACACAGAGAGTCCCCGGGGTTCTCAAACCTGGTGTTATTTTCTCTGTAACAGAGAAACCCCTCTATGTGTGCAGGATGTTCCTAGTGTTCTCACACGTCTGGGAAGGTTGGATTTACTCCCAGCAAGGAGGTCACAGGGATGTTTGGGGTCCTAGAAATGGACACATCTAGGGCTAAAGCCCGGGTCTAAGATTCTGAGTCATTCTTTTTGCAGCGCTATGTGACCCTAATTTCCTGGGAGTAACTGAGAATGAAGCTACAGGGTGCTATAGTATCGTCATCCAGACCCCAGACGTTTCTAGACCAACTTTATGATTTTCTCTACAGCGTTACCACCTTTATTATTATTTACTTCGTACTTTTTTTGTAATTAAATCTAGTTTACAAAACATCCTTGTCTTAGCAGGGCTCAGTGGCTCACACCTGTGATCCCAGCTACTCAAGAGGTTGAGGTGAGAGGATGACCTGAGGCCAGGAGCTGAAGACAAAGTATTTTTGTCTTACACAATACTGTCCATGAAATTAGAGATTTGATGTGTGCTTATTTTTTTTCCTATCATGTATTAAAATAAACACAGTTAAACAAAGTTTATGTTTCACCTAAAATGAGTTTTGGGAAATGCTTATATAGTGACATAAGCATGGAATTTATATCCAGATAGACTTGGGCCCAGCTACTGGCTCTGTCACTTAACTACATTGACTTGAACAAGTCACTTGGCTTCTTTGATTCTTGAAACCCCGATTTGTAAAAGGAGGATGGTAAAATCCACCCTCCAGAGTTGTTGGGAGTAAGTGAGCTGCTATGGGATCCCAGTGCCCAGGCGGGTGTTGAGTACATGATGGTTATCCTTGCGATTATTGCTGTAGATTTCTGGTTGTTTTCCAAAGACAGTATCTATGCTGGAATATTGGGATGTGACTTTCTGCTAATGTGCATGTGTGAAGATGTTACTTTTACTTGTTAGGACTTGTGGTGCATCTGTCATTATTTTTATTTCCCAGTTGTACTACCTATTTTCTCTGTGATATTGGTCAAGTTGCCTAACTTTTCTGTGCCTCATTTACCTAATTTGTGAAATGTGGGTAACAGTAAACTAGTGTGCGTGTGTGTTATTTCCCAGCTCCGACCACTAGAGGGCATAGAAGCACCGGCACCTACTAGCAGTAGGCATATTGGTGACTATGGTCTGCAAACATCTTTTTCCCATGAAAGGAACCAGGGGTCCCTGGAGAAATAGCTGATCCAGGGCTGGGCAAGAAAGCACAAGAGGAGCCTTGTGGGGCCAGAAGTAAGCATCTTGTGGGGCCAGAAGTAAGGAACTGCTTGAAAAATGATGGGGTTGTGTCAAAAGTCACAGAAACCAACTAGAAGGAGCTCCCAATGGCCAAACTGTGGACAATATCAGCGACATAATAAATAACGCCAGCCACTGGGGGCGGTGGTTTATGCTTTGGCACTTTGGCAGGCCGAGGTGGGCGGATCACTTGAGGTCAGGAGTTCAAGACCAGCCTGGTCAACACAGCGAAACCACGTCTCTACTAAAAGCACGAAAATTAGCTGGGTGTGGTGGCGGGGACCAGTAGTCCCAGCTACTAGGGAGGCTAAAGCAGGACAGTAGCTTGAATCCAGGAGGCGGAGGTTGCAGTGAGCCGAGATAGTGCCACTGCACTCCAGCCTGGACAACAGAGCAAGACTCCATCTCAAAAAAAAAAAAAAAAGAGAGAGAGATAAAATAAGATTATATTTTACTTTGAGATTTATTTTGGGAATGGAGGAGCTATTATTTCTTCCAGCCACTAAGTAGCTCAGACTTAGGCCCGCATTACAAACTTTGTTTGGCTGGGAAACAAGGCTCCAGCCCGGCGCCACCCACGAACGTGGCTTGTGATGGCGCCCCCTGGCGGCGCAGCGAGCTTTCCCGCAGTTCCTCACCCTAGTGCTTTAGGAGCGACTTTAGAAATTTCACTCAGTCCATTTACTGAACCCTTTCTAGGTCACGCTGCGGTTCATCTAATCTTCACAACAAGTCGGTGTGAGCAGTGGTATTTATTCATCTTAAGACGATAAAAAGGCTAAAACAAGTGAAGCGACTTGTCCAGGGTTCCAAAGGGAGTGACAGAACCAGGATTTGGATCAAGGCCCCCGCGACTTCCAGCCTGAGGGTAAATGCCTAGATGAGTGTAAATGTATGGCCAGGTGGAGAACTATCGGTATAGAGCAACGGTTGTCGACAGGAGACATTTGGCAATATCTAGAAATAGTTTTGCTTTCACGAAGGAAGAGGGTGCTTGGGGGAGGGGGGAGGCTGCTATTGGCATGTAGTGGAGAGAGGCCACGCGATGCTGCTGAACATCTCGCAATGCACAGAACAGCCCTCACCACAAGGAATCGTTCAGCCCGGATGTCAGTAGAGCTGCTATGAAGCCCTGGTTTGATTTAGAAACCTGAGGGTGCATTCTTGCGATTAGCTAATGTTTGCTGAGTGCTGAGCTGGATAGCGTGAGGGATATGGCAACAGTGCACCAGTCTGTGCGGCCAAGGAAGCTGCAGCCTCGAAGGGCAGTGGGTGGAGGCAGGAGAGACACAGGAAGGTCTTCAGTATAAGGCAGCAGATGATAAGTGCAGGAAGAGAGTGTCCAGTAGGGCTAAGCCGGCTCTCAGGAGGGAGAGTGATTGGGTGTGGGAGGAGCTGAGCACTTGTCTGGCCTGTGGGAAGATGGTTTTTGAGTTGAGTGTATCAGCAAAGTTGAACTGGTGGGAAAACACAAACTCTGTTCAGGGAAGGGCAAACAGTCTAGTTTGGGTGGAGAGAGAGTAATTTTTAGTGAGTGGAGGGGGTTGCAATGGAAACGGAGGTTGGGGCTAGAGCTTTGAGTCCAGGCTGAGGACACTAGCCTGGGTGTCTGTCACAGTGATGGAAAAACCTTCCCTTCCTGAATGGGGGTTTAGGCCCCAGGGCCATGGGGCTCAGCAACTTCTAGAGCGCTCTCTCTACAAAGCTAGGAACTTGGAGTGGAGAAGGGTGGAAATTGGAGTGGAGAAGGATGAACATCTCCTGATTTTAGGAGACGCTAAATATGTAATAAAGCTGTTTCGCCTCAATGTGGCCCTTGGGGAGATGGTGCTCCCAGGTGGAAATATACATGGGGCTAAGCTCTCTTCTGCATTGTTTCTTTGCAAAGGGCTTGGCCACTTTGGTTGTAGTGAAAACTGGAGCAGATTAGAAAGCCTTAGCCAAAGGTCTGCTACCCGAATGGTGCACTGTTGCAGCAGGGCTTGGTGTGGCTAAAGCTTCAAGTATGGACACCACCTGGTGACAGGATTTTCTTCTGTTTATTAGCTACCATTAAATAGCATTAAAATATGTGCATGCTTGGTGCATTCTAAAGAATGTAAAGAATACAAGCAAAGTTTGAGATCTGGCTGAGCAACATAGTGAGACTTTGACTCTAAAAAAAAAGAAAAAGAAAAAAAGAAAAATTAGGCAGGCAGAGTGGTGCACACTTCTAGCCCTACTTGCTTGGAAGACTGAGGCAGGAAGACTGCTTCAGCCTAGGAGTTTGAGCTGTAATGAGCTATGATTGCACCATTGTACTCCAAGCTTGGGTGACAGAGTAAGATCCTATCTTAAAACAAACAAACAAACAAACAAAGAATATAAGCAAAGAGTTCCTTATCTTTTATGAACATATAGTTGCCTTCAATACACTCCCACTACTGCCACCAAGTTTGACCCCGGGGAAATGCATTACTCTTCTGGAAAAGGCTTAGAGGCAAAGGTATGGGAGCAAATAACTGTTGAACCAATATGTACATATGTATATATTTGCCAGCTGTAGTTGCAGACATTTTCACATACAATATTTCATTTAACCCTCACAACACTGGATGTAAGTACAGTTTACTCCTTTCAGTAAATGAGGAAACTGGCACTGAGAAAGGCTCAATTGCTCCCAGTCCAGTAGATGAAAGGGCTACATTTTGATGCACCTGTGGCCTGTTTGGCTCCATTTCCTCCCCACGTTTTCCCCTTCATAGACAGTCTTATTTACCTGGATTCGGGCTGCTGGAGACCATGGACATCAGCATTAGTGGTAGCAACAGGAGGAGGGAAGAGATTATAATTTTTATTGTGACTGTCGGTGGAGCTGTGTGTTGCTTGAAGAGTATGAAAGGTTCCCAGTTGGAAGCTCCTGATCTCCGGGGATGGCTCATCCTGGTGGTCTGCGGTATAGTCCCAGGGCAGTGTTCCTATTCAAGGGCAAGAACAGGTAAGATCATGCTTTACTGCTGTTAGGTAACAGATTAGACCATGTGCTTTACAGGAATCTGGGAAGTGAAACTGGTCAAACAAAAGAAATGCAGCATTCTTAAGAACATGAGAAGGTGACTGACAACTTGGCAGCCGTGCCAGTTCTCTCTTGTACTCCTTTCCAGCTCCCCACACCCCAGTGCCTCATGGTTTCTTTCTCAAGTCTTTTTTCTCATTTGAATTTTCTTGTACCTTTCAGTGACCTTCTCTATCTGAGTATTTGGCAGGAAAGTGGGTGTTACGTGTTGGTGGAGGAGACGTTGACAAGGTCTCTTTCCCCTCCTGCTCCCATCCTTGGCAAAATATCAGCAATAGTAGTGTTGTTGCCTGGGAAGTTGCCCTGTCCTCTCTTTGTTCACAATTCCCTCCAATTCTGTAGCCACATAAGGTAGCAGCAGAGCAGGATCCCGGACAAGAGGCAGCTCCCCTGCCCAGAACACCGCCCTGGAGCAGTGGGTGACACCAGGCCTCCTTGTGTGTCCATCAGGAAGGTGGCCATGGCTTAGCTGTTCTGGTCTAAAGGAGAGGGAACTGGGTTGGGGGAAGAGACCCCCAGAGCTGCAGGTCCCAGAGGGTCTGAGAAACAGGAGCCACAGGAGGGAAGGAGCCCTGAAGGGTGTTTGCCCAGCTGCTGGGGCGCCTGGCTCCAGCCCTTGTTTGGAAATGGCCCCGGGCAAAGGAAGAAAGGTAATAATACTCGAAGTAAACATTAGGGGCATAGAATATCAGCACTCACTAAACTTGACATTTATTTGAGACTTTAGGAAATGTGCGCAAAGGGAGAGGAGAGGCTGGGCTTGAATGCTGGGTGATATTCATGGGGGCTGAAGGGAAGGCAAACAAGGGAGCCCTCCCTGGAAGCCTCCAGGCAGGAGTGAGAACAGGTGGCATGACTTTGTTTCCCTGAAAAGAGGGAAGAGGCAAGGCATAAGTCAAAGCCCTTTGATTTTTGTTAGACTGTTCTTCTCTCTCTGTGTTTTCAACTTATCCCAGCCTGTTGACTGATGCAGAGTTGATTGTGGACTTTGCTACTGCAGGGTTTATAAAGCACTGCAGGGGCCAGGGACTGCTAGGACTGAGCCTGTATCCAAGTTGAAGGCTCAGGCTGGGCCTAAGATTGTTCTGATGCAAATCACGGATGTGGCTTCTTTCTGGAAAATTCTAAAAATGGTCTCTGCCTTCAGGAAGCTCAAGTCTAACCAGGGAGATGACATCCATTTCATAAAGCCTAGAGATATGAGTACAGTCATCTCTCCAAGTGGCAGGTGTGCAGGGGGACTGAGAGGAACTTGGTCGGGTGGAACTTGAGCTGGAGATGGGAGAGGATTTGGGTTGGTGGAGGGCAGAGAGGAGGGCCGTGCAGAGCAGGGGTGTGTTGTAGGAGAGGTGCCCCCTGGAGCTCAGTGGATGGGGATCCTAGAGGACAAGAGCTGTTTGTGTTCATTTTTGTATTCCCTGAGCTCACACAGGGCCTGGCATTTTGGGAGTATTCTATAAATGACTGTTGAATGGAATGATGGTTTTGTAGCCCATTAACTGGGCCTGATGTATTAGAAAGTGTGTGAAAATGCAGCCCATTAGCAGAAAGAAAATCTTACTGAAAAAATGATCCCATGTATGCATAGAGCCTGGTGTGGCCACTTTACTTATGCTGCTGAGTTCTGCATCAGTCCACACTGAGGTCACTGCAGGGGCCGGGAGCTTCTCCTCAGACCTTCCTCCGGGTGTCTCAGTCTCTTTACTACCTGTGCTCCCAGGTCCTGCTCCTTGTCAGTTCACTCCATCTGGTTTCCCCTCCATGCACTTGGGGTGGGTGTTGCATCCTGTGTCATCAGAGGGGACTTCGGGTCCTTCAGATCCATTGACTAAAACATCCCCAACACAAATGGAGTTTCCTCTTGTTAATATGATAGCTTCTTACAATGCATCTCAAGAACATTATTTGTGTCAGGAGTCTCTCTGACATACAAAGGCCCTCCCTTCCCCAGGAAGGAGGTAAGGGGAAGTTGGGAGAAAACACCGTCCTGCCTGGGTTACTTATTTCCCTATTCTACTATGTACTTGGTAGATGTTCAAAAACATTTGTTGACTTTGACCATGATCCACATGGCTCGCATATAGTCATTTATTCACACATATATTCAGTGAGGCTTTGAGCGCCTAGTGTGTGCCTGGTATTTGCTAGACGGTGGATGCTGAGATCAGGTGTGTTGCTGTCTCTGAGGAGCTTTCACTATACAGCTGCACCTAGGGTGACTGAAGCCACCTGCCCCACTTTACAGACGTGGAAATTAAAGTGCAGGGAAGTTACAGGATTAGTTCAATGTCACAAGGTCACCAGCCTCAAAGTTACAGGAGTAAAGTAAGTTTCCTGACTTGCTGGATTTTCTGTTAGTGTGCAGCTACGTGGCTGCTGCAGGTACAGACGTGGTGAGCTCCCATAGGAGAGAGGACGTTCAGAGGGAAGTGGGAGCCCTGAGCACCCTGGATTAGCCAGGAGGACATGCCGGGTCCCGCTGTGACTGCACAAAGGACCATCAGTGACATTTGCATTCTCTTTTTCACTCTGAGCTTGAAATGAGAAAAACTGACCCCAGAAAACCAACAGCAGATTTTTCACAGGGCATTGGTGAGACGCATCAGAGAAGCCTGTGCTGATGTCTGTCACGGTGTTTCTCACTGAATGGTAATGGTCTGGCTTTGAGTGGGTTCCGTCCACAGCCTGGAGCTCTGTGAGGGAGGGACCAGGTATGATTCACCTTTGTCTCTCCAGTGATAGTACATGGCAGGGTCCGAAAAATATTCCTTCCTTCACTTCCTTCCTTCCTTCCTTCGTTCCTTCCTTCCTTCCTTCCTTTTTCTTCTTTCTTCTTTCTTTTTTGATGGAGTCTTGCTCTGTCACCTGGCTGGAGTGCAGTGGCGCGATCTCGGCTCACTGCAACCTGGTTTCAGGATTCAAGTGAACCCTGCCTGCTGGGTCCAAGTGATTCTCCTGCCTCAGACTCCCGAGTAGCTGGGACTACAGGCGTGCGCCACCATGCCCAGCTAATTTTTGTATTTTTAGTAAAGATGGGGTTTCACCATGTTAGCCAGGATAGTCTCGATCTCTTGACCTCGTGATCCACCCGCCTCAGCCTCCCAAAGTGCTGGGACTACAGGTGTGAGCCACAGTGCCAAGCCTCCAATAAATATTTCTTACAAATAAAATGGAATAAAAAGTAGACACCTGCACAGGTGTGGGATGACTGAGCAGTGGCATAAACAGGAAAAGTCAGCGTCCCTAGGATCAGCTTATGTGGCATTTGGCTTCTAGGTAGGGGTGAGGCACCAGGACAGGGATGGGGGTCCTGTGGCTCTGCTGCTCTGGGGAACACTCCTAGGATTCATAGTGTCTGTTGTTGTTACTGCACTTCACTTGCCCATGGGAACGTGATCAGAGGGTGTGGGGCTTCAGGTGACCCCACATGGGAAACGGCCGAGGAATGGTGGTATGGGCGGCACATGGTTTTTTATTTTTTATTTTATTTTATTTTATTTATTTATTTATTTATTTATTTATTTATTTATTTTTTGAGACGGAGTCTCGCTCTGTCGCCCAGGCTGGAGTGCAGTGGCGCGATCTCAGCTCACTGCAAGCTCCACCTCCCGGGTTCAGGCCATTCTCCCGCCTCAGCCTCCGAGTAGCTGGGACTACAGGCGCCCGCCACCGCGCCCGGCTAGTTTTTTGTATTTTTAGTAGAGACGGGGTTTCACCGTGTTAGCCAGGATGGTCTCGATCTCCTGACCTCGTGATCCGCCCGCCTCGGCCTCCCAAAGTGCTGGGATTACAGGCTTGAGCCACCGCGCCCGGCCTATTTTTTATTTTTTTTTTAACCAATATTTGAATGTCGGTTGTATGAAAAGCTGTTAGACTTATTCAGCCTACAGAGAGTAGGATGAGGTTCGGTGACTGTGAATCAGACACGTTTTGTCTCAGGATGAAAAAGAACTGTCACAGTAGAGTAAGAAAATTACGAGTTTACTGGCGGAGTTCAGGCTGAGGCTGATGTTGAAAATACCTGTTAGGGTAAGTTTTAAGGTTACAAGGGCAGAGCTTGGCCGGGAACCATTTCCTACTGATATCACATAGTAAGTATTATAAAAACTGTCCTTTGCAATGGGACATTTCTTTATGATGCAGGCTGAACCCCCTCTGACAGTTACTTCCGGTTTTTGTGGGTGGTTATAACTCTCTCATCTCATCTGTGACTTGGAGTTCATCCCCTACCCCCTCCCTGCTCCAGCCCCGTCCGGTCCTTGACTGGTGAGACCGGTTAAGAGTTAGGTGCATTTTCTGATGATGGTCACAAGGTGGCAGTACTGCCTCTCTGGCTTTTCCTGAAGCCTCTACCCGGATGTGGGCGAGTCTAAGAGGCTGTTAGGATTAAGAGAAAGTCACGAATGAGGTAATATGTATATGCTATTTTCCTTCTTTCTCCTGTGAGGTAACAAAGTTCAGATGAGAGTGAAATCATTGCATTTTAGAACTGGAAGACATTTCAGAGAACTGCTTCACAATCTTTAATGTGCTCACAGGCCCCCCCAAGTTCTTGTTAAAATACAGATTGTGATCCTTCTGGTGGGGTCTGAGATTCTGCATTTAGAAGGAGTTTTTGGACATGTCGTTGCTGCTGGTTGGTGGGCCACACTTTGAGTAGCAAGGCTTGAGGGTCATTTAGAGATTAATTCTCACTCCATGTAATTTATGGAGGAAGAGAGACCAAACTGCAGAGAGAGAATGTAACTTGCGCTCCATAGCCATGTCCTTACTTTATGACTTTTTCCATCTAAACCCAGGGCTTCAGCTTCTCCATCCAGTTCTTTCTCCACACATCTCATGGCTCCTTCACTGTTGTTGGTGGCATCTCTTTAGCTTAGGAACCCAGAACCCCATTTTCACACCCTTTTTTGTCTTGGCTCAAGGTTTCACTTTGACTGGTTTTGCCCTTACTCAAAACCTTCAGTGGCTTTTCCGTAATCCGAAGATCAAGTTTGCATGTCTGTCTGGTGTTCATGCCTCTGCAACATATGATCCCCCTTTAGCAAGTTTACCTAACTTCCCTGTTTTAAAATCGGTTCTTTCTGCTTTAGCTCTCTCCACTCCTACCTGTTCCCTACACATACCCTGTTCAGGTCTACGGCGGTGGCATGGGCTCCGGTGTTACACTCACTGAGGTTCTAATCCCACATCCACTAACAACTGTGGCAAGTTACTTCCCCTTTCTGAAGATGAGCGTCCTCCTGTGAAATATCCTCATATGATGTTTGAGAAGAGTAAATAAAATAACGTCTGCAAACCCACTCTTATTCCGGGGACCCTCTTCAAAACTGGCATCTCCGGTGGGGCCTGTGTGCATCTTTGTGCATCTAGAGTGGTGCAAAGTGTGCATCTTTGCATGTGCTGTGTATTTTTATCACACGATTCATCATTTCCTTCCCATCAGTGGCAATTAGGAGCTCATCTCAGGCTTAGGATAGTAAAATTATATGACATTTGTTTTCACTATGATAAAGGTCTCTCTGAAGTCTGAATAGAAAATCCGCCAGGGGGGTTGGATGCTTTTCTTAGGCTTCTGTTTCTCTTTGTCTCTGCTTTCCTAAGGCTGAGGCTTTCGGGGCCTAACCCAGATCCTTCCCGTTTTGTGAAATCTTCAACCATTTCTAACCCAGTTGATCCCACCCTTCTGTAAATTGTTTTACCCATGTATTGGCATTTAATTGTGTGCCAGTCCTCCCAGTGAGGCCCCACAGGGAGGCTGGAAGGCTGTTGGCCTTGTGAGAATTGAAGGTGAATTGAGTGAGTTCTTTTCTTACTACCCCCTGAGTGTTAGAGCTGCCGTCTCTTTTTTTTCCAGCTAGTGCCAACAGCAGTCCCCTCTGCACCAGCAGCACCAGACCCTGGCAGGCATGTGAATGCCTTAGGGATTGCTCTTGTCAGGGTCCTTCCTGCCTCTGGGTTTTGGTGAAATTGGCATTTCCTTTTGCATGTTATTAGATGGTCCCTTGTAGGAGGGGATTTATGATATTCCTTTACGGAGAACCCAAGGTAATTACTCTAGGGAGGCTGAGCACACTATCCTCTTGCTTAAACAGCCAGGTGAGAGGAGATTTGTACACATTCCTAGTTTGTAAAATTTACAACCGTCTTTATTCTCTTACTTCAGAAGAGGTTAAGGACAAAGGACCAAGTGGGGAGGGCAGGGTGGTTTAGGGGAGGTCATGTACCTCTGACATGGATTCCGTGAATTTTTCATGCAACTGTACCCAGAAGTGTACATCTCTGCATGTGTGGTCATATATTTCTATCACATGGTTTATAATTTCCTTCTTCTCAGTGACAATTAGGAGTTTACATCAGGCTTATGATAGTAAAATTATATGGGTGTGTACTTTCTCTACAATGCAGGTTTCTCTGAGGTCTGGAGAGAAAATACTCCAGAAGGGCTGGACACCTTACTCAGCATTTTGCCTCTCTCTCTCTCTCTCTCTCTCTCTCTCTCTCTTTCTCTCTCTCTTTTTGAGACAGGATCTTGCTCTGTTGCCCAGGCTGGAGCACAGTGGTGCAATCTTGGCTCACTGCAGCCTCAACCTCCTGGACCCAAGCAATCTTCCCACCCCAGCCTCCCAAGTAACTAGGAGTACAGGCACGTACTACACATGCCTGGCTATTTTTTTTTTTTTTTTTTTTTTTGTAGAAATGAGGTTTCACCATGTTGCCCAGGCTGGTCTTGAACACCTGAGCTCAAGTTATCTGGCTGCCTTGATCTCTCAAAGTGCTGGGATTACAGTTGTGAGCACCTGGCGCTGCCTTCTCTTTTTATTGGACAACAGTCTACTCACCCATCATTTTCCCAATCAGGAGATTTCTGGCCTTCCATTCCCCTACCATGGGCCCATGCCAAATATTGTGTCTGGAACTGGATGTTGGGCCCAGGGAATGGCTTCCTGACTGATTTCCAGGATTCTAATCTTCGCTGTCTAAGCTGTGGGTTTCCAATCCTGGATGCTGGTTAGTCACCTGTAGGGCATTTAAAACCTACCAATGCCTGTGCCTTTTCCCAGGAGTGTCTGATTTGATTGGTCCATAGTGTGGCCCGGAGTATTGGTCACTTAAAAATGCTTCCAAAGAAAATAGCCATTTTCCAGTGGAGGAACTTTAGCCCAGTGCTCAAAGTTAACATCTCCAGTAATCAGAGATATCGACATCTTAGGGCGTCTTAATATGATGCATGGAGAAGGCGCAGCATCACATCTATGCTATTCTTGTCTAAAGTGCATCATCTGAGTTTAATCAGGAGAAAATATTAGAAAAGCCCAAACTGAGGGCCGTGCTACAAAATAACTCCAGTACTCTCCATAAATGTGAAGGTCATGAAGGCAAAAGAAATTCTGAGGAACTGTCCCAGATTAAGGGAGACTAAGAGGACAGAACAATGAGATGCAATGTGTCATCCTGGATTGGATCCTGGTCTAGAAAGAGGACATCACTGGGAAGATAGAAGGGATTTGAATAAGGTCTGCAATTTATTTACTGTACAATGTCAGTGATCATTTATTGATTTTAATGTTTGCACTGTGGTTATCTAAAACAATATTTGGGAAAGTTGAGTGAAAAGTATATGGGGACTCTATTTTTGGAAAACTTTTGAAAGTCTGAAGTTATTTCAAAATAAGAAGTTAAAAAAAAGAAAAGAAAAGATGAAAGCTTCCAGATAATTCTATTAAGTTGCCAGAGTTCAGAACCACTTCTTTAAGTTATCTTGCCTATGACCATTGTAATCGAGTACCCGTATTTTTCTAGAGGTGGCCTACTTTTTAAAATTATTTTAACAGAAACAATTATTTTATTTCTCATAGCCCCACATTGTTGCTAGACCAATGAGTAGTGTCCTGATTTGGGTTAGAACCATCCTGGTGGCAAAAACTGCTTGTAACATTGGCCCTGCTTGAGGGATAGGAATATACCTCTGTTTTGGAGCTTCCTGCTTTTACATCCTTTATATGAAAGTACAAGGCAGGCTTTCCCAGAGATCTTCTAGACCTCATATCATAATGCTGCAAACTGTATCATCTATAAGCCTAGGTACTCATAAATATTTTTAACTCCAAATAAATCAGTTCCATTCTGCTGTCCAATGACTATGCCCCCTTTCAGCAAAAAGTAGGCAGAACATATGTGACACCCATATCCCATAAAGATAAAATAAAACTTGGCAGTGGAAAATTGTAACTGAGTACCCCCATTTTTCTAGAGATGGTTTAATTATTTCCCTCTGTCTCTTTTCTCATTTTTCCAGCACCCCGTTTCCTATTTAACCCTTCAGAAATGTATATATACAACCTTCCCCATCACCAGACACTCCCTAAAGGGCAAGTTCTTCTACATAGGTGCTCCATGATGGGTCTGTCCTCAAGAGTTGACAGTTGATGAGCAGACCATAGCATACCTGCCATGGACCTTTCATCTTTAGGGAATTGCCTCAGAACTTCCATCCTGGGATGCCTCAGAACTCAGACACTTTCAGAGGGCGCGTCGGAAGCATATCCAGTTGACCATTTTTGTAACTTACTTCTGTCCAGGAAAGTGCCAACTCAGCTGCCCAGGAGATAACTGCCTGGTAGCAGGAGGACCAGACAGTTACCTACTTCTCATTTCCTCTCTTCCTCATTTGTTAGTCATTCTTGCTCATTTCCTCTCTTACCTCATAAAAATACCTGCTTTTTGCTCCAAAGGTGAAGCAGCACATTTAAAGGCAGAATGCTGTGTGCCCCTTCCTCCAAGCTAGCTTTGGAATAAAGTTACTTTTTTTGTATCAGACCCTGCCTTTTTTTTTTTTTTTTCAGACGGAGTCTCGCTCTGTCGCCCGGGCTGGAGTGCAGAGGCGCGATCTTGGCTCACTGCGAGCTCTACCTCCCAGGTTCACGCCATTCTCCTGCCTCAGCCTCCCGAGTAGCTGGGACTACAGGCGCCCGCCACCTCGCCTGGCTAATTTTTTGTATTTTTAGTAGAGATGGGGTTTCACCGTGTTAGCCAGGATGGTCTCGATCTCCTGACCTCATGATCTGCCCGCCTCGGCCTCCCAAAGTGCTGCAATTACAGGCGTGAGCCACCGCGCTCGGCCCAGACCTTGCTTTTGTTAGTGGGACTCTACATGCAGCCTGCAACTAATCTGTTTTTGGTTTCACTGTCAGAGTAATCTTCCTGGAAATGCTCTTTGTCATGTTTCTGACCTTCTCAAAGCTTTCCAGTGACTCCTATCATCCATAGGATGAAGTTCCAGTTCCTTAGGCTGCCGTTCAAAGCCCCCATAACACAGCCCCAGTCTACTCTCTTGGTCTGTGTAGAAAGACTTGACCCACATTTTATGTTTTCATGTCTGAACTTATTCTAATTCTTTCACTCCTTCCCACAATACCTTCAACTGTCTTCTCAGCCTCCTGAGCTGTTCTTTGTCTAAGGCTCATTTCAGACCCTGACTCTTCATTGAAGCCCGTGTGGTTATTTCTGTTAGAAGCAGTCATCCTGTCTTTCTTTGAATTCATGTAGGCTCAATCACTCTGCAGTGAAACATGACCTTTAGATTCAGAAATATGTGAGTCGGAATCCTGGTTCCACCTTTGACCAATTCTGAGATAAAGGACGAGTTAATTGATGTCTTGGGATAGAGGCATAATAGTGCCTACTTAAAGTGTCATTGGGGACATTAGATAAGATGGAAATATAAAGGTCCCAGCACGTTGCAGGTTCCTTCCCCAATACTTTTGTAGCTCCGTGCTCCCCAAAGCTACTGTGGGTTGTGCAGAGGCTCCTATCAACATTTTCTGGAGAGCCTTTAAAAGATATTTGTGCCTGGTCATCATTAAAATGAGAGACACTCTTGAACTGGACTGAATGCCTGGGGCTTTAAAGAGTTCAATTGAGATTTTTTTTTTTCCCCTGGAAAACAACTGGGTAAATAAGTGAACTGTGGACAGAGGAATGTAACCCAATAGGGGAGAAGGAAGGGACAATGGGTTTCTAAATGGGAGAAAGCTGCGATGCCTTCCACACCCATGTCTTTGACCTCAGTCAGACAGCATCGAGGAAGTACAACTCCTAAAATTATGTAAGGGAAAATAAAAATCTCGGGAGTGTCACACTCATTACACCAAAGGGATAGTTCAATTTGGAGGCTGAGTCATATAATGCCACCGTCTTTTTTTTCCAGATGAACAACTCTTACTACACGACCTTGTGTCAAAGCATTGAACGTCAACCAGACCTCCACAAGAAGGTGAAAAGGCTTCAGGCAACTCTAGATGACTGCCTTCACAAATTGTTCTTTGCTGGGCTTGAAACCTTTCAAGATGTATATCCTTCCGCAAAGCAAGGACATGTCCATTGTAACTTTAGGTTTGCAATCTAAGATTTCACACTGATAATGCTTATCTATCCAAGAGGAAAGACAAGATGAGACCAATCATTCTTTCCTCTACTTGTATCTTCCTACCTGCTTTCCCCCCTTTGAGGAGATGTATAAATACCAGGCCTCCTGAAAACCTCTTCAAAGACAACACAAGCCACAGATGGTTTCTATGACTTATGTTTTTCCAGGATGCACCCTCAAGCTCTGGCTCAGCAAACCTCAATGGACTAAGACACTTGCTTGCCTCAGTCACTCATTTTGGTTAACATTTTGGTGACCATTAAGGGATCCTCTGAATGCAGTTTAGCCCCTGAGGCTTGCAGTGATTCTCCTGTGTATGCTCAGTATCAACTATTGAGCTTTAGCTCTGACCAAATATGTGACTTTCCAAGGACTGGGTCCTACTCCCTCTTGAGGTTCCTGCTCCCCCCAATTTTACGTGTGAGATCTGAGTTTTGTTTTGCCATGGAACTCCTCTACTCATGGAGCTCTGCTCACTTCCTATAAGGAAGGTGAGTTTCCTTCTCCTGTGGCAATGGAGAGCAGCCTTCAGCTTGGTCCCCTCTCAGATAAAGAGCTGGGTTGGGGTTTTAAAATGTGGTAGCTGCAGGTTAAAGTTTATGGCTAGTTGGCTTTAACCTCTCCTCGTGCTTACAGTGTTTAACAGGATGTAATATGTAAAGTGCAATTGCTTTTTGTGTTTTTGGATTTTGTCATTCCTCTTTTGAGTTTGACCAACTCTTGGCCCTGTCTAGTGTCCAAAACACCTTCCAACCTGGTCAAACCCAGCAGGAGCTCTACATTATGGTGAGCAGGCCTCACAATTGGCTAACACCCCTGCAACTGCAGAACATCAAGTTCAATCTCTAGGAATCACCTGTCAGTTGAAGGAAATAAGAATATTTTACCCAAAAATATATTTCTTTGACACATTTTGAGATGTCTGTCGGAGGGCCAGCAAGCAGAAATGGCCCTGCAAAGCTGTCTTTCATGGGAAAATTGGTATCTCTAGAGAATACCCATTAATACAGGCAGGCTTTCTCTTGTCTGGATCTGGGAAAAAAGAATGGAGCCTGAGACCTTAAAGACCTGAATGAAATATTTACCATCTATTCTCTCTGAGGGCTGCTACCTGTGAGGTTTCATCTATATAACAAGACCATCTTTGTTAGCCAAACTTCCTCCTTTCCCCCTCCCATAACCTGTCTTGCTACTTAAACCTGATTTACCACCATACCACCAGCATGTTTTTGGCCATGCAGGAATCCAGGAAATCAACCACCAAAAGGGTAAGACTTTATATCAGCAAAGCTCCTGGCTTCTCTCTCCCTGTGCAATTTGGTCAAGCAGACAGGAAAAATCAGTTTTCTCTGCAAAATTTTGGTTAATAGGAGAAGATTTGTGTATGACTAATCTGGGTGTAGTGGTTCTGGTGTAGTATTTGGTGCATTTTTCCATATGAATATTTATATTGCTGAATCCCTTTCCTTCCAGAAATAGTCTTTTCCTCTATCTCTTTCCTTCTGTGTTGTTCACAAAGAAGGGTGCCAAATAAAATTCCCTCTCATCTTGTTTTACGTCATCAAGGGTTTGATTTGTGACCAAGTGGCCAAGTGGGAGCACTTGCTCTTGGTCCCCACCATCTGGGAGGTGTGATTTTCGAGTCACATTCAGGTGATCAGCCTGAAAATGACTGAGACCTGAGATTTTTTTGTTTTGCTTTGTTTGTTCCAAATAAGTTGAGCTCCCAGGAGGATTTGTTGTAAGAAGTCCCATCTATAAGGGGTTTTTGTTGTCCCAACCCTTGTTGCCTGGTTAGTGCTGTAGAAACAAGAGTCTTTTGCTGTCCTGTTCTATTCCTGGGAGTTAATATTTTATTCTGTTGGAGGGCAGATCTTTGGGATTGCTTCATCACTGAAGAAACTGCTGGATTGACTCATGATTGCAATCAGTACACCACTGGAAATTCTAATTGCTAACGGCCAGACGATGGATCCTTTAAATTGGACTCCTACATTAAAAAAAGATTTTGGAGATCTTTTATTTCAAATAAGTGATGGAAAGATAAAACTAAAAGAAAAAGACACATCATAGTGTTATGGCTAGCTTTAAAAATTCCTCTTGAGTAAATTACAAAAATTTGACCTAAAACAAAGTTAAAATCCTTTGTGAGCTCAAACTACTTGCTATAGATCTTCTGAGAGAATATGAATAAAAGCCACTCCACGTTCTCTTCTAATAGTTAAAAATCTATGATTTAACTACTGCAGCCTGGGTTTAATTCTAGGTCAGGAAACTAGTCCCTTTTAGTTTTATATCTGTGTGATTTTTGACTTTTTTTGGGGGAGTACTCATTCATCTCTTTGGATATTATGCCTTGTACATCTGTGGTTAAGTCACAACCCTGGCTAAGGCTTATTAGTTTTAATTGGGAGTGTGGCTTTGGTAAAACAAAATTCAAAAAATCAGAAATACCAGTTGTTTGTCCCAGCTAAAATCTGATAACAAGGAACCTAAAGGAATTTTTTTTTAAAAAAGAGATCTATGGTTAAAAGTCAGCTTAATTAAAAACCAACACTCAAGACCTTCCCACTTTTTCTTTTTTGTGTCCTTTTAAAAAATTCTGCCTCCAGTTGACTGAAATATTTTGAATTCTGTGTTTTGTCTTTCTTTTTGCTTCCTTTCTTAAAAATTGTTCTTCCATTGATTTCTATGTGCCCCTCCTTCCTGTTGCTACCCTGGATGCCACATGAGTGGACCTAAACAATTTCTAACAACCCGAGACCCCTTAGGGAAAACAGAAAAGCTGCCACAGGCTCCTAGTTTTGTGAGAAACCTCTGTTTTCCCTCATGGAGCCTCAGGAATTTTAAATAAACAGATTTCTGTTAGATGTCACACTCTACTCTTTTCTGTTGTGTTATCTGATGTTTTTTGGCTTCTGGAGGCATCAGAGATTACTTCATACTGTAAAAAGATTTGACCTTGTGTGTGTGATGGTTGCTGGGTCAGGGGTGAGAGCTACAGTTTTGGAGATGACTGACAGTGGTTACAATAAATATGATTACTTCGGAGGGCTACTCATTTCTTTGCATGTTTAGATAAGAAAGGCACGGTTTAAACAATTAGAAAAATGCCTTTGCAGCAAAGTACACTGTGGAAGCGTTGTACAGCATGGTCGTTTTTGCATTTTACTTTTTTGGGGGGGACCTGGGTTTCAGTGGAATCCTTAATGTTTAAAGATCTAAATGCTCTGCTTTCCAACTGGGCCCACTTTTCCTGTATTTAAATTATTAGGCCCCACAAACTGCAAGTACTTTTTTGGCCCTGCTCCTCAATGGGCTCCATCCTGAGCTCAGTGGTCCAGCTGGAAAACACACACCTATCTAAAGAAAATAAATCTCCTCGTAAAATCCTAACGTAAATATCTATCATTTTGTGTTACCTTGGTGTCTATTTTTTTCTGAGCTAATTAACACAGGTGGCATCTATTTTTAATGTTCCTTTAACACATCTTAATTCCTTGAAGAGGCTTAAATTCTCTCTCAGTGCTTTGAGGTGTAAATTTGTTACCCATTTTATCTTAAAACTTGGTGAGGACTTCTCCAGATAAATGTTAACCATTTCCATTTCCAAAGGTACTATCTGAATCCAACTGCTCTTTTAAACTAGTGAGTTCCACTGGTCCCATGGCTAAAGAAAAGCAAAACTCTGAAGTCTTTGTGTCTGTCTCTGTCTTTGTGTGTGTATGTGTATGTTAAATGTTGTGTCAGACATATAAACATATGTCCGTACATATGTTTATACATTGTCTACACATGGTATCAAATTAATATAAAGATAAATGAGTACTCATAAATTAAACAAGACCAAATGCTTTTCAAGTTCATGTGATTTTAGCAATCTTTGGTAAACAAGAATAGTTTCAGAATTGTTGGTAAAAGAAAGTAGAAATGTCTTCAGAATTTAATGTAGACACTTTTGCCTGGGTCTATTGGACAGACAGGTTTATACTCTCTCTAATAGATGTTTTAAAGTTATAAAATTGTTGCTTCTATTATGTATATATACATATATACATAAAGCAAAATATACATAAAACACCAATTGTATATAAATTAAGCAACAGTTATATGTATTACATATTTATATAATAAATTATTTAATTTGTCTGTGAGTTTATGTATTCGGATACAAAGGACCGTGATGAGGCCTGCGGGCAATACCGGGCCTATCTCCCAGCTGTGCCTCTTGCCCATGCTGAGAGAAATTAGACCCTCCAGGCATGATCATCACAGCTCTGACATTTGTCCTGCATTCATTCTACATCTGGTACATGATTAAGATTGCTGGCCGGGCGCGGTGGCTCAAGCCTGTAATCCCAGCTCTTTGGGAGGCCGAGACGGGCGGATCACGAGGTCAGAAGATCGAGACCATCCTGGCTAACACGGTGAAACCCCGTCTCTACTAAAAAATACAAAAAACTAGCCGGGCGAGGTGGTAGGCGCCTGTAGTCCCAGCTACTCGGGAGGCTGAGGCAGGAGAATGGTGTAAACCCAGGAGGCGGAGCTTGCAGTGAGCTGAGATCCGGCCACTGCAGTCCAGCCTGGGTGACAGAGCGAGACTCCATCTCAAAAAAAAAAAAAGATTGCTTACTTCCTATGTTTTTCACTGAAAATAAGGGTGTCTAAGAGTTAACAATGTAATGTAGGTATTCAAGACTGTTAGATATAAGAGAAACAATTCTATAGCAGTGTATAAGGAAAGTTAGGATGTGTTTTTGGTCAAACAAAATGTATAAGAAGTGATAAAAGTATAATATTTGTTAAAGGAAGAGTGATTTTGCCTAGTTTAGAGCTTTTTAAGGATTATTTTAAATTGAAGGAATAAAAAGAATGGTGGGTAATACTGAGTGGAGTCAGAAAGTTGGAGAAAGAGAATGAACAAAATTATAAAAGGCTATAAACTGTCTTATGGAAATCTTACATTGTAGTCAAAACTGATACAAATTAAATAGACTTGTTTATAAGGTTTTATTAAAATTAGCTTCAGCATTAATGATACATTAAAACAAAGGTAACACTTATTTTTTTCTTTTGAACAAGATTTTCATGTAGCATTAATAGGAGATAGTAAATTCTTTTTGTTTACCTTTTGAGAAAAAAGCGGGGGCAGAGACAGATTCAGTTTGCCTCATGATGTCTTTATTAAGCCTTATGATTATTTGGGAAATAAAATCTCCCGTCAGAGTACATTTTCCTCAAAGAATGAAAGTTTTTGCCGGTCAGGCATGGTGGTTCATGCTTATAATCCTAGAACTTTGGGAGGCCAAGGCAAGGAGATGGTTGGAGTGCAGGAGTTTAAGATCAGCCTGGGCCACAAATAGAGACTCTGTCTCTAGAAAAAACAACAATAACAAAATTAACAAGGTGTGGTAGCATGCGCCTGTAGTCTCATCTACTCAGGTGTCTGGGTTGGGAGAATTGCGTAAGCCCTGAAGGTCAAGGCTGCAGTGAGGTATGATGGTGCCACTGCGCTCCAGCCTGGGTGACAGAGCGAGACCCTGTCTCAAAAAATAAACATAAATAAATAAATAAAATAAAGATTTTTCCCTCTTAAAATTTTTGAACTATCACTTTGACTAAATTAATAACTATTATTTTACAGTGACCTATGACCAATTTTGAACAGGTGTCTTAAACCTTTGGTATTTGACAAACTTTCCAAAATCAAAATTTCAGGCCAAGTATAAGACTAAAACTTATTTTGCAAATAATTTGGGTCCTACTACAATTTGCCTTTGGTACAGATGGGGAACTGGCGAGAGAAAACATTATGTTTCAGAAGAAACTGCAGTACAGCTGTTATTAAATTCTGGTGTTGCTCATTGTTTTTGAGTTTTGTTATTTCCTTACAATTTGTACTGAATCCTGAATTCTTTCCTGGATACAAGTCTTGAAACTAACATTTTCTTTTTTCTTTTCCTTTTTCTTTTCTTTCTTTTTTTTTTTTTTTTTTTTTTTGAGACGGAGTCTCGCTCTATCGCCCGGGCTGGAGTGCAGTGGTGCGACCTCAGCTCACTGCAAGCTCTGCCTCCCAGGTTCACGCCATTCTCCTGCCTCAGGAGCCCGCCACCACGTCTGGCTAATTTTTTGTATTTTTAGTAGAGACGGGGTTTCACCGTGTTAGCCAGGATGGTCTCGATCTCCTGACCTGTGACCTGCCCGCCTTAGCCTCCTAAAGTGCTGGGATTACAGGCGTGAGCCACCAAGCCCGGCCGAAACTAACATTTTCAAATTTTTCTTCCATTTTTCTGACTTGGAATCTCTAGAAATTAAAACTGTGCTTTTTCCTAAAGCCGTGCAACCTGAAGCTAGATAATTTAAGTGAATTTCAGGAGAAATTACAACTTATATAGCAAGAACCTTCGTGCCTGCTGATATATGGATTACTGAAAAGGTTCACTTGACATCTCATTCAGACTACAATCCAGAGCAACCTGCCACTGCAATCTGAAGGTGCTTCAGAGGCTCTAGAAAAACTAGTCTGTAGGCTGCTCCAGATATTACAATTGAGCCAACATACAACTGAAACGGTTAGGGTGATGATTGCTCAAAGAATTGCTTTAATCGAAGAGGCAGCTGTGTAGCCCGAATAGGGCTCCACAATTACTTTCCCTTTGTTCCTGTAACTTGGCTTTGGTCCTTTTCTGAGGCGACTTCACTCCCTTCTCCATGAGGCACAACTTCCTAGGAATGAGCCTTCCTAGTGATGCGGGATCAGATGAAACATACAACCACAAACTCATATTTTCCATAATACGTTCTCTGAAAGATTTTGAGGAATAGGGGTTGGCCAGGTGCAGTGGCTCACGCCTATAATCCTAGCACTTTGGGAGGCTGAAGTGGGTGGATCACTTGAGCTCAGGAGTTCAAGACCAGCCTGGGCAACATGGTGAAACCCTGTCTCTATAAAATAAAATAAAATAAAATAAATAAATAAGTCGGGTGTGGTGGCATGGGCCTGTAGTCCCAGCTTCTACTTGGGAGGCTGAGGTAGGAGGATTGCTTGAGCCTGGGAAGTGGAGGTTACAGTGAGCCATGATTGCACCACTGCACTCTGGCCTGGGTGACAGAGTGAGACCCTGTCTCAACAACAACAACAAGAAAAAAAAAAAAAAAGAAAAGAAAAGAGAGAGAGAGAATAGCAGATCAGGGAGTGGGTAAATGTAAAGGGAAAGGAAAACTTCAGGACCCTCTTCAGGTCACAGGGAAAGTGAAGCTTCGAGACTGAGTCGTGAAACACCATCATCATTTCCGCAGATGGATCGCTGTTACTACAAAACCTTTTGTAAAAATGTTGTGCATTAGCCAGACCTCCATAGGAAGGCAAAAGGCCTTAGGTATTTCCGGATGACCGTCCTCACAGATTGCTCTTTGCTGGCCTTAAAACTTTCAAGATGTATATCCTCCCATATAACAAGGACACGTCGATTGTATCTTCGGTTCTGAAATCTAAGTCTGGTTCCTGAGGCTTCAGTCTTAGTCCTGAGGATTTCAGGCTGATAATGCTTATCTTTCTAGGCACAGAACAAGGACAAGAACAATCATTCTTCCACCTACCCGCCTCTTCCTACCTGCCTCCCCCACTTTAAGGCCTCCTGAAAACTTCTTCAGAGAGAACACAAGCCACAGAGGTCTTCTGTGACTTGTGTTTTCCTAGGGCGTACCCTCAAGGTCTGGCTCAGTAAACAATTCATTTAGACGCTTGCCCCAGTCACTTATTTTGGGTAACCACCATGAGTTCTGCACAGCCCTTCAATAAACCATTCCCTGCCCAGGTGACGTGTACCTAGGTGACTCAGGTCTCCATAAGTCAAACACGCTTCTCCCTTTTCAGCTCCCCCACCCCACCACTCAGTGCTGTGTGCACTGGTCTGGCCCCAATTCCAAGCTGATAGTATTGGCTTAAGAAAGCAAGGCTGGGTGGGGCGGGTTGAGAAGGAAGTCAGAGGCCACCAGCCATGGAAAGAGGCAGGTGGGGCTGTCACTGCTTAAAGATCTCACACTCTGGGTGTGTTTTATGACTGTTTCTGGATTTGAAATCTCCTCTTTGTGACCATTCCAGTGACTCATGCTTTTCCTACTTCCTTCTCATTACACTTACTGTTCCTAGTACACCTCATTTATGGACAGGAATGGCTGGGCAAATAGTTGACAGTGGAGTAAAAATGACTTTATGATGACTGGGAACCTGGACCTATTTTTTCTCCAAAGAGACTGAGGTTCATAAAAGCTAGTTCTTATTCAGGGCTGCACAGTTGTGAGTGTGGCGTTAGGGAACAGGTGCATAAGTGAAGGGTGAGACAGAAAACAAAATTCTGGCTGTCAAATCCTGAAAGGAAATGGGACAAAAATCATTTTTGAAGGTGGATGTCATTCAGGAGACCTTGGAAATCTTAGGATGTCCTCTGCCCAGATGGGGAGGGGAATGAGGTTAAATTATGGGGTTGGGTGACAATAGGTACACTACTTCACGTCTCTGCCTCAGTTTTAAAAATCTGTAAAAAACGGGGATGGTGGCACTCAGGATGTTTTGTGAGGACTGTGCTAGCTGGAAAGCTCTTAGGATAGTGCCTGGTGCATAGTGAGGGCTGCATCAGTCTGAGCTATTATAATTATGGGAATAGGCAAAGGTACCACCCTGGGCATGGAGGATGCAGAGATATTTCCCAGCCATAGTCCTGGCAGGCCAGCTGGAGATGAAGACGGTGAAGGGGGAGGCTTAACCTCCAGGAATGGAAGGATTGGGAAACAGTAACTCATGCACAACATTCTGTGAAAATGCAGCAGGTATACTTGGAGTGGGTGTGACTTCTGTCACAGTTATTACCTCCTGGGGTCTAGAATGTGTCCTAGAGTCAAATGATTTTTCTAAAAACCAAGCCTAGAAACAGGTTTCCGGGGTGCCTTGCAAATTAGCATTCTTTACGCCAAAAGAAAGCATTCATCTTTTTAAAGGAAAGCATTCATCTTGCTAAAGGAATCCCCTCTTTTGGCCCAGCTCGTTATTTTGGTACTATCCAAATGTATAAGGTGTTAAGAGAAAGACTGAAGAAGAGTGAAATAAGAAAGTGCATGTATAAATTAACAGGGCAGAATTGGGACTGGTATGTGTAAATTAAGAGGAAACATGTATAGGTTTTACATGAACATAAAAAGGACTTGTTTCAACCAGACATCTCCATATAAATAATTGGGCTGTCTCTCATGGATAACAGACTTCATCACGAGAACATTCCAGCAGAATCATGAGAGAATGGGAAGTGTGGCTTCTTTCCCAACTGGCAGCTTAGACTGAGTAAGTCACTGAAGAGAAAGGAGATGAAGGAGTAGATGGATGAGGGTGACAGAAATAGGGTGGTGAAAGTAAAGAACTGCAAATAATGTTTTCTGAGGGCTCATCAGGTACCAGGCTCTGTGTCTAATGCCTTACACATCTTAGTTTACCCTTTCATGTAAATTTTCTGATGCAGTAAGAATCACTCTTGTGCTTCAGATGAGAAGAGGCTGAGAGAGGTGGAGTGAGTGGTCCAGGGTCATCCAGCCAGTTCATAGCAGAGCTGGTGTGTTTTACCCTCAACTTTGTGCACAGACAGAAAAGGCAGGCAAAGCAAATTTTTGTTGTGGGTGAAGTTTATAAAAGGTACCTGTGTTGGGCAGAATAATGACCTCCTAAAAATGTCCACATCCTAATCCCTGGAGCCAATGCATAATACTTTTATTTGGCAAAAAGACTTTCCAGATGTGATGAGGTTAAGAATCTTGAGATGGTGAGGTTATTCTGGATTATCTGCGTGGGCTCAGTGTAATCAGAAGGGTCCTTGTAAGGGAAAGAGGAAGGCAGGAGGGTCAGGGTGAGAATGATGCAGCCTGAGAGACTCCACTGGCCATTGCTGGCTGTGAACTCATATCAAAAGACAAAATTACAGCAGCTTTAGTTATAAATCTAATTGGCTTTTATTTGGGATTTATAATTTGGGGCAAGTCCCACTTTACAAATACAGTGCTAGTTCCCCTTTGGCAATACAATAAGAGAACAGTGGGTTTTGTCAAATTTGAACAAGAAAAGAGAGCAGTAGAAATAAATGTATTGTTAACATCAGGTTAATTCAGGTTACTTTTTTATAAAAATTAAAGTAAGGGGGACCTCAAGTAGATTGGAATCTCTTTTTTTTTTTTTTTTTTTCCTGAGGTGGAGTCTCACTCTGTCATCCAGGCTGGAGTGCGGTGGCGCAATCTTGGCTCACTGCAATCTTTGCCTCCCAAGTTCAAGCAATTCTCCTGCCTCAGCCTCCTGAATAGCTGGGATTACAGGTGTGTGCCACCACACCCAGCTAATTTTTGTATTTCTAGTAGAGACGGAATTTCACCATGTTGGTCAGGCTGGTCTCAAACTCCTGTCCTCGTTATCCGCCTGCCTCGCCCTCCCAAAGTGCTGGGATTATAGGCGTTAGCCACTGTGCCCGGCCATTTTTTTTTTTTTTTTATTGGTCTGTTTTCGGATCTATCTGCTTTCTTAAAATTTCAGTTGGAGTATGTAACATTTAACATCAGTGGCCCTATTTTGGAGTCTCTATACACTCACTTAGGTGAGAGTGTGACCAAAACTTAAAGTATTGACATTACTCTCGGCTACCATCATTTTGGGCTTCCATCATTCATAGGTTATGATGTCTTCCTGATCACACATTCCTTTGAGTTTTGTCACCAGCCAAAGAGAGACCATTTGACATTTGATGGATAGCTGCATGCAAACATTTAAAGCTTTTAGAGATTACAGCACACCAGGGAGACTACTAGTGTGACTATCAGGAGAATAATACCAAGAGTTTGGAGTATGCACCTTAGGCAAGATGCAAACCAACTAAAATGGAATAAAGAATGAGCCAGATGAATCTACCCATTTTAACCAAGCAGGATGTTTGTTAATTTCTGCAACCGAGTCTCTATATACCCATTGTATTTATTTATGTGCAACAAGAAGTGTCAGAAACAGCACAGGCTCTTTCCTGTTCAGCTAGTAGGTAGCAATTCTATTATCTAGCATCTCATGCCTGGGTTACATTAAAACAGGGAGTGAGAACAGGTGAGTCTAGAAGTGTAACTCTAAAAGGGACCACCGTACATTTGAACAAACGGTTGTATTAAAGATGCTGCTAATGTCAGCCATTGAGTGGACTAAAGGATCTCTTATGTAAAAATTTGGGAATGAGAGATCTGATACTCTGTTAAGCTACCCTCAGAAGATATTTCCTGTGAAATTCTAATGACAGCATTATCCTGCCAAGCGAAAGAGGCAGCAAAGAGCAAGGACAAATTAAGAGGAGTAGGAGCCTCATCATGGTGGGAAGCCTTGTTCTGACATCTTGAGAAAAGCTGTCCACAGTGTGAAGTTGTCAATTTCTTGTCCTGGTTTGCAGTTTCAGTGTCTCTAGTTATGGTGTTGAATATATTGGTGAGCTCTGAGTGGCCCACACCTTAGGCATGAGTGTTTTCTCATGAAATTTACATCGAGTTATCCATCTGTAGCTTATAGAGCTTCAGGAAGAGAGCAGACTTTGTTCTTAGTGATTCCATGACAGAAAATGGGATTGAAGAAAGTGAAAGAACGCAGGGTCCACTCTAGCCTACAGGTGGATAATAAAAACTAGTAACAATGTACAAAGTGACAGCCTCATAACAGGTGTACTATAGTTTTTCTTTTCAACATAATTTCTCTCCATAGGCATCTCTATTTCTACCAAAGATAATCCCAATAAGACAAATTTGTTTTCTTTTAAATAAGTTTATTTTCATCAAACTTGGCCTCATTCTTTTCATAACTGCAGCAAGAGTAGCGACTGACCACATGGACTTTTTTAAAGTTGCTTCACTGGAAGTGTTTATAGGGAATCTCAGATTAAACTTTTAGAAGTTTAGTTGACACTAGGAAGCCAATCCAAGGCTGACTTCAGACTTTGTCTGCAGTACCTATGGGTTTATTACCTATGGGTTTATATCCTCAAATATGACATTCTAGTCAAAGTCTTAGTAATATAATCAATGTTTTCAAATGTATTCTGTTATACAAAGAGCAGAGTTATTGAACTTGTGCAATAAACATATTACCATACAATATAAATATTCATGAATAGTTTCCCAAGTCTGGAGCTATCACATAGGGAGAAAATGTAAATATCTCAATGTTTGTTCACAAAAGTATATTTTATCAAATTGTTGTAAGCTGTAGATAGATCAAAGGAAAAAAAGTTTCCTGAAATCTGGGAAACAAGACATTTAAAGAATCAGCAAAATTTCAAATAAAAATTTATGAAAATATTATCCTCATTAGTTGATTTGGTCCCATGAAATTAATTATTTTCTCTGCTTGATCTTGGTCAGCAGTTTCGTGAAGCTGTCAGTTTGTTCATTAACGTTTTGGAAATTCTCAGACAGTCCAGTGGTATCAGAAACTTGCATTCAAGAGTGCAGGTCAGAGTCTTTTCTTTCATATATATATATATATATTTTTTTTTTATATGGAGTCTTGCTCTGTCGCCAGGCTGGAGTGCAGTGGCGCGATCTCGGCTGACTGCAATCTCCGCTTCCCAGGTTCAAGCGATTCTCCTGCCTCAGCCTCCCGAGTAGCTGGGACTACAGGAGCACGCCACCAAGCCCAGCTAATTCTGTAGAGATGGGGTTTCACCATATTGGCTAGGATGGTCTCGATCTCTGGTCAGAGTCTTTTCTATAAATATCCTTGGTAAAGAAGCGATTTTAGACTGTAGCTGTTGCAAATGCTTTAAGGAAGAATCAAAACAACTGTCTGTGAATGACAAAGATTTAAAATGAGTATGGTTAAAAATCTGATGAGAATTTATTATAATAAGAACACAACTCACATAGAAATGTAGTTACTTCTGTGGCATATGACATTATGGCTGACAACCTGTTAGATTTCTAGAATTTCTTATATAACTTTTGGAACACTCACATCAATAACATACCCATAAATATAACTTAAAGAAGGTTTAGCATCACTTATCATTTGACAGTGCTTCCCATATAATTTAACATGTCAAATAAGATGGCCTTTTCATTTAGCTTCTGTTTCTCAACTGGATTCCTGAGTTCCTGATGGAGCCCATTAATGAACAGGGCCAACAAAGTATAGGCTTATGTATGTTGAAAAATTCCATAGGCAATTCTAATACTCCTAGCTGAAAGTCATGGGTTTAGCCCCAAGTCCTACCTATTTAGAACAGGGTTTCTCCACCCTGGCTACACATTAGTAGCATCTGGGGAGGCTTAAAAATTATGAATGCCTGGGTCCCACTCCAGACCAGTAAATCAGAATTTAGGGGTGGGGCTTAAGTATCCATTTTATAAAATGTTTCTGAGTGATTCCCACGTGTAGCTATATTTTCCATCAGATTTCTCTGATTTCTTGTGACGTTCACTCCTTTCTATTTTGGTATTACGATTATTTTTCAGGTTTTGTCTCCTGTCATAGAATTAAGGACCTTGCCTTCTTCATTTCTGTATCTGCTATGAACACATGAATTGGTTATCAGGAAAAGGTTCTCAGCCACAGGTAGGTTGTGTCCTGAGCTTAAGACTCACATGTTAATGCTACAGTCTTTGTTCTTCATGAGGTCAGAAGTTGCTTGTGATGAAGGGTGTGGGTAACTCCACAGTGCAGATGGTGGAAGGAGGTCACCCTGTTTGACATGTTTTTAGGTGTAACATTGGAACTAAGAATTCTATGTTCATATGGGGTGGAGAGGCAGGGATGTGTAGGGAGATAGATCTAATTCGGATGATGGAATTATACAAGGGAGTGGTGGTAAAGGAATTGAGAAAGCTTAGTAAAGAGAAGAAATGTGAACTTATCTAATAGACCACAGTAGGTCCCTGTGTCTTCTTGAGTAGGCGAGTGAACTAGATTTTAGGAAGGTAATGAGGCAGTCATATGCAAGAAACATTTCAAAGACTGGCAACAAGGGGTCAAGCAGGACTTTGAGCAGTTGTTGAGGTTTATGGGAATGAAGAGAATGACACAAGTGAGAGATGTTAAAAAAGGACCAAGAGGCTTTGACAATGTATTGAATTTGGGAAACAAATGAGCAGAGGCTGGGGATAATTATGTCTAAGAGACAGTGGGGTACAGGGAGCATGAAGACCAGGGAAGAAGAGACCTGCAGGAATTAGTGCTGAGAAGCAGGAGCTTGGGGGTAGGAGGAGGAGATCCAGTCCCAGATACAGGCGAAGAAGTCCTTTCTCTCTCCCAAACATGGCAGTCAGCACTGCAGGAAACCGAACAAGAGGAAAGGCTGTCATACCTACCAGTCTTTCTTAATTGCAGAAACTACACCAGGGCTGCTACATCAGAGCAACCCCAACCAGCATTCCAATTATGATGCTGACAGTAGCCCTAGCTGAGAGACCAGAACTTCCAGGTGCTGAATCGCCTGTCATGGAAAGAAAAGAGAAGGAATGAATGTGATGTTATTTTGCAGTGGAGTGCCCCAGGTTCCATCTGTCAGCATGAAGTAGTCTCTACTTGTTCCTTCAAGGAATGCATTAGTTTTGTGGGAAGGTTGCAATTTTTTTTCTCTCTCACTGTGTTTCTAGTTGGTGATCAGTCTTCTGTCAATTCCACCCTGGCCTTTCTGCACTCAGATATTTCCGAAGGCCTTTGAAATTTGAGAAAGACTGATTGCTATTTTTGCATGGCATTAGAACTTTCTATCTTTTCATGGTTGCATCTTTTTCTCAGTGTCTTAGTTGTGGCAGGCAAAAATAAGAGTCTGTTGGGTCTCCATGGCAGGGACTTGATTGACAGAAAGCCCAGGCTAGTGCATTCTGTATTTACTGAGTCCGTTGCACAGAGAACTGGCTTCTCATGGGTTCCCAGCAGGGGAATGAAAAGCCCAGTTTTGGGAAACTTTGCTTCTCTCTCATGGGTGAGGGGCTTGAGGATGCCCCACCAGCCTTGTGGAAACTCTGAGAACTGCATCACTATCTAAAACTCTCTCCTCTTTCTCCTTTTCAGGAATCAGATCTGCATCGTGGTCTGAGGGCTGTCTTAGGCTCCTCCCACTTCCCACTTTTCCTCATGGTGGTTTTCTCCAGTAAATTATCTTGCATCTCTAATTCCATCTTGGTTGCATCTCAGTGGATGAAAACTAACATACCAGGCTTGATTCTTTGCACTTAACTTTTTTTCTCTCCCCCACTTTTAGCCAGTAACCATGTCCTAGTGTGTTTTCATTTGGGGCTTAGCTCTCACCAGTCAACTCAAGCTGGTGATTAATGCTATGTTAGCTACTTTAAATGCTTTTCTGGTATCTCATTTGATCCATACAATAACCCTGTTGGGTAGGCATGATTTCCATTTTACAGATGAAATGACAGAGGCTTGGAGTAGTGAAAAAACTTATCCAAAGTCAAATGATTAGTGAGAAGTGGATCTAGTCAGGCTCTAGAACTGCCTGACTTCAAGCTAATAATACCAGTAGTGATAATAGCAGCTAATATTTATGAAGTTTCCCTCGGTGTGTGGCATTTTGCTGAAGGCTTAATCGAATATTACGTTAAATCTTTAAAACAATACTATTGAACAGTCACTCTTATTGCAATTTTCCTTTTTCCCTCCATTTCCTGGTGATGAGAATTATTACAATTTTCAGTTGAAGAACTGAAGGCTCAGAGAAGTTAAGAATCTTGTGTGAGAAATTTAAAATGGTAAATACGTTAAAAATAAAGAGAGATCTCATATTAACAACCTAACTTTACAACTTCAGGATATAGAAAAGGAACCACCTCAAACCACAGATAGTACATGAAGGAAATAAGGATTAGAGTTGAAATAAATAAAATGGAAAATGGAAAACAATAGAAGGAATCAATGAAACCAAAAGTTGGTTCTTCAAAAAAGATCAACAAAATTGACAGTCATTTATTAGACTGGCTAAGAAAAAAGAGAGAAGATTCGAATTACTAAAATCAGAAATGAAAATGGAGGTATGGTGGCTTACATAATTAATCCCAGCACCTTGGGAGACTCAAGCAGGAAGATTGCTGGAGGTCAGGAGGGCGAGACCAGCCTAGGCAACATAGGGAGACAGTCTCTACAGAATTTCTTAGAAAACTATCCAGACATGGTGGCACATGTCTGTAGTACCAGCCTCTCAAGAGACGGGGATAGGAGGATCACTTGAGCACAGGAGTTGAGGCTGCAGTAAGTTGTGATGGTACTACTGCACTCTAGCTTGGGCTGGGCTACAGAGTGAGACCCTGTCTCTTGAAAAAAAAAAAAAAAAAGAAAAAATATTGAGATATTGCCAGCAATGCTACAAATTCTACAGAAATATTAAGGACTACAAGAGTGCTATGAATAATTGTATGCCAGCAAACTGTTGAATGACCAAGATGAAATGGACAAATTCCTGGAAACACACAAAAAATTTAATTTTAATAGACCTATAATTAGATAGAACCAATAAAAGCATTTGGCAAAATTCACCACTCTTTCATAACAAAAACACTCCAATTATGAATGGAAAGAAACCACCTCAGCATAATAAAGGCAATATGTGGAAAGCCCAATGCTAACATGATACTCAGTGGAGAAAGACTGAAAGCTTTCCCTGTAAGATCAGGAACAAGACAAGAATGCCTGCTTTTGCCACATCTATCCAACATAGTATTAGAAATCCTAGCCAGAGAAATTAGGCAAGGAAAAAAAGACATCCAAATTGGAAAGAAGAAGTAAAATGATCTCTGTTATCAGATAACTTGAACTTATATGTAGAAAACCCTAAAGATTAAAAGAACCTGTCAGAGTTAATAAATAAATTTGGTAATGTTGCAGGATACAAAATCAACATGCAAACATCAGTTGTACTTCTATATATTAACAATGAACAATCTAAAAGGAAATTAAGAAAAAATTTCCAATTTACATTAACATAAAATAGTATAAAATAGTTAGAAATAAGTTTAACCAAGGAGGTGAAAGGATTGTACCCTGAAAACTATAAAACATTGCTGAAAGAAATTAAAGACAACATCAATAAATGGAAAGACATTTTTTTTTTCATGAATGGGAAAACTCAATATTGTTAGGAGGACAATACTGCCCACAGTGAGCTGCAGGTTCAATGCAATTCCTACCAGAGTCCCACTGACATTTTTTGCAGAAACAGAAAAACCTATCCTAAAATTCATATGGACTCTCAGGACTCTAAATAGCCAAACAACCTGGAAAATAAAGAACGAAGCTGGAGGACTCACACTGCCTGATTTCAGCGTTTGCTATAAAGCCACAGTAATCAATGCAGTGTGGTACTGGCAGAAAGGAAGATATTGAAACCAATGGAATAGAATATAGAGCCCAGAAAGAAACGCTTGCATATATGGCCAAATTATTTTTGACAAGGGTGCCAAGACCATTTAATGGGGAAAGGATATTTGTTTCAATAAATGATATGGGGAAAGCTGAATACCCATGCACAAGAACAAGTTGAATCTTTGCCTGACACCATATATGAAAATTAACCTAAAATGGATCAAAGACCTAAATGTAAGAGTGAAAAGTATAAAACTCTGAGAAGAAAACAGGGAAAAAAGCTTAATGACATTTAATTTCATGGTGATATCTTGGTTATAACAAGTAGACACCAAAAGAAAAACATGGATAAACTGGACTTCATGAAAATTAAAAACTTTTTTTTTTTTTAATTGGAGTCTCGCTCTGTTGCCCAGGCTGGAGTGCAGTGGCGTGATCTAGGCTCACTGCAAGCTCCGCCTCCCGGGTTCATGCCATTCTCCTGCCTCAGCCTCCCGAGTAACTGGAACTATAGGCACCTGCCACCACACTGGGCTAATTTTTTTTGGTATTTTTGGTAGAGATGGAGTTTCACCATGTTAGCCAGAAGGGTCTTGATATCCTGACCTCATGATCCACCCACCTTGGCCTCCCAAAGTGCTGGGATTACAGGCATGAGCCACTGTGCCCAGCCTCGAAAATTAAAAACTTTTATATATCAAAGAACATTATCGAGAAAGTGAAAAGGCAACCTATGAAATGGGAAAAATATTTGCAAATCATATATCTGATAGGGAATTAATTTCCAGAATATATGAAGAACTATTACAAATCAACAACCACAAAAATCCAAAAACCCAATTAATAAATCGACGAAGGACTAAAGTAGAGATTTCTCCAAGGAAGAGATACAAGTGGCCAACAAGTACATGCAAATATGCTCAACATCACTAACACTTAGAGATATGCAAATCAAAGCCACAATGATACTCCACCTCACACGCATCAGGATGGCTACAAAACAGTAAGTGTTTTCAAGGAGGTTGAAAAATTGGAACTCTAGTGCATTGCTGAGAGAAATGTGAAATATTAGTGCCTATGGAAAATGGTATGGTGGTTCCTCAAAAAATTAAAAAAATAATTAACATTTGATCCACCAATTCCACTTCTGGACATACACCAAAAAGAATTGAAAGCAGCAATTTGAACCGACATTTGTATACTGATGTTCACAGCAGCATTACTCACAATAGCCAAAAGATGGGAACAACTGAAAAGTCCATTGAAAGATAAGTGGATAGAAAAATGAGGTATGTCCATACAATGGAATGTTATTCAATCTTAACAAGGAATAAAATTGTGATACATAGTGCAAAATGGATGAACCTTGAAGACGTTATACTAAGTGAAATACAGCAGATACAAAAGGACAACTATTATATAATTCCATGTATGTAAGCTCATTAGAATAGTTGATTACCTAGAGACAGAAAGTAGAATGGAGGTTACCAGGGTTTAGGGGGAGAAGGAGTGAGAGTTACTGTTTATCGGGTACAGAGGTTTAGTATGTTAAGATGAAAAAGTTCTGGAAATGGATACTGTGAAGGTTACACAAGAGTATAAAGATACTTGATTTATTTTTCCTTTTTTTTTGTGACAAGAGTATCACTCTGTCACCCAGCCTGGAGTGCAGTGGCACAATCTTGGCTCACTGCAACCTCCGCCACCCAGGTTCAAGCAATTCTCCTGCCTCAGCCTCCCTAATAGCTGGGATTACAGGCATCTGCCACCATGCCTAGCTATTTTTTTTTTTTTTTTTTTTTTTTTGTATCTTGAACTCCTGACCTCAAGTGATCCACTTGCCTTGGCTTCCCAAAGTGCTGGGATTACAGGCATGAGCCACCACACCGGGCAATATACTTGATTGATATTTATGCTGTGTCACTTAACTGTACACTTAGAAATGGTTAATGGTAAGTTTTATGTTAGATATATATACTGGCTGGTGGACTTACCCTCTCTATAAATACACACTTTCTGGCACTGCCCCTTCCCTCCCATGCAGAGCCTCTGTGGCTGAATCTCCCTATTTCTCCAAGTGTGTGCCACTCACTGTCCTCTGTGCTATGTCCCATGTGCTGGGTCCACAGCCTCATACAGTGACTTCAGAGCCAGGACACAGCTCAGGAGTCTGTCCCGAGGCTCCCTTTTTTCCCATTTCCCTACAACCTGACCCAAGGGAGGCTCTGCTGTGGATTGGCAGCTCGATTTCACCAGATTCAGAACAGGCCACCTTTACACCTTCTCCACATGCCCCGGTCCCACCCCAAGTGGAGCCAGGGCAGAGCCAGTCACCAGGTGAGCCAGGCGCAGAGCAGGAAGCAGAGTCTGAGTTGCTCCTCCCTCATCCAAGGGGCTTCCTCCTCTCATTTGGGGAAAAAGTGTGAGCTTGTTTCAAAACCTCCTTGTTCCTTGTAGCTCATAGAGTAGGTTAAAAAAACACAAAGAGGTGACAGAAAGGGACATATTGGTGATAGAGAGGAGAAACTCGACCTTAAAGACCCTTCTTTCTCCTGGACTATGAAGCCCCTTTCACTATAGGGGGCCTTCTGGGGCTAAGGGAGCCCCCTCCCCACATTCCAGGCTGGACCCGAGGTCAGCCATGAGATATCAGAGAAGCCGGGGAGGAGAGAGTCGGCCGAGATGGAGTGAGAGGGCTCAGGGTAGAATTTGGGATTTCCTTGTGCCCATGGAACACAGACTGGGCAAGAAAATGTCTTCTCGGCTCTTTTGTGAGAACCAGATAGACTCCACCCCAAAACATGATGCTGGTGCTCCAGGGAGGCCACTTACCAGAGGAGACTGAGATGTTCTTGACTATGGAGTTATTGCGACCAGTAGCCAAGTTAGAGACAAAACAGGCATAGGCCCCGTTGTTGTTGGATGTGATTTTGGAGATAAAGAGAACTTGTGTGTGTTGCCGCAGTGTCCCATTGATAAGCCAAGAATACTGCGGGGATGGGTTAGAGTCCGAGTGGCAGGAGAGGTTGAGGTTTGCTCCCGAACGGTAAGACAAGTCTGGGGGGGATATGATGGGGGTGTCCGGGCCATCTGGAACAAAGAGAACAAAGCCACATGTGATGTCATCAGAGGAAAGGGGAAGCTCCTGATTGTAGAAGGGTCACAGTGTCCTTCTGAGTCCTGTCCCAATCCTGTGTTAAAAAGTCCAAACCATAACCCTCATGTCCCCTGAGTCTGGGTCTGAGACATTCACCTGTTTCTCCCATCACAGGCTGTGGACCCTGAGCCTCCCAAGACAGGAGCAGCTCCTCCCTCCTATTCTTGGTCCAGGCTGGGTTTGCCCTAGTTTTTCCAGGGCAGGAAGCTATGGCCAGCCTGGGTGTCCAGGACTGGCGGTCTGCATCTTTGGACCTGAGGAGAGCTGAGAGTCCTAACCTCTGGCTGTATGGATTTGGGTTGGAAACCAGGGCCACAGAGGAACAGAAGATACTCACAGGTGACATTCAGGGTGACTGGGTCACTGCGTTTTGCACTCTCTGAGTTCTGGATTCCACATTCATAGGGTCCTGTGTCATTCCGTGTGACACTGAGTAGAGTGAGGATCCTGTTGCCATTGGAGAGCTGCAGCCTGGGACTGACCGAGAGGCTCTGATTGTTTACCCACCACAGGTAGGTTGTGTTCTCAGCCACAGGTTCACAGGTTAAGGTCACAGCATCCTTGTCCTCTATGGGGTTGGAGTTGTTGCTGGAGATGTAGGGCTTGGGCAGCTCCACTGTGCAGATAACAGAGAAGATTGCCCTGTGTGGCACCTTTGATTCCTCCACAGGCATCTTTCAATCAGAGTTGGCATCTCCCACCCCTCAGCCCACCTGAGTCCTTAAAAGCCCAAGGCAGGTGTGTGTGTGTCACAAGACAGATGCACAATGATCTGAGGGCTCAGAGACTGTAAGGCCGGCTGCTTTGTGTGGGAGAAGCACAGACTTCTCTCAAGTGTGAATTGGGCAGTAGCATTAGGTTGTGGACAGACACAGGACTGGGGGTCACAGCCCCCAGCACTTCTGGTCCTTTCCTGACTGGCTGGCTGCCTGGCCCATTGGGGTCCTCACCTGGAATTAGAAGGAGCTGAGTTTCTTCCAGCTGCACAATCCCACACCACCCAGCCAAGGTGTGTTCTCTCTGAGGCTTTGCTATTTAAGGACATCCTAGAGATGGGTGATGATGGGGACGGGTGTTTGAGCAGAAATAGCGCAGGAGACTAGGAGCAAGTCTAAAGGTGACAAGTCAAGGGTCAGACTGTGGGCCACAGGTGGGACAGCTCTGCCCAGGAGTTTGATGGGAACAGAGTTTCATTTTGGGAGGAAGAAGAGTTGTGTGGACAGATGGTGGTGATGGTAGCAGAACAAGGGGAATATATTTAATACCACTGAACTGCACGTGTAGAAAGGTTAAGATGGTAAGTCTGTGATAGATATGCACTGTTACCCTCTGTATAAATACACAATTTTTGACACTGCCCATTCCCTGCCATGCAGAGCCCCTGTGGTACATCTCCTGATTTCTCCAAGTGTGGGTCGCTCGCTGTCCCCTGTGCTGTGTCCCATGTACTGTGCCCACAGCCTCATATACCTGATGACGTCAGAGCCAGGACACAGCTCAGGAGCCTGCCCTGAGGCTCCCTTTCTTTCCATTTTCCTGCAGCCTGACTGAGACGACGGGAGGCTTTGGTGTTGATTGGCAGCTTGATTTAGCCTAATTCAGGACAGACCACCCGGGCTCCTTCTCCACACACGTGGGTCCCACCCCAGGTGGAGTCAGACAAGGCCAGTCACGGTGGGGGGGAGCCCAGAGCAGAGCAGGGAGCAGAGTCTGAGCTGTTTCTCCCTTACCCAAGGGGCTTCCTTCTCTCATTTGGGAAAAAAGTATGAGCTTGTTTCAAAGCCTCGAATGTTCCTTGCAGTTCACGGAGTAGGTAAAAGAACACAAAGAGGTGATAGAAAGGGACAGATTGGTGACAGAGAGAAGCAACTTGACCTTGAGAACCCTTGCTCCTTCCCACTCTGTGAAGCTTCCTCCACTACACAGGGCTCGGGGGCTGAGGGAGCCTCCTCCCCACATTCCAGGCCGGACCCGGGGTCAGCCATGAGAAATCAGAACAACACGGAGAAGACAGTCTGTAGAGACACACTGGGGAGGTCCAGCGGGAGAATCTGGGATTTGCTTGTGCCCATTGGACACAGGCTGGGATAGAGAATTTCTTCCTGGCTCTTCTCTGAAAACCAGACAGACTCCACCTCAAAACGTGATGTCAGCGCTCCTGGATCCACTTACCATAGACTGTGATCGCCGTGACTGTGGTCCTATTGAGGCCAGTGGCTGAGTTATGGGCTTGGCACATATAGGATCCGCTATTATTCACGGTGATGTTGGGGATAAAGAGCTCTTGTGCGGATTGCTGGAACGTCCCATTGACAAACCAAGAGTACTGTGCAGCTGGGTTAGAGGCTGCGTGGCAGGTGAGGTTCAGATTTTCCCCTGCTCTGTAAGATGTGTTTAGAGGGGAAATGGTGGGCGCATCCGGGCCATCTGGAGCAAAGAGAATAAAGCCACAGGTGAGGTTGTCAGAGGGAAGTGGAAGTTCCTGGTCTATGGAAGGACCACGGTGTCCCTCTAAGCTGAGTCACAACCCTAAAGTCTCAACCAAACCCCTCTTGTATCTACTGAGCCTGAGTCTGAGACATTCACCTGTTTCTCCCATCACAGGGTGTGGACCCCGAGCCTCCCAGGACAGGAGCAGCCCCTCCCCTCCTATTCTTGATCAAGACTTGGTCTGCCCAGGTTTTTCTGGGGCAGAAAGTCACAGACAGTCTGGATGTCCAGGGGTGAGGGTCTGTGTACTTGAACCTGAGAGGGACTGAGAGGCCCGGCCTCTGACCCTGTGGATTTGGGCCGGCAGCCTGGGCCAGAGAGGAGCAGAGATACTCACAGAGGACATTCAGGGTGACTGACTCGCTGCGTCTGACACTCACTGGGTTCTGGGTTTCACATTCGTAGGATGTTGTGTCATTTCTTGGAATATTGAATAGAGTGAGGGTCCTGTTGTCACTGGACAGCTCCAGCCTGGGACTGACCGGGAGACTCTGATTGTTTACCCACCACAGGTAGGTTGTGTCCTGAGTCTCAGGTTCACAGGTTAAGGTCACAGCATCCTTGTCCTCTATGGGGTTGGAGTTGTTGCTGGAGATGTAGGGCTTGGGCAGCTCCGCTGTGCAGATAACATAGAGAAGATTGCCCTGTGTGGCACCTTTGATTCCTCACAGGCATCTTTCAATCAGAGTTGGCATCTCCCACCCCTCAGCCCACCTGAGTCCTTATAAGCCCAGGGCAGGTGTGTGTGTCACAAGACAGATGCACAATGATCTGAGGGCTCAGAGACTGTAAGGCCGGCTGCTTTGTGTGGGAGAAGCACAGACTTTCTCAACTGTGAATAGAGCAGAAGCTGTCTCTTATACACATCTAGATGTGTATAAGAGACAGGCCTGGGACTGACCGAGAGGCTCTGATTGTTTACCCACCACAGGTAGGTTGTGTTCTCAGCCACAGGTTCACAGGTTAAGGTCACAGCATCCTTG
>NW_012098765.1:1342289-1364338 GCF_000951045.1 Mandrillus leucophaeus
TGGAAGGACCACGGTGTCCCTCTAAGCTGAGTCACAACCCTAAAGTCTCAACCAAACCCCTCTTGTATCTACTGAGCCTGAGTCTGAGACATTCACCTGTTTCTCCCATCACAGGGTGTGGACCCCGAGCCTCCCAGGACAGGAGCAGCCCCTCCCCTCCTATTCTTGATCAAGACTTGGTCTGCCCAGGTTTTTCTGGGGCAGAAAGTCACAGACAGTCTGGATGTCCAGGGGTGAGGGTCTGTGTACTTGAACCTGAGAGGGACTGAGAGGCCCGGCCTCTGACCCTGTGGATTTGGGCCGGCAGCCTGGGCCAGAGAGGAGCAGAGATACTCACAGAGGACATTCAGGGTGACTGACTCGCTGCGTCTGACACTCACTGGGTTCTGGGTTTCACATTCGTAGGATGTTGTGTCATTTCTTGGAATATTGAATAGAGTGAGGGTCCTGTTGTCACTGGACAGCTCCAGCCTGGGACTGACCGGGAGACTCTGATTGTTTACCCACCACAGGTAGGTTGTGTCCTGAGTCTCAGGTTCACAGGTTAAGGTCACAGCATCCTTGTCCTCCACGGGATTGGAGTTGTTGCTGGAGATGTAGGGCTTGGGCAGCTCCGCTGTGCAGATAACAGAGAGAAGATTGCCCTGTGTGGCACCTTTGATTCCTCCACAGGCATCTTTCAATCACAGTTGGCATCTCCCACCCCTCAGCCCACCTGAGTCCTTAAAAGCCCACGGCAGGTGTGTGTGTCACAAGACAGATACATGATGATCTGAGAGCTCTGAGGCCACCTGCTCTGTGTGGGAGAATCACAGACTTTCTGTGAATTGAGCAGTAGCATTGGGCTGTGGACAGACACAGGACTGGGGGGAGGGTCACAGCTCCTGGTGCCTCTCCTGGTTCCTCCCTGACCAGCTGACTGCCTGGCCCACCTTGGGGTCCTCACCTGGAACGTGCAGGTGCTGAGTCCCTTCCACCTTCAGTCCTGCTTTGTTTCCCTAGGTGTTTTGTTTTCTGCAGCTTCCCTGTCTAGGGACATCCTAGAAATGGATGATGATAGGACTTCCCATTGTCCTTAAACCCTGTAGATATTGTACAGGCTGGCCTGGGACTGGATGTTTCAGCAGAAATAAGACAGGGGACACCAGAGGCAAGCCTGGAGGTCAGCTCAGTCGTCAGGCAGTGGAGGCACAAGGTGGGGCAATTTTCCCCAGGTGTTTGATGATGACTGACTTGAGCCAGTGACCCTAAAGATAGAGTGAAGTCCAGGGAATGATCTAGAAAAGAGTGAGGTGACAGGCAGGAGCTGCCTGGATTTAACAGCAGAACCATATGTATATTCTTTGTCTTTGGTCTTTTTTTTGTTTGTTTATTTTTCAAGATGGAGTCTTGCTGTGTCAGCCAGGCAAGATCTTGGCTCACTGCAACCTCTGCCTCCCGGGTTCAAGCGATTCTCCTGTCTCAGCCTCCCGAGTAGCTGGGACTACAGGCGCCCACCACCATGCCTGGCTAAATTTCGTACTTTTAGTAGAGATTGGGTTTCACCATCTTGGTCAGGCTGGTCTTGAACTTCTGACCTCAGGTGGTCTGCCCACCTCAGCCTCCCAAAAGGCTGGGATTATAGACATGAGCCACTATGCCCAGCCTGTCTTCAGTCTTTAATGTCCCTTCTCCCCTTGCAGAGGGCAGGTGAGGACCTGTGGATCTCTCCATAAATACATGTGGACATTTGCAAATGCAGAACTGACTGGTGGAAAAGGGAAAGCATGAACTGCTGGAAATCTGGCCCTCAAGGACCATGTGTGTTTGACAGTTATGAGATAGAACTTTGAGAAGAAATTTTGCAATTATTTTCTCCCATTTGACATTATGCTAAATGAAATAAGCCACTCACAGAGCAGATACTGTAGGATTCCACTTATATGAGGTCCCTAGAGTAGCCACACTCGTGGAATCAGAGAGTAGAATGGTGGTTATCAGGGCCTGGGAGGTGGGGGAATGGAGAGTTGTTCATGGCTCTGCAGTTTCAGTTACGCAGGATGAGGAGGTGCTAGAGATCTGCTGTTCAGCTGGGTGCCTATAGTTCATACAGATTGAGTATCTCTCATGCATAAGGCTTAGGACTTATGTTTTGGATTTTTGACTGTTTTTGAGTTTTGAAAATATTTGCAGTATACTTACCAGTTTAGCATCCCAAATCTGAAAATACAGAATCCAAAGTGCTCCAGTGAGCTTTTCCTTTCCTTTCCTTTCCTTTCCTTTCCTTTCCTTTCCTTTCCTTTCCTTTCCATTCCATTTCTCTCCCTCGCCCCCTTTTTTAAAATTTGAGATGGAGTCTCACTCTGTTGCCAGGCTGGAGTGCAGTGGCACAATCTCAGCTCACTGCAACCTCCACCTCCTGGGTTCAAGCTATTCTCCTGCCTCAGCCTCCCAAGTAGCTGAGACTACAGGCACGCACCACCACACCCAGATAATTTTTGTATTTTTAGTAGAGATGGGATTTTATCATGTTGGCCAGGATGGTCTTGATCTCTTGACTTCATGATCCTCCTGCCTCGGCCTCCCAAAGTGCTGGGATTACAGGCGTGAGCCACCACTCCCAGCCTCCAGTGAGCATTTCTTTTGAGCATCATGTCAGTGGTCAAAAAATGTTGGATTGTGGAGCATTTCAGATTTTGGATTTTTGGATTTGGGATACTCAACCTGTAATACTATAATTTGCCCTTAAAAATTTGTCAGTAGTTTTGATCTCATGTTATTTTCTGACTATAGTTAAAAAAAATGAAAGACATTTGGGGGAAACATTAAATTTTTTCCAGAAGTAGAAATTGTTGTTAATGGCCTAAAGATCTAAGATCAGTTGCTGGAAGTAGTACTTCTCTTGATATTATACGAAGGTTTAGGTCTGCTCTCAATTCCAGTGGGATCACATTATGCTCAAAGGCAGATGCTGAAGATGGTTTGAAATCAGTGACTCCCTGAGTAGAGAGAAGGGTATGAGTCCTGTTAGGAGGACAGAACCGGTCAGAGAGGAAGTCTTAGGTGTGTCAATTACATAAAGGGAGAAATGATGCCAAATTAGGAGAAGCGATGTGTGTTATGTTAGTAAGTTTAGAAAGCGCTCCCTGCCCCTGGTTCCTGTGCAGAGTTAGGCAAAAAGAGGAGAAGCCCCAAATCAGGCATGTGAAAGATTTTCTTCCTCTCCTATCAACCTCAGAAAGTGCAACTAGAGTTTAAGTTTGTATAACGGGGCAGAGTCTAAGTGAGACGCCAGTGGCTGGTGCACTTCTCAGTCCAAGGGACCCCACCTTATGACAATGGCATCATCACGAGGACACAGGTATATGTAGAATGGACAGCAAACCCATCAGACAGCACCTGCTTGGCCAGCTGCACCTGGGGGAGGCCCCAGGATCCACTGGAGGATGTGAGCCCCACACCAGGATGAAGATGGAGTAGGTAGTGAAATGGGTGGAATAAGCATGTGGGCTTTGGGGACTGCAGACCTGTCCTTCTGCCTCTGACCTCCTGGTGAGTCAGTGTAGGAAGTGGATGGAGGAGTTGCTCATCCTTGTCCTGCTGCCTGTTCTGTGTGTTGGCCTCATGGAGGTAAAGAGCCCTGGGCGGGGACACAGCGGAAGCTCATTCTCCTGGTGACCTGTTGACATTGGCTTGTGATGGAGCCTGGCAGGAGCGGCTGCTCCAGCTGATTTCTGTGCCTTCCCTATTGCCTGGGAAGTGGGCCAGGCCACAGTGTGAGCGGGAAGAAAACAGGACAGCCAGCCTTGTTCGAGGGAGTGTCTGGGGAAGGCCTAAGAGTGGAGGGAGATGTTCAGGGATAGGCATCTCAGCTGGAATGAAGAGGGAGGAGCACGGAGGAACAGGAGACAGTCAGAAATGCCCATGGCAATGAGACATGCGGGGTATAGTGACCTCAGAGACCCCAGGAGTAGGAGTCCCTTGGCTGTCCCGACCAGGACCAGGGAGCCTTGAAAACCCTCCCATGGCCAAGGAACCCCAGAGTCACATGAGATAGGATTACTTTCAGGACAGGGGGTCAGAGGAATGGTACATGGATCTTAGCCCCTGACGGACAGGGAACCGGCCAGAACTTCCTAGGATTCTGCATCCAGGATCCAGTCTCTATAGAGATTATGGATCATTCCTTCATTCATTCTCTCCTTCATGAGAGAGCTACTGAGCAAGAGTGTGTCTCACTTTGGGCCTGTGTTGGCGCAGGGGTGTGAGTGTGGAGAGAAAGCGAAATCCTTTCCTTTATCCTCCCATGGGAGTGACACTGCCTCGGGAAGCACAGGATTTCAGGTCCAGTGAGGGGGCTGTGGATCTAAGGGAGAGGCCTGGACAATCCTGGCACTGACCCTGACAGTTGAGGTGATTTAGTTCTAGAGTAAAACTGATTAGCTCTCCATTCACCTCTCACTCTCCGGACCAGAAGCTCCACTTCTCAGCTGTGGATGCACAAGACAAAAGGAAGCAGACCCATGACTAGTCTCAGGTCTGCAAATGCCTGACAACAAACAGCCCCACCCACCCCGGGTTGAGGAGAGGAGGGGGCTCTGGCTGCAGACAGACCTCGTATGTCTCTAATCTGCTGTCTACGGCCTGTGTGACCCTTGTTCGTGACTGTCTCCCTGTGCCTCAATTTCCTTTCAATAAGTAGGATAAGTGTTATTTGGCTGTGAGATTGTTTGTGAATTAACCTCAAAATATTGACGATCACTTGATCTCAGCTCTGCACAGAGGAACTGCCCAAATGAAGAGCATTTATGTTGATTTGCCTCCAAGAGAGAGGGCCCTGGGCCTGATCCCTGGTGGACAAGGAGCTGCCGGGAGCATCTTCTCTCCTCTGTTCCTCCTTCTGAGGACACTGAACTTCCCATGGAGTCACCTATGTCCCCAGGGCAATGGACTGATGCCCTAGTAACCTTGTCTATCTATCCTCCCCACATTGAGTCTCAAGTAAAGGACAAGGCTCTGTCCTTGCCCAGATGAGACTCTGGTGACAGGGAACAGGTGTGGCCAGAAACTCCAATTCTGCATCCAGAATCCAGCTCCAGGAGCCATGGCCCTTGGACAGCTGGTAAGTCCTTGCTCCCAATCAGCCCTGCCCAGGAGGCCACAACCTAGCCCTGGCACAGGCTCCCCTGGGTCACCTGGAGTCAGGAGCCCTGGGGCTGAGCTTCTCTGTGAAGATTCCAGGAAGTCCTTCAGGCCAGGCCCTGATCCGGTTCTCCAGGGTCTTTCTCAGGGTCAGGTTTATGGGGAAGGCATGGGGTGCTAGGCTGAGACTGACCTCCCCCTGCTGAGTCCCCTCATCAGACTGTCCTTCCTCTGCAGTGAGTGTCCGCAGGATCTGGATGCCAGAAAGGAATTCTGATCTGTTGAAGTTTGTCTCTTCTGTGTGTGTCCTGCACTAAATGTCCAAACCCTAACACGGCACGTAATACAGAGGGGGCACAGGCACAGCCCAGGCCTGAGAATCCCGTATGTGGGAAGTAGAACTGAACCCCAACACCCAGAGGTCATGGGGAATCACTCACGGTATACCCGGAAGCGGCCAGTTGCTTCTTCATTCACAAGATCTTCCTTTATGGCTTGTAGGGTGATGGATCCTGTGTCATTCTGGGTGACGTTCTGGATCAGCAGGGATGCATTGAAGTATATTGTCTCTCGACCGCTGTGTGCGGGCCCTAGGGTAATTTGTTTAATTCCTATTACATATGATCCAATTCGACGGCTGGCATCCACTCTTTCTCCCTTGTACCAGATGTAGCCAAAAAGATTATGGGGCAGATTGTGGGCAAGTAGAAGAACCTCCTTCCCCTCTGCGACATTGAACGGCCTGGATTCAATAGTGAGCTGGGCAGTGGTGGGCGGGTTCCAGAAGGTTAGAAGTGAGGCTAAGAGAGAGGAGAGAGCATCGGTCAATATTGGGACCTATGCATTAGGGTGGAAAAACGGGGCCCTGGGTCCTGAGCAGGTCTCTTCATCCCCCAGCCCCGGAGTGAGTGAGTGAGTGTGTGTGTATATGTGTGTCCTGCTGGGTCAAGGTCAGCAGCATGACTCCTATTTCCTTAGCACCTCCAACCTTGGCATTTCCCTCTGTGGAATGCTGCTCCCCAGGGGTCTGCGCGACTGCCTCCCCACTGGCCTCAGGTCCTGCTCACATCGGGGCATTCTTGGGAGACTCCGTCCCTGACACCTCCTCTAGAGACCCTGGTTCTTTTCTTTCTGACCTTTCCCTGCTCTGTTCCCACCAGTGCTCTTGTCAACACCTGACCTCACATTCTAGATCTCTTTGCCTGTCTGCCTTCCTCCCCATGAGAGCATGAGCTTCATGAGGGCAGGGACTTGTGTGATCTTGCGTGCACCTCAGTGCCTGGGACAGGCTGCAGACTCCTGTGATGAGCTCAAGAGCCTTCTCAGGGCCCTCAACGGCCTGGGGTTTATTTTCCAATGTCTGCGGTAGGCGGGTGAGGACAATGTTTCATGCCCTGGTTATGTTTTTATTTAAAGTGTCATCTGATGCAGTTATTACGACTTTTAAAAATGTAGTGGCCAGTGACAATTAACTAGGAAAATAGAACGCTTGAGATTTTCCTGCCCTGTTCCAATTCCAGTTCAATTTTATTTTTCTGGTGTGACTCCTGTCCCTCTCTGATGTCCTCTTCCCTATTCAGGCTCCAACAGGAGCCCTCTGTCCGTCTCAGAGCCCTGTCCTCCCCAGGAGACCCCAGCCAGTCTCTGTGCCGCCTCCTCCCACCCTCTCCCAGGTTGTCCTCCCCTCACCTGTGAGCAGGAGCTTCTGCCAGGGGATGCACCGTCTGTGAAGAGAGGCTGAGGGAGACCCCATGGTCTCTGCTGTCTGCTCTGTCCTCTTCTGTAGAGAAGATCCTGAGTTCTAGGAACGCTCTTGTCAGGGCGGCTGTGACTGCCTGGTCTGCTGTCCTTCCTCCGTCTGTCCTGAGTCTCCTCCTACAGCAGGAGTACTTCTCGGCATCATGTGGGTCATGGGTGTGGTCTCTATTCAGGTGTCCTCTGTCCCCTCCCCTCTCATTTCTGCCTCTTTTGTCCCTCCTCCTTTTTCCCTTTTATTTTCAGTTCCCCAGACAAAGCTTTTTGGCAAGGTGGATGGACTCCCGTCCCCTGGGAGGACAACCTGCCTTCCCCAGTGCTGAACTCTACTGTGTTCTGGCCTTGGGTCTGTCACACCAGGGGGATTATTTTCCTTTGTCACAGAGAAACCCAGCTGGGCCCCGGGTCTCCCCACGCTCTCCAGTGCTCTGGGAAGGTGGGATGATGTTCAGTAGGAAGGTGACGGAGGTGGCTCTGGGAGATAGAAAAGGGCTCACTGGGTGGTGACTGGGGAGGGACCAACCCTCTGTCTCTAGTACCACCAGCCCGGTCTCTGACCCAGGGATGGAGACCCAGGCCCAGAGGTCTCAGGAGTCCCCAGCTCCGGCGTGTGGAGAGGGAGGTGTCTTGTGTGTCCTGGAAAGAGAGGACTGTGGTGGAGGGAGGTGGGTGGCTCTGAGCTCTGCTGTCCTTGGGGAAGACTCCAGGGGGACCCTCCCTCTCCGTGTCTGTGGGCTGAGCTGTGGCTTAGGGCCTGTCCGTGTTCTCCCTGACTGTCCTGGGTGGTCTCCGTCCTCTGCGAGGCTGACTGTCCTGTGGTCACCCCACGTTCCCCGTGGTGGTACCAGGAGGGAGTTGGGAGTTGCACAGGGACCCCTGGCAGAACATGGTACTCATAGAACCCAGAAAGGTACGAGGGAGAGATCAGAAGGGTCTGTTGGAGCAAGGGATGGAAACCAGGCTCCACCTACACTTCCTTAGCAAAGCCAGGTTCCTGTCCAGGGGAATCCATTTTCTGAGTGTTGTCTGTCTGCGATGTCGCCCCCGGAGGGCAAAACGAGACCTGCGGCCTTGTCTGGAACTGCCCTAGGGATGCTGACCAGGGTCCACGTGGTGTGAGCTGACCCTGAACCCTGGATTAGGCTGCAGGGTCGGGGCGGCCCAGGTTCTATTCCATGCAGGCCTCTGTCCTCCCTTCTGAAGCTCCAGGAGTTGAGGACTCGTCCCTGGGGCAGCCGTGGGCACTTGCTGGCCTCCTCCCGAGCTGGTGCCAGTGCTCCTGTGTCCACAAGGAACAGACTCTGACTTCCGGGGGCCACACGGAGGTGATATGCTTCTTTTTAGATATCTCCCACACATTTAACCAGTATTTATTGAGCATCTGTCTCATGTCAGGCACTGGACTGGGCCCTGGGATTCCACAGAGAGCAGGACAGGCGTGGACCCTGCATCCACAGAGTTTTCCTGTAACAGGGAAGCAGGCGCTCAGTGAACTTCGTGGGGCTGAGGAGTTAATGGTAATGAGAGAAGGGCTGTGAGATGACAGCATTGGGGGCGTCGGAGCCTGTGAGAGACTGAGCTGTCCTGGACATCACAGGGAGCTGCCCTGGGAAATGCCCTTTCAGCTGAGCCTTGGGAAGAAGGGGGTGTCGGGGACAGGAGCTGCCTGCAGAGGGAGCGGCCTCAGGTGGGCGGCCGCCGGGCTGCAGGGAGGAGCTGACAGAATCTGTGTAGGGAGCTCGGAGGGCGAGGAGGACGTGGGCCGAGGTGACCCTGATGAGGGTGGACCCTGCTGGGCTGTGGGACCGGTTGAAGGAGGTCAGCAGCCTCTGGGGAGGCTCCAGGTTGGGAGGAACTCTGCCGCCCTCTGGTGGACAGGGAGGGAAGTGGGGACAGCAGCGACCCCAGACCAGGCTGTTTTACTCAACACTGATCTGTAGACGTTGAACACGGGTCATGCACATGTTATACCAAAGTGCCACCACGTTTCAGCTTGGTGAGCCCCAGTCTCTGTGGCCCCAAGTATACTGTCCTTCCTGTTTCACAATCAGATGTCCCTAAATGCAGATTTTTGTCACCTTTTGTGACTTTGTTTTTGTCTCCAGGAGGCTGCACTGTGCATGCCCCCAGGGGCAGTGATGTCTGGGGCTGAGCGCTGTGCGGGGATCTGGGAGTAGAAGATTGTATTAGTCTGTCCACGCATTGCTATAAAGAAATACCTGAGACTGGGTAATTTATAAAGAAAAGTGGTTTAATTTGCTCATCATTCTGCAGTTGTACAGGAAGCATAGTGGCTTCTGCTCCTGGGGAGGCCTCAGGAAACTTACAATCATTCTGAACGGTGAAGGGGAAATAGGAACGTCTTACATGGCAGAGCATGAGTAAGAGAGAGAGAGAGAGAGGGGAGAGGTGCTACACATTTTTAAACAACCAGATCATGTGAAACCTCTATCACAGAAACAGTGTCAAAGCAGAAAATCCACCCACATGATCCAATCACTTCTCACAAGGCCCCACCTCCAACACTGGGGTTTACAATTTGACATGAGATTTGGGCGGGGACATAGATCCAAATCATATTAGAGAGGGAAGGGCATGAGGGGAAGGTGAATGTCAGGGGAGCAGAGAGGAGCAGGGGCAAGTCAATCTCACTTCTTATTCCCTGGGGACCAGAACAGGGGATCCCGACTCTGGGGGCACAGCACCACACACTCTCTGTGTCCCTGCATCAGGGGAGGTGAGAGTTTGTTCCCTGTTCATGGGACCTGGCCTCACCTGCTGAGATGTCTTCACACTTACAGTCCCACCCTGGGCTGCAGCCACAGACTGGCCTGTGTCCTCCTCTCCTCTCCTGCCCATTCCTGGGTTTTCCTTCCTGCGCCATCTTCTCCAATCTGTGGCTTCATCTGCCCCTGTTCCAGGCAGCTACCCCTGGATCTTTGCCCTGTCACCATATCTGGGCTCACTGGCCTCTGCCATTTGTTCTGAGCCATGAGCCCTGAGCCCTGTGAGCCAGGAAGGGTGAAGCTGGGGCAGGGTGGGCGCTGTCCAAGGTGCTGCCCTCTCTGGATAGCCTGAGTAAGGGACCCTGATGTGTCAGCAGGGAGGAGGCTCCGGGAGGGAGCTGTGTCAGGGATGCCTGGATCAGGGGGTGGGGGCACCTACGCCAGGGTGAGCTGGACCTGTGAACTGCAGGGACCCCGTCCTGTGTCATCCATCAGCTCCTCCAGCCCGTCTTCCTCTCTGTAGCTGATTCTCTGGTGTGATCCCTGAGCCCATGCTAGAGTCCTCCTCACAATGTGTGATGGTCAGAGCTGTGTGTGGAGACTTAATGGGGCGGGGGTCTCGTGTGCTCACACAGAATGCCCCGGGAACAGGCTTCATGACCTCCCTTGTCCCAACCCCACAACAAGATCTGGACAGTGGGCTGGGTCAGATAAAGTCAGAATCCATGAGAAGGGGGTGTGTCCTGGCAGTGCTGAGGTTTGTGCCTCAGTCTCTTTGCAGATATATTTGTGTTGTGCATCTGCAGTTGGCTGGGAAGCCTCATGTCCTTACATCCTTGGTTATTTCTGTGCAGAAGGTCATGAGGGGCCTGTACATGGGTACAATGAGGACCGTCTGATTAAGACGGATGTATTTTACATGGTGGACTTTCCCTCTCCCCGTGTTTTTTAGATGTAGTAAAATATATAAGATAAAATATGCCACATTAATCATGTTAAGTGTACAAGTAAATGCCATTAATTACATTCACAATATTCTACTTTCTCACCACTATATTTTTTTCCAGAAAATTTTCATCATCTCACATAGAAACTTCATACTATTAATCAATAACTCTCCACTTTCCCCTGCCCCAGTCCTTGGTTGCCACTGATGCTACCTCTATTTTTTTTTTCTTGAGGCAGAATCTCGTTCTGTCACCCAGGCTGGAGGGCAGTGGTATGATCTCGGCTCACTGCAACCTCTGCCTCCCGGGTTCCAGCAATTCTCCTGCCTCAGCCTCCAGTGTAGCCAGGATTACAGGCATGTGCCACCATGGCTGGCTAATTTTTGTGTTTTTAGTAGAGACGGGGTTTCTCCATGTTGGCCAGGCTGGTCTCGAACTCCTGACCTCAAGTGATCCACCCACCTCTGCCTCCCAAACTGCTCGAATTACAGGTATAAGCCACCGCGCCCAGCCACTGATGCTATCTCTATGAATCTGCATAGTCTACATGTTTCATATAAGTGAAATCATACACAGGTATCATTTTGCTTCTTGGCTATTTCTCTGAGCATAATGACTTTAAGGTTCACCCACATTATAGCTTCATTCCTCTCTATGGGTGAGTAATATTCCAACGTACCTCATTTCTTTACCCATTAATCAGTTGAAGGACATGTTCTTTTTTTCCTACATTTTTGCTACTGTGAATAGTGCTGCAATAAACATATACCTAGAAGTATCTTTTTGAATCTTTGTGATTATTTCTTTGGGGTATACTTAGGAGCAGAATTGCTGGGTCATATAATTCAATGTTTAATTTTTTTGAGAAACAGCCAAATTGTTTTTCACAGCTTGCTGCGCAATTTTATCTTCCCACCAGTAATGTACAAGAGTTCCATTTTCTCCACATCCTTGTCAACACTTGTTATTTAACATCTTAAAAAAGTACAGCTGTCCTTGTAGATGTGAAGTGGTATCCCACTGTCAGTTGGATTTTGAGTTCCCTGATGGCTAATCAAGTTGAACATGTTTTTGTGTGTTTATTGGCTATTTTCATATCTTTTGTTGGATAACTGTTTATTCCAGTTGTTCACTCATTTAAAAAACTGGTTGGCCAGGTGCGATGGCTCACACCTGTAATCCCAACATTACAAGGTGGGTGGGAGGCCACCTTGGGAGGCCAAGGTGGGTGGTCTGGAGTTCAAGACCAGCCTGGACAAGATGGTGAAACCCCTCTCTACTAAAAATACAAAAAATTTGCCAGGCATGGTGGTGGGCGCCTGTAATCCCAGCTACTCGGGAGGCTGAGGCAGAGAATTGCTTGAACCTGGCAGGCAGAGGTTGCAATGAGTTGAGATCATGCCACTGCACTCCAGCCTGGGCGACAGAGTATAACTCTGTCTCAAAAACAAACAAACAAGCAAAAAAAAAAAAACCCCACAAAAAACAAAAACAAAAACAAACCAACAACAAAAAAACTGGTTATCGCAAAAAAAAAAAAACCCCACAAAAAACAAAAACAAAAACAAACCAACAACAAAAAAACTGGTTATCCTTTTATTATTGAGTTGGGGCAATTCTTTATATATACTTGATACAAATCTCTTATGAGATATATGATTTGCAGATTTTTCTTATTCTGTGGCTTTTCTTTCCACTTTATGGTGTCCTTTGAAGCACAACACATTTTTAACTTTGATGAATTTCATTTATCTATTTTTTCTTTTGTTAGTTGTGCTTTCGATGCAATATCTAAGAAATCATTGCCTTATCCAAGGTCATGAAATTTTACCTTTATTTATCTGTTCTTCTAAAAGCTTAATACATGTTTCTATTACATTTTCGTATTTGATACAGTTTGAGTTAATTTTTGTATGGGCTGCAAGGGAAGTGTCCAATGTCATGACTTTGCATGTGGTTATCCACTTGTCCCAGCACCATTTGAAGGGAGTATTCTGTCCCCATCTTGTAACCTTGCCACTCATGTCAAAGATCAATTGACAGCAGTTGTAAGGGTTTATTTCTGGTCTCTTAAGTCAATTCCATTGGTCTATATGCCCAGGCTTATGCCAGCACCCACACTGTTTTAATTAGTATAGATTAGTAGTCAGATTTGAAACCGGGAAGTGTGAGTCCATCGCTTTTGTTTTTTTCCCCCCAAGATTATTTTAGTTATTTTGTTTTTTTTTAAATTGTGTAGCTCAAGTTTAATGGTTTTTAATCAGGGGCCATTTCCCCCTTTCAGGAGAATTTGGCAGTGCCTGGAGACAATTTTAGAAACCTTTATCTAAGTAGATAAAATATCTTCCGTTTATTTGCTGAGTTGCTAGGTGAAAGCGTGCATTGCCTCCCATGGAAGAATTGAGAGATCCTGGAAGCACTTGTCCACATGGTGAGGGACAGTGAGTTTCATGATGATGGGCACAGAGGACATTGTTTGGGACACAATGTTGTTGGTGGAGCTGTACGCATCTCTACCCCTTTGTTTCTCCTTATTGCCTGTGTCTCCACTAGACATAGTAGATGCTGAAATCCTTGTTTATCTTCCGGAGTCTGGGTCTTGTTCGATCTGTCAGCCGGAGCTGGAGGAGGCGCCTGGCAGGGCAGTGACCCCTGTAGGGAGAAGGGCTCTGTGGTGTGAAAGTAGCTGGGACCCAGAGGCACCTAGATGGCCTAACTCTTAAGAGCCTGGGCAAGCAGGTGGGTGTCCTAGGCACAAATGTGCCCACTGGACTGGAGGAAGGTGAGAGGCCATGGGTATTCCGTGTCTTCTCCCAGCTTCCCAGCTCCTGGGTTGGTGCTGTCCTGCAGTAGGCAGGGGGTAGATGGGAATGGCTGCACATTAGGCTGGAAAACATGTCGTCCTCTCAGGCACTGTCACTGCAGAGGCCCGGTATGGGCACATGGGAGAGACCACCCTGTTCTCATCAGGGGCTTAGACACTGGTGTTCCCGCTTCTGGTGCTGCCTGGCCCTCAAGGAAGAGTGGCACCTGGTCAAAGCTCCGTCTCTCTCTCTGAGGCCTCAACATGGTTTCACTGATGCAGGGGTCTGGATACGCCTCAGAGAGAGAGGCTCTGCAGAGCTTAGACACTGGTGTTCCCGCTCCTGGTGCAGAGGTCTGGATACACCTCAGAGAGAGAGGCTCTGCAGAGCTGGACACCTGCTGGGGATGCAGAGGGGCCCCCACCACGCTCAGGGGGAGTAATCCTGAGGGTCCCAAGGCTCCTCACCACTACCAGGTGCCAAGAAACTCCCAGCAAATTGGGGCTGCCTTGTGGCAAAGCACCTCCAAGCCTCGCTGCCTGCCATGTGCAGTGATTGGTGGATCCCAGTTAGGGGCATCTTAGCAGGTGGTCACAGATTCAGGGCTGGACCTGGTGCTCACAGTTTCTGTGTAAAATATGCGTTGTAGACCCCAGGCAGGGTTCTGTGGTGCGGTTTCGGATGTTCACGGATATCTGCCCCAGAGGAGTGGGCAGTAATTTGACTTCCAGAAGTTCCTGACATCTGCAGATCTGGGCGACAGCCAAGTGTTCAAGATGCCAGCGACCATTGGTGTGAGGGCACAATGTAAGCATCAGGGGCACTGCTGAGGCTCACCACCCTCCAGGCTGGTGCCCCTGGGAACAGGAGCGACATTCTGGGAATACAGCTCTACTAAGATTAGGCTCCCTAGCCCCCTACTTTAACCAGGGAAGTTCAGGCCTCTGCTCTTCGTGATGCTGGTTGCACACAGCTAACTTTGGGGAGGGGGCCCAGGAGCTGCCTTTAGTTTTGCATTTAAGATTTAAAGGGAGAAAGGACAATACATTCTGCCAGGGAACAAAAATTACAGGCAGCATATTGACTGAAGGGCATTCCTGTCATCACTGCAACACACATAGAATGCTTTTTCTAAGAAAAAAAGTATCTGATTTCGTTTTACCAGCAACTGTGATGCATGCTTTACTATTCTGGTTTGCTGTTAATGTAACTTTTGTAGTTTTAGCACTGGTAATAATTTTTTGTGGGCTCTCTTAGGATTTTAGACTCTCATTCATTCACATAAAGGTCTTCTTCTCTCTGAATAGTAATGCAGAGTCTCTTTCTCTATTTCCTCTGCTTATTCCTATACACAGATTACAGTCACATTTTCCCCAAGAGGTGGAAAGCATCTGACTACCAGAAAAAGGGTCCAAATGCTGGTAAGGTAATGATGATGGGGCCACAGGTGGAGGTAATTCAAAGAGGTGTGAGAAAACTTATCTTGAGAACCTTCTCCTCAAAGTCACATGCAGAAGGCATCTCTTAGGCCTGTCACATTGTTAGAATGGATAAGGGACAGAAATAGAGGTCAGTAATTCGAGGATCAAATCCAAGAGTGGGCAACAGATTCTTCCCGGTGTGTAAGAGGTGGACAGGTGAATGGTGAGAATGTTAAAAACACCCTTCTTCTCTTCCTCCTAATGAGGGAGCACCCAAAGCTCTCAGGAATCAGAGAGGGACCAGGGCTGGGGACGCAGGACACTGTCACCACACAGGGGCTGGGAGTGAGATGCCAACACTGTCCAGTCAGTGATTACATTTATTTAGGGGGATAGATTCCTCTTTAAGGAACGATCTAAAAGTATATGAATTTGAACATAAAGAGAAAAAAAGCATAAAGCATTTCTAGCCTATATTTTTTCTCTTAATAAGACGTGTGTTCTAATGACAGATGTGGTTATGTTCATGTCTGAGATGTCTCCTAGATGGTGAGAGCATCAAAGTGGACAGTCCACTGCCTTGGACTGTGGGCTCATGTCACACATTTCTCTTTCCAAAGTCTACAGAATTCCCCACATCCCACTTTGTAATGTAACCCAGTGAGTGTCATTCCAGTTTGTGGTTACAGGCCCTTGGAAAACCCACTCTGTTCCTGTTGTGAGGTACAGGCAGCCGCGTGGCATCAACTCTAAATATGTCTTCTCCTGGGACATCAAACTGCTGATTAAGTAAAACTGTTTTGAAAGATGTTGAAGTCTTCAGTTTCTACCCCTCTCACGCTTGTGATTCTTCTCCCAAGAGGTGAAGGATTTCGCTGGTGAGTCACTTTTAGAGACTGATGTAGATCGGTTATTCTGCCAGAGGCAATTTTGCCCTCCAGGGGACATTTGGCAAAGTCTGGAGACATTGTTGGTTGTTAGAGCTTGGGGAGAGAGTCTTGCTGGCATTCAATGGGTAGAGTCCCCAGATGGTGCTGAACACCCTACAACTTACAGAACCCCACTAGCACGACCACCCCAAATGTCAATGCTGAGGAGTGGAGAGCTCTGCTGTACCCTCTCCCGGCCTCCCTAGGACTTCCCCTTACTTGCTCCTCCCATCTCTCCAGACCACTCCCCTACCTCAGCCCCCTCTTTGCACCTCAGTCCTCTCCACCTGAGCCTTAGTACAAGGCCAGCCCTGATCTCTCAGCTCTCCAGGTCCCTTTTTGCTCATTAACAGGAGGCGCCCACTAGAGGGCGCCCTGGCCCTTCTTGGAGCGCACGTCCTCCCTTTCCTTCCTGAGACAAATGTGGCTGTTTGACTGCCACAATCCCAGCCCTCCACACTCTAGATTTGCTCAGGGCGCAGCTCCTGGACAGGCATCAGGGACTCAAGGGAGGACCCTCAATCTGGAGATTTTGGTGGCATGGACTGGAGACCCGGAGCCACCCCAGAGCTCATGTCATTGGGGAGGGGCTGGGTTTAGGCGCGGAAGCTACACACTCAGGGTCCAGATGCCCCTGCTCTGTGTGGGCACTGGGGACATAGCCGTGCGCCTGTGTCCCTAAAGATTCTGTCACTCAGGATCTGTGTCCAACGGCTTTAGCTGGGCTGCTATGGAAATTTTCACACTGGTCCTTTCCCAGTGGGGGATGAGTCCTCCCTGGGATTTCAAGGTGGGCCCTCAGCTGGAAGAATCAGAAGGTATGTGGCAGCCTCCAGGGTGCAGGATCCCCTCAGGGACAGAGGGAACCGGTGGCCTCCAGGCCAATCCGTTACCCCGAGAGTCAGGCTCCCGGGCATGGGGGGCGTGTGATCCTCCCCGACCCCACCTCCACAGGACCCCGTTGCTGGGTGGTCTGTGGGAATGTGATCTCCACTCCTTGCGATGCAGGAGAGAGACCCCAGAGGCCCTTTTGTGTGGAGTGAGACAGGAAGGATGCACGCTGGGGCAGCAGTTGTGTCCCTGGAGGTGGGAGCTGTGAGAGGATGGACAGCGGGGAGGCGCACAGCCCACCTAGTGCTGCAGGTTTCATCAGGGGTGGGAGCATTTCCTTGAAGCACTCAGCCTTGTCCAGAACATTCCAGAACTTCCCACTTCAGTACTTCTTTCCCACTGAGGCGCCTCAGGTCTGTCCCTGAACTCTCAGCTGAGCCTCCCGACCCGTCTGAAGCCCTGAGCCCTGTGTCACCCTCTGCCCCCGTCATCTTGTGAGGCTCTGTGGGACTCCCAGCTCTCCTGACACCCCTAGTCTTCCGAATGGAGGCTGAGTCCTGCCTTCCTGTCAGTCATGGGGCCAGCTCTAGGCTCCCTCGTCGTGACCATCAGTCACCCCCAGAAGGGGCGACAGTTGTGCTGAGGGGAGGAGCAGGGACAGGTGTCAGCCACCCTGTGCACCTGCAAGTCAGAGTGGGGGAGTGGGAGGACCCCAGGAGTGACTGAACTTCCTGATTTAGAGGGTGCTAGCCTGTGCTTAGGGAATTTGAGATTTAGTAGAAAAAGTAGGGTTATTTCCTATTTCGTAGGCACAGTAGTTTAAGTTTGGAATCACAGATTCCCCTTGTATGTCACTGTCAACCGCAGTCCCACCCACCGGGGCATGAAATTCGGAATCCACACCCTGGCCCAGGGCGGGCACAGGGGCTCCTGTGTCTGTGCAGCTGCTGCAGGAAGATGTGCTCTCTGTTGGGAAGAGTGCTCTTGCCTCCCTGGAGGGCAGTACCCAGCTCCCTGCAGTCCCCCCCCGCGGAGGGCAGTACCCAGCTCCCTGCAGTCCCCCCCCGCGGAGGGCAGTACCCAGCTCCCTGCAGCCCCCTCCCTGGAGGCCCCACCCTCTCTAAGTTTCCCCCCTGCCTAGCCCCATCTCAGCCCACCCAGGGTCTCTGAGTTGATAGGGCCCAGGGCACTGTGTGGGTCATTCACGCTGTTTGCTCTGCCCGTGAAGCCTGCCTGGTGCTGTCCAGGATCCTGCACTTTCCCTGAGTGTGAGTGTGTGTGTGTGTGTGTGTTTGTATGTGTGATGGGCCTACACACAGGTGAGCTCTCAGGGTGAGGGAATTTGAGTCATTTAACAAACATTTATGTAAATGCAGGAATCATGGAGCAGGGCTTCTTCTTATGATAGATGATGGTTTGTGCTGTAGGTTGGACCACCCTTCCTAACTGCTCATGGCCTCTCTTTGCACCGACTTTGGGTCCCATCACTAAAGGGGATGCTGTTCCCCTCCTTCCACATTGGTCTTGGGCTTGGCCATGTGACTTACCGAGGCTGATGCATGCAGAGGAATGGTCTGGGTCAGTCACAGCCTTGCCATGGGGGCCTGGCATGGTGTCCCCACTCTCTCATGATCTGCCACGAGAACAGGGTCCCCTGGTGGCCCCTTCATCTCGGGTGCATTCAGGGATCCTGCTGTGTGTCACACCCCTGCGGTCCCTTCAGAGTCACCCTAGGAAAGGCCTAGAGTGCCAGCTCCTCCCATGCGGGCTCTGAGGTCGGAGCCTGGTTGCCCCCATCCAGGGAGCCGCCTACCCTTAGGCCCGGGTGTCCTCAGGAAACTCTGACCCCAGCAGCTCTACTCTCCAGCCCCCATGGCTCTGGCCTCAGCTCCTGCCATGTGTGAGCATCACAGGGCTCTGTCCTGACCTCATACTCTCCCCATGTGGTGGCCAAAGGAGAGCCTCTGCGGGAGGTTGAGGCCCATAGGTTGGAGCCTGTGTGGCCATCACAGGCAGCCTTGCCTGGGGCTGACTAAAGGGACGTTATGATGATTCACTGGGAAGATGGGTGCTTGCTGGAGCTGTGTGGACATGTTTACCAGGTGACAGAGGTCCCTGTTTTCATTATTTGCCATTGGCGTCTGCACTGTCTCCGTCATGATGGAATGATGTGGAATTTCAGGCAAGGCCAAATTGCTTCTGTTCTGCTAGTTGTAATTTTTTTCTAGCTAATCTGTCTATGTAGTAAAGGCAATGACTGATTTTCCGGTGTTAAAATCATCTTGCATACCTGGGGAATAAACTCAACGCAGTAAATCCTGGCTTGTTCTGCTAGTTGTAATTTTTTTCTAGCTAATCTGTCTATATAGTAAAGGCAATGACTGATTTTCCGGTGTTAAAATCATCTTGCATACCTGGGGAATAAACTCAACGCAGTAAATCCTGGCTTGTTCTGCTAGTTGTAATTTTTTTCTAGCTAATCTGTCTATGTAGTAAAGGCAATGACTGATTTTCCGGTGTTAAAATCATCTTGCATACCTGGGGAATAAACTCAACGCAGTAAATCCTGGCTTGTTCTGCTAGTTGTAATTTTTTTCTAGCTAATCTGTCTATGTAGTAAAGGCAATGACTGATTTTCCGGTGTTAAAATCATCTTGCATACCTGGGGAATAAACTCAACGCAGTAAATCCTGGCTTGTTCTGCTAGTTGTAATTTTTTTCTAGCTAATCTGTCTATATAGTAAAGGCAATGACTGATTTTCCGGTGTTAAAATCATCTTGCATACCTGGGGAATAAACTCAACGCAGTAAATCCTGGCTCCTTTTGGTCATGTTTTGTTTGTGGATTTTCCCTCTGTTCCCAGGTAGGGCCTGCAATTTTACTTCCTCATTGTGTCCTGGTCTGCTTTTGACATGAAGGTTTTACTGCCACAAAAGTGAGTTAATGAGTATTTGTGTTTCCTGTCCTCCGGGAGAGTTGTGTAAGTTTGATAAGAGCTGGTGTTTGTTTTGTGGATCTTTTTTTGTTTAACCCAAAGAGATTTTATCCTTTTTTTTTTCTTTTTTTTCCTAGTCTGGCTCTGTCGCCCAAGCTGGGGTGCAGTGGTGCAATCTGCTTATGCAACCTCCGCCTCCTGGGTCCAAGTGATTCTCCAGCCTCAGCCACCCTAGTAGCTGGGATTAGAGTCACACACCACCATGCCCAGCAAATTTTTGTATTTTTAGTAGAGGGGGGGTTTCACCATGTTGGCCAGGCTGGTCTTGAACTCCTGACCTCAAGTAATCTGCCCACCTCAGCCTCCTAAAGTGCTGGGATTATAGGCATGAGCCACCACGCCCAGCTGATTTTATACTTCTTTTCCAGTGAAGTAAAATGAACATAGCAGTAATGTCTGCATTGCTGTGTGCTCATGAAAGCCCTGCCCAGATTAAGATATGGCACATTGCCTGCACTAAGTGACACTCCCATGACCCTCACAGCCATTGCAGAGCACAGGTCACCTCCACTCTGATCTCTAGCAGCAGAGTTGAATTTTCCTTTTGGAAACTTTATAGAGGTGGAATTAGTGATCATTTTCTATCTGCGATTGACTCCTTTCTTTCTTTCTTTTTTTTTTTTTTTTTTTTTTTTTTGAGACAGAGTCTCGCTCTGTCACCCAGGCTGGAGTGCAGTGGCCGGATCTCAGCTCACTGCAAGCTCCACCTCCCGGGTTCACGCCATTCTCCTGCCTCAGCCTCCCGAGTAGCTGGGACTACAGGCGCCCGCCACTTCGCCCGGCTAATTTTTTGTATTTTTTAGTAGAGACGGAGTTTCACCGTGTTCGCCAGGATGGTCTTGATCTCCTGACCTCGTGATCCGCCCGTCTCAGCCTCCCAAAGTGCTGGGATTACAGGCTTGAGCCACTGTGCCCAGCCCCTTTCTCATGTTCTAAAATATCCCTCAGTTTGAATGCACCACAGTTTTATCCCCTGCACTGTTGCACATTTGGACTGTTATACTTTTTGATTCTTCTGAACCATGCTAGAATTTGACACAGATTCTCCTGCCCGATAGCTGAACACATCTAAATTTCCACAAGCAACATCTCCACATCCAGTTGTTCCAACTCTTGGTGTTGTCAATTCATTGAGTTTTAAGCTTTCTCATATGGATGGATGAAGATTTGATGATGAGATTTGAGACATCTATTTGTTGGTTGAGATTTGGGAAGAAGGAGGGGCAGGAGCTGCTTTCATCTCTGGACAGAAGGATCCTTGCTGTGCCTCACAAAGCAGAGACCCTCAAGGTCCTGAGTTCTCAAGGACAAGCATGTGCTGCCCCTGCCTGCCCCAGGCACAGCCTTGAGGCCTGGTGTCCCAGGAAGAAAGAGCTGGCCTCCCCTGGGTACAGACTGTCCCCACATGTACTGTACCTGCAGGGTCTAAGGCTGGGATTTTGTTGTGGTTTCAGGGTGACTGGGACGGGCGCAGAAGTCGCTGTGGCCACCCAGTGTCGACCCTCTCAGTGGCAAAGGGAGGAGCTGGGGTTCTGTCATTGCCCAGTCCTGGAGACCAGGGATGTTTCCTGATGTGCCTTTCAGACTCTGATGAGAGTGGCCCCAGAGACTCAGTTTCTCCCAACACCTCTCAGGGAACAGGTCCAGGCCAGGGCTGTCCAGGGCATCTGGAGAAAGACCCAGAGTGGCTGGAGCAGAGAGGGTAGGAGGTGGGCAGAACCAGCAGCATCTGGCTGGGCAAAGGCACCCCTTCTTGGGCAGTGTCCCTAGGTTGTGACTATGGGAGGGAACGCCGCAGAGCCCAGGGAATCCCATGTGCCCACTCCCACAGACCCCCCATTCCTATCACCCTCTCTGATGGGGCAGCCTCTCCTGACATCCATCTCCCCATCTGGGCTCCTGTGCCTCTTCAGACCAGGTCCTGCCTGCCCTTAGGCTTCTCTCTTGGGTGCCCCCAGCACATGCCATGACCCCTCCCAGCAACACAAGCTCCTGGCTTTACATGGACTCCCCAGAACCCACCGGGTAGATGTGGTCGGATTCCGGATGTTCCTTGAGGGAATCCCGATGGACAAAGGGAGAGGCCAGCCCAGGAGGGCCCTGCACGCCCATTCATCAGTCACCTGCCTGGGTGGGACACTGGGGTCCTCCTATCCTGGAATCCCCTGTCCTGCTCCTTCTCTAGCTGAACCCCGGCCAGCTGGTTCTATGGGGCATGGAATCCCCCACCCCATATACAGAGCAGGAAGCCACATGCTCCCACTCTCGTTTGTGGGACCTCATCTTACTTGCTGAGATGGCTTCACACTCACAGCCCCACCCTGGGCTGCAGCCCCACAGAGCCTGTGTCCTCCTTTCCTGCCCATTTCTGGGTTTTCCTTCCTGCATCACCTCCTCCCTGTGGCCCCGCCTGCTCCTGCTCCAGGCATCTGCCCCTGGGTCACTGCCTGTCACCATCTCTGGGTTCACTGGCCTCTGCCATTTATTCTTTGCCCTGAACCCTGTGCGGGAGGAAGGGT
>NW_012098765.1:1366813-1367706 GCF_000951045.1 Mandrillus leucophaeus
TAGTAAAGGCAATGACTGATTTTCCGGTGTTAAAATCATCTTGCATACCTGGGGAATAAACTCAACGCAGTAAATCCTGGCTCCTTTTGGTCATGTTTTGTTTGTGGATTTTCCCTCTGTTCCCAGGTAGGGCCTGCAATTTTACTTCCTCATTGTGTCCTGGTCTGCTTTTGACATGAAGGTTTTACTGCCACAAAAGTGAGTTAATGAGTATTTGTGTTTCCTGTCCTCCGGGAGAGTTGTGTAAGTTTGATAAGAGCTGGTGTTTGTTTTGTGGATCTTTTTTTGTTTAACCCAAAGAGATTTTATCCTTTTTTTTTTCTTTTTTTTCCTAGTCTGGCTCTGTCGCCCAAGCTGGGGTGCAGTGGTGCAATCTGCTTATGCAACCTCCGCCTCCTGGGTCCAAGTGATTCTCCAGCCTCAGCCACCCTAGTAGCTGGGATTAGAGTCACACACCACCATGCCCAGCAAATTTTTGTATTTTTAGTAGAGGGGGGGTTTCACCATGTTGGCCAGGCTGGTCTTGAACTCCTGACCTCAAGTAATCTGCCCACCTCAGCCTCCTAAAGTGCTGGGATTATAGGCATGAGCCACCACGCCCAGCTGATTTTATACTTCTTTTCCAGTGAAGTAAAATGAACATAGCAGTAATGTCTGCATTGCTGTGTGCTCATGAAAGCCCTGCCCAGATTAAGATATGGCACATTGCCTGCACTAAGTGACACTCCCATGACCCTCACAGCCATTGCAGAGCACAGGTCACCTCCACTCTGATCTCTAGCAGCAGAGTTGAATTTTCCTTTTGGAAACTTTATAGAGGTGGAATTAGTGATCATTTTCTATCTGCGATTGACTCCTTTCTTTCTTTCTTTTTTTTTTTTTTTTTTTTTTTT
>NW_012098765.1:1373716-1378853 GCF_000951045.1 Mandrillus leucophaeus
CCCTAAGTGCACACAGAACTTGGCCTGACATAAGACTACAAATCTGATTTTGATGATTCGTTGGGGATAGACTAGAGAAGAGCTTGCGTGAGAGACACCTAGAATGTAAAGCATGCAGCAAATATGTGATCTACGCTTAAAGATCATGCTGAGTTAAACCCATCCTTTTTCCGTCTACACTTTCTTCATTGTCCACCAGAGGGCGGCTGAGTCCCTCCCGGCCTAGAGCCTCCCCAGGGTCTGCTGGCCTCCCTCAGCTGGACCCACAGCTCCCCCAGGGTTCACCCTCACCAGGATCACCTCGACTTACCTCCTCCACGCCCTCCAAGCTCCCCAGACGGACTCTGTCAGCTCCTCCCTACAGCCCCGCAGCAACCCAACTAAAGTCAGTCTTTCTGCAGGCAGCTCCTGCCCCTACATCCTCTCCTCCCCAGGGCTCAGCCGAAAGGGCATCTCCCAGGGCAGGTCCCTGTGATCCTCAGAGCACATTCACAGCCCTACTCTCATTATCGTTAGCTCCTCAGTCCCACGACGTTCACTGAGCGCCATGCCTTGCTCCAACAGACCCTTCTTGTCTCTCATGTTCCTGCTGTGTCCCACCTCTTCCTTCCTGGGGCCTCTGAGGACCCCGCTTTGCCAAGGGTTTCTGTGCAGCTCCCCATTCCCTCTTGGCACCACCCATGGGGAAGGCGGAGTGACCACTGGACTGTCAGCCAGACAGAGGCTTCCAGGTCAGGTAAAACATGGAAAGGACCTGAGCCACAGCTCATCCAAAAGACAGGGAGAGGGACGCTTTCCCTGAAGCCTTTCCCAAGGACAGCAGACCTCAGAGACACACACCTCCCTCCACCACAGCCCTCTCTTCCCAGGACACACCAGATGCCTCCCTCCACACCCAGGAGCTGTAGCTCCTCCTGAGACCCCTGGGCCTTGGTTTCTGTGCCTGGGTCAGAGGCCAGGCTGGTGATACTGGAGACAGAGGGCTGGTCTCTCCCCAGTCATCCCCCAGTGAACCCCTTTCTATCCCCCAGAGCCACCTCTGTCACCTTCCTGCTGGGCATCATCCCAGCAGAAACCCAAGGCCCAGCTGGGTTTCTCTGTCACAAGGGAAATAATCCCCCTGGTGTGACAGACCCAAGGCCAGAACACAGCAGAGGTCAGCGCTGGGAAAGATTGGTTGTCCTCCCAGGGGACAGGGGTCCATCAGCCTTGCTTCTCATAGCTTTGTCTGGGGAACTGAATATAGACAAAAGGGAAAGAGGAAGAAGTACAAAAGAGGCAGGAATGAGAGGGGAGGGGACAAAGGACTCCTGAGCAGAGACCCCACCCCTGGACCATGTGATCTTGGAAAGTGCTCCTGCCCTGGGAGGAGGCTCAGCACAGAGGTAGGAAGGACAGCAGAGCTGACAATCACAGCAGCCCTGACAAGAGCATTCCTGGAGCCCAAGCTCTTCTCCACAGAGGACAAGCAGGCAGCAGAGACCATGGGGTCCCCTTCAGCCTGTCCACACAGAGCATGCATCCCCTGGCTCCTGCTCACAGGTGAGGGGAGGACTTCCTGGGAGTGGGTAGGAGGAGGGCCAGGGAGACTGGCTGGGGTCTCCTTGGGGGAACGGGGCTCTGAGAGGGACAAAGGGCTTCTGTTGAAGCATGAATATGGGAGAGGACACCAGAGAGGGACAGGAAACCAGAACAGGAAAATCACATTGAACTGGAATTGGAAAGGGTCAAGAAAATCTCACGTGTTCTCTTTTCCTGGTTAATTGTCACTAGTTGCTACATTTTGAAACAGGGTAATAATAACTATATCAAATGACACTTCAAATAAAAACATAACCAGGGCATAAAACATTGTCCCTTGCCACCAACCTCAGACATTGGAAAATAAGCCCCAGGATGTGGAGGGCCTTGGGAACTCTCATGAGCTCATCCACTGGAGCCTGCAGCCTGTCCCAGGCACTGGGGTGCAATCCAGATCACACAAGTCCCTGCCTCACAGAGCTCACACTCTCATGGGGAGGAAGACAGACAGGCAAAGAGATCTAGGATGTGAAGTCAGGTGTTGACAAGATCCCTAAAGGGAATAGAGCAGGGAAAGGTCAGACAGGGAACACCCAGGGCCTCTAGAGAAGGTGTCAGGGGAGGGGTCTCCCAAGGATGCCCTGATGTGAGCAGGTCCTGCAGTGTGGAGAGAGCCATGCAGATCCCTGGGGAAGAGGATTCCAAACAGGGAAATGTGAAGGTCAGAGATGCTGAAGGAATGGGGTCATGGTGCTTACATTGACCCAGTAGGACACACACACACACACGCGCGCACACACACACTCTTCAAGATGGGAGTGGGTGAGGAAACCTGCCTGCTCAGGATCCAGAGCCCCATCTTTCCACCCAATGTTGACTGATGCTCTCTTCCCTCCTAGCCTCACTTCTAACCTTCTGGAACCTGCCCACCAGTGCCCAGACTAACATTGAAGTTGTGCCGTTCAATGTTGCAGAGGGGAAGGAGGTCATTCTGCTAGTCAGTAATGTGTCCCGCAATCTTTATGGCTACAACTGGTACAAAGGGGAAAGGGTGCACGCCAACTATCGAATTATAGGATATGTAACAAACAAAGGGGAAAATGCCCCAGGGCCCGCACACAGCGGTCGAGAGACAATATACTCCAATGGATCCCTGCTGATCCAGAACGTCAGCCTCAGTGACCCAGGAATCTATACCCTAAACGTTATAAACGAAGATCTTGTGAATGAAGAAGTAACCAGGCAATTCTACGTATTCTGTGAGTGATTCCTCCACAACATCTGGGTGCTGGGGGTCAGTTCTACTTCATACACACGAGATTGTCAGGCCTGGGTTGTGCCCATGTCCCCATCTACACTTTATCCTGTGTCAGGGTTTGGGCATTTAGTGAAGGACACATACAGGGGAGACAAACTTCAACAGATCAGAATCCCTTTCCTGCATCCAGACCCTGCAGATACTTGCTGCAGAGGAAGGACAGTCTGATGGGGGGCGGGGGACTCAGCAGGAGGGGATCAGTCCCAACCAAGATTCTGTGCCCTCCCCCTGAAAAAGACCCTGGAGAACCAGGTCAGAGCCTGGCCTGAGGGGTCCCCTGGAATCCTCACAGAGAAGCTCAGCCCTGGAAGCACAAGTCCCAGATCCCTGTCCCAGGGCTCTTGACTCCAGGTGACCCTAAGGAACCTGTGCCAGCGCTGGGTTGTGGCCTCCTGGGTTGAACTGACTGAGAGCAAGGATTTGAGCTGTTTGAAGATCATGGCTCACGGAGCTGGTCACCAGCCTGGTCACCCCCAGGGCCTCATCTGGGCAAGGACAGAGCCTCATCCTTCACCTGAGACTCAGCCTGGAAAGGACAGATGAACAGGATTACTAGGACCTCAGCCCCCTGGATGAGGAACTTAAGAGAGGTCCTAGGGGAGTCAGTGTCCTCAGGGGGAGAAAGGGAAGAAGAAAGATTCTGCTTTAAGTTCCTTGTACACCAGGAATCAGGTCCAAATAATCCACTCCTGGGGGCAAACAATCAGAGATGCTGCTTATTTGGGCAGCTCTTCTACGCAGGGCTCTCGTCCAGGTAATTGTGATTATTTTAAGGTGAATTCACAGACAACAAGGCAAGCCAGAGACCATTTACACTTTATCTCATTTTGTTAAAGGAAACTGAGGCAGAAGGAAGTACAGCCACTGAGGCAGGCTCTCACAGACCGGACAGACACATCAGAATCCCCAGGTCTGTGTCTGTAGCTACAGAGCTTCCTTCCTAGGCATCCATGCCAGAAGTGGGAGATTCCGGTCTGGGGAGTGAGGAACAAATGGGGGATTAGTTTTTACTTAGAACTGAATCTCCTGCCTCAACTATCAGAGTCAGTGCTGGGAATGTCCAGGCCTCTCCCTTAGATTCACACTCCTACCCGCCCTGGACCTGAAATCCTGTGCTTCCTGATGTGTTGGTGTCACTCCCACAGGAGGATAAAGGAAAGGACTTTGCTTTCTTTCCCCACTCACACCCTGCCCAAGCCAGGGCCCAACGTGAGACACAGCAGTTCTCTCACGAAGAAGGGAGGGAATGAATGGAGGAATGCATGATCCATAATCTCTTCAGAGACTGGAACCTCATGCAGGATCCTAGGAGGCTCTGGCACCTGTTCCCTGTCCCTCCAAGGGGCTGAGACCCATGTTCCACCCCTTTTATCCCCTGCCTCTAAAGCCACCCCAGTGGGAGAATGAGACAGGAGGGTGTCTTGAGCCCAGGAGTTCAAGACCAGCCTGGGCAACATAGCAAGATCCCTGGCTCTTAAAAAACAAAGAAGCCACCCAGGTGTTGATTCTTATGACTGTGTAAATGCTTGGTCATGGGACGGGGATGAGCAACTCCTCTCTCCGCTCTCTACACTGACTCACCAGGGGGCCAGAGGTAGGACAGGTGTGCAGTCCCCAAAGCCCATGGGTTCATTCCACCCATTTTACTACCAACTCCATCCTCGTCTTGCTGCGGGGCTCAGGTCCTCCAGTCATTCCCGGGACCTCCTCCAGGTGCAGCGGGCCAGGTACGTGCTGTCTGATGGGTTTGCTCCCCATTCCACATACACCCGTGTCCTCATGATGACACTATCATCATAAGGTGGGGTCCCTTGGAATGGGAACTGCACCAGCCCCGTCTCACTTAGACTCTGTCTAGTTTGGATGAATTTGATCAAACTCTAGTTGTGTTTCCTTAGGTTGAGAGAAAAGGAAGAAAGAATTTCTCATGCCTGTGTTGGGCTTTCCTCCGTTTTGCTGACTCTGCACAGGAGAGCTGGGGACAGGGAGCTCTTTGTAAATTTCCTAATATAACATACATCTCTTCTCCTAATTTGCCTTCATTTTTCTTGTTATGTCATTGAGAATCCTCAGATTTTCAGCCAGCCCCTGCTTGCCTCACTCACCCTTTATCTTCTTTTGGACTCTGCTGTGCTTTCCTGGAAGTCACTAGCTCTTGTCAGTCACCATCAAACACCCGGGCGCCATCAAACACCTGCCCCACCTATCAGAGTCAGTGCTGGGAATGTCCAGGCCTCTCCCTTAGATTCACACTCCTACCCGCCCTGGACCTGAAATCCTGTGCTTCCTGATGTGTTG
>NW_012098765.1:1378903-1421566 GCF_000951045.1 Mandrillus leucophaeus
TAATATAACATACATCTCTTCTCCTAATTTGCCTTCATTTTTCTTGTTATGTCATTGAGAATCCTCAGATTTTCAGCCAGCCCCTGCTTGCCTCACTCACCCTTTATCTTCTTTTGGACTCTGCTGTGCTTTCCTGGAAGTCACTAGCTCTTGTCAGTCACCATCAAACACCCGGGCGCCATCAAAAACCTGCCCCACCTGGAGGCCCTGCAGTCTGAGTACTAAACTCACCTCTAGACTTTTTCCTGGTTTCCTCTGCTATGTCTCCTCAAACACCCATTGTTATCATCACCCATCTCTGGGATACCCTTGAAAAAAAAAGGCTCAGAGAAACATGCCATGGCTGGGTGGTATAGGAGTGTTCAGCTGGAAGGAACTCAGCTCCTGCACATTCCAGGTGAGGACCCCAAAAGGCCAGGTAGGCAGTCATCAGGAAAGGACCAGGAGAGGCACCAGGGGCTGTGACTCATGGTCCTGGGTATGTCCATGACCCAAAGCTGCTGCACAATTTACACTTGGGAAAGTCTGTGCTTCTCTAAGACAAATCAGGCAGCCTCACAGTCTCTGAGCTCTCAGATCATTGTGCACCTGTCTTGTGATACATACACCTGCCATGGGCTTTTAAGGACTTGAGTGGGCTTAGAGGTGGGAGATGCGAACTCTGATTGAAAGATACCTGTAGGGAAACCAAGGGTGCCACACAAGGCAATCTTCTCTCTGTTATCTGCACAGCGGAGCCACCAAAGCCCTCCATCTCCAGCAACACCTTCAATCCGGTGGAGAACAAGGATATTGTGGCTTTAACCTGTCAACCTGAAACTCAGGACACAACCTACCTGTGGTGGGTAAACAATCAGAGCCTCCAGGTCAGTCCCAGGCGGCTGCTCTCCATTGACAACAGGACCCTCGTTCTACTGAGCGTCACAACGAATGACAAAGGACCCTATGAATGTGAAATACAGAACTCAGTGGGTGCCAGGCGCAGTGACCCAGTCACCCTGAATGTCCGCCGTGAGTATCTTCTGTTCCTCTGTGGCCCAGGCTGCCAGCCCAAATCCATGCAGCCAGAGGCCAGGCCTCTCAGTCCCTCTCGGGTCCAAGTACACAGACCCTCACTTCTAGTCACCCAGGCTGGCCATGACTTCCAGCCCCAAGCAAGCCTGGGCAGACCCAGCCTTGACGAAGAGTATGAGAGGAGGGGCTGCTGCTGCCCTGGGAGGCTCAGGGTCCACAGCCTGTGATGGGAGAAACAAGTGAATGTCTCAGGCTCTGCCTCAGTGAACACAGTCGGGGTTTGGTTGGGACTTCAGTACTGTGATTTGGGTAAGGGGAATACCACGGCCCTTCCACAGACCAGGAGCTTCCGCTTCCCTCTGAGGATATCACTTATGGCTTTATTCTCTTTGCTCCAGGAGGCTTGGACACCCCTGCCATTTCTACCCCAGACATATCTTACCAGTTAGGAGCAAACCTCAGGCTCTTCATCCCACCCACACAGTATTTTTGGCTGAGTGATGGAAAGCTTCTGCAACACATGCAAGAGCTCTTTATCCCCAAAGCACTGCAAAGAATAGTGTATCCTATACCTGCCATGCCCACAGATTGGCCACTGGCCACAATAGGACCACAGCCAAGATGATCACAGTCTGTGGTACATCGATCCCTGGACCATTGGCATCGTATTTTGAGGTGGGGTCTCTCTGGTGTTAAGGAAGAGCTGAAGAAAATTTTCTTTTCCAGCCTGTGTCCCAAGGGCACAAGCAGATCCCAAATTCTCCCCTCTGAACCCTCTCACTGTGTCTCTGCAGACCCTCCTCCCTGTGCTTCAGTAATTTCTCATGGCTGATTACGGATCCAGCCTGGAATGTGGGGAGGGGGCTCCCTCAGCCCCAAAGCCCCATGTAGTGGAAGGAGCTTCACAGAGGGGAAAGCAGGAAGGGTCCTTAAGGGTTCTCTCGGCCACCAATACGTCCCTTTTTGTCACCAATTTGTGTTCTTTTGCCTAATTCATGATCTACAAGGAACAAGGAGGCTTTGAAACAGGCTCACACTTTTTCCCCAGATGAGAGGAGGAAGCCCCCTTGGATGAGGGAGGAGCAGCTCAGACTCTGCCCCCTGCTCTGCTCTTGGCTCACCTGGTGACTGGTCCTGCCCTGACTCCACCTGGGGTGGGACCTGGGTGTGTGGAGAAGGTGCTTGGGTGACCTGTCCTGAATCTGGCTAAATTGAGCTGCCAATAAAAGGCAGAGCCTCTCCTGGGTTAGGCTTCAGGGAACTGGGAAGAGAGGGAGCCCCGGGGCAGACTCTTGAGCTATGGCCTGGCTCTGAAGTCACTGGCTTTATGAGGCTGTGGACACAGCATAGAGCACAGCTAGTGATGAACATTTGGAGAAATAGGGAGATTTAGCCACTGGGGCTCTGCATGGGACGGAAGGGGCAGGGCCACAAGATGTGTATTTATAGCGAGGACAAGAGTACCAGCCACTATATATTCATAAAGGTTAAACCCTCATAACCTGAAATTTACCATATTAGCCATTTTACATGTACGGTTTAGGGCTGGGCGCAGGGGCTCACGCATGTAATTCCAGCACTTTGAGAGGTTGAGGTGGGTGGCTCGCTTGTGCTGAGGAGTTCAATACCAGCCTGCACAACATAGTGAAACCCTGTCTTCACAAAAAATTAGCAAAACATGGTGGTACATGACCTGTGGTTCCAACTACTTGGTGGGCTGCGGCGGGAGGACCACTTCAGCCCAGAATGTTGAGGCTGCAGTGAGCCTTGATTGTGCCACTGAATTCCAGCCTCAGTAACAGAGCGAGACCCTGTCTCCAAAAAAAGTATGGTTTAGTGATACCAATTATGTTTATACTGCTGGGCAACCATCACCGCTATCCGTTTCCAGAACTTTTTCAACTTACCATACTAAACCTCTGCACTCAATAAACAATAACTCTCCACTCCTTCTAACCCTAGTCCCTGGTAGCCATTATTCTACTTTCTGTCTTCCTGTCATGGACTATTTTATTAATAAGTACCTCACATCAATAGACTTATACAAAATTTGTCCTTTTGTGTCTGGCCACATTTCACTTAGCATAGTGTCTTCAAGGTTCATTCACGTTGTAGTATGTATCAGAATTTGAGGCTCATGACTGTGTAAATGCTTGGCATTTTATTTTATTTTATTACTTGTTAAGATTGAATGAGTTTCCATTGTGTGAATATATTTCATTTTGCCTCTTGATTTATCATTCAGTGTACTTTTGGGCTGTTTCCACATTTTGGCTATTGTGAGCAATGCTGCTATCAACGTGGGTGTATGAATATCTTTTCAAATCCCTACTTTCAGTTATTTTGGGCATATGACCAGCAGTGGAATTGCTGCATCAAATGGTAATGCTTTGCTTAATTTTTTTGAGAAACAGCTTTGCCATTTTCCACTGTGCCTGCACCATTTCACACGCCCATCAGCAATGCACAAGAGTTCCAATTTTCCTACCTCCTCAAAACACATGTTTTGTGTTTTCTTTTCTTTCTTTTTTTATTAAATCCTAATGTGTGTGTGGTGGTGTGTCATTGTGGTTTTGATTTGCATATCTCTAAGTATTAGTGATGTTGAGGATCTTTGTGTGGGCTTATTGGCCATTTGTATATCTTACTTGGAGAAATCTCTGTTTTAGTCCTTTTCCCATTTTTAAATTGGGTTTTTGGAATTTTGTTGTTGAGTTATATTAGTTCTTTATATATTCTGAGAATTAATCCCTTATCAGGTATGTGATTTGCAAATATTTTCTCCCATTTCATGGGTTGCCTTTTCACTTTCTCGATAATGTCCTTTGATATAGAAAAGATCTTACTTTTTATGAAGTCAAATTTATCTTTTTTTTGTTGTTGTTGCCTGTGCTTTAGGTGTCATAGCCAAGAAATCATTGTGAAATCCAGTGTCATGAAGTTTTCCCCTATGTTTTCTTCTAAGAGTTTTACAGGTTTAGCTCTTACATTTAGGTCTTTGATTCATTTTGGGTTAAGTTTTGTATATGGTGTTAGGTAAAGATTCAACTCATTCTTGTTCATGGATATCCAGCTTTCCCAATATCATTTGTTGAAAAGACAACTCTTTCCCTATTGAATGACCTTGGTACCCTTGTCAAAAATAATTTGACCATATATGCAAGCATTTGTTTCGGGACTCTCCATTCTATTCCATTCATTTCTATGTCTTCCTTTATGCCAGTACCACACTGTGTTGATTACTGTGGCTTTGTAGCAAATGCTGAAATCAGGAAGTGTGAGTCCTCCAGCTTCATTCTTTCCTATTGTTTGACTATTTAGAGTACTGATATGCCATGTGAATTTTAGGATAGATTTTTCTATTTCTGCAAAAAATGCCACTGGGATTCTGGTAGGGATTGCATTAATATTGTCATCTTAATGCTATTAGATCTTCCACCATGAAAACGGAATTTCTTTCCATTTATTAATATATTCTTTAATTTCTTTTGGCAACGTTTTATCATTTTCAGCTTACAAGTTTTTCACCTCCTTGGTTAAGTTTGTTCCTAAGAACTTTATTCTTTCTGATGGTAATGTGAATCAATTCTTTTCTTAATTTCTTTTCAGATTGTTCATTGTAAGTACATAGGAATACAACTGGTTTTTGGCTGGACGCGATGGCTTACACCTGTAATCCCAGCACTTTGGGAGGCTGAGGTCGTCAGATCATTTAGGGTCAGAAGTTCGAGACCAGCCTGACCAACATGGTGAAACCCCGTCTCTATTAAAAATACAAAACAAAACAAACAAACAAAATTAGCCAGATGTGGTGGCACAGGCCTGTAATTTCAACTACTTGGGAGGCTGAGGCAGGAGACTCATTTGAACTGGGGAGGCAGAGGTTGCAGTGAGCCGAGATTGTGCCACTGCACTCTAGCTTGGGCGATAAAATGAGACACAGTCTAAAAAAAAAAAAAAAAAAAAAAAAAAAGAGACAGAGGAAAAAAAGAAAAAAGAAATACGGCTGATTTCAACTGATTTTTGCTTGTTGATTTAGTACCTGCAGTTATACTGAATCTGTTAATTAGTTCTAAAATTTTGTTTTAATCTTTAGGGTTTTCCACACATAAGTTCCTGTCATCTACAAACAGAGTTAATTTTACTTCTTTCTGATTTGGATGCCATTTCTTTCTTCTTGCCTACTTTCTCTTACTAGAACTTCCAATACTACATAGAATAGAAGTGGCAAAAGCAGGTATTCTTGTCTTGTTTTTTATCTTAGAGGGAAAGCTTTCAGTTTTTCTCCCTGGAGTATGATGTTAGTGTTGGGCTTTTCAGATATTGGCTTTATTATGTTGAGGTTGTTTCCTTCTTTTTACAATCTGAGTGTGTTTATTATGATAGAATGTTGAACTTTGTCAAATTCTTTTATTGGTTCAGTCTCCCTAGTAGTTATTAGTCTATTCAGATTTTCTGTTTCTTCATGGTTCCATTTAGAAGGTTTTATGTTTCTAGGAATTTATTTTATCCAGGTTCTCTAACTTGTTGGCACATAATTATTCATAATACTCATAACACTTACTATTTCTGTAAAATTGGTAGTAATCACTTTCATTTCTGATTTGAGTAATTTCTATCTTCTCATTTTTTTTTTCTTAGTTGATCTAATTAAAGGTTGTGAATTTTGTTGAACTTTTTTGAAGAACCACCTTTTGGTTTCATTGCTCTTCTCTATTGTTTTTTTAGTCCACTCGAAACTTTATTATTTCCTTCATTAGCTATCTTTTGGTTTCATTTGTTTTTCTCATATATCCTTACGTTGTGAAGTCAAGTTGTTGATTTGAGATCTTTCTTCTTTTTAAATGTAAGTATTTATAGTTATACATTTCTTGCACAAGATTCTTAACTTCTCTGAGCCTTAGATTCCACAATTGAAAACTGCAATAAGGTGCCTGCTTCACAGTACTGTTTTGAAGATTTAACGTAATTATTAATGAAACATTCAGCAAAGGTTGACTGATGACTGATGAGAAATTAAGCCCAAATTATTGCAACAGAAATAAAGAAGAAACAGAGGCAGAAGGTATTATATATACATTATATATATTCATATATATACACATATATACGTATACATATACATGGGAGAAAGAGGCATTTACACAAAAAATCCACTGGGATATGGTTACTGATTGATATGGGAGAGGGAAAAGAACAGAGTTAAATATGAAGTCTCAAGCCTGGTATGTGAGTTTTCATTCAGTGAGATGCAGCCAAGATGGGATTAGACACACAATATAATTTTGAGAGAAAAACACCTGTGAGGGAAAGTGGGTTGGGAGGGGGAGGAACCTGGGAGAGTCCTCAGATCATGATGCAGATGTGATGCCTGTGGAGGAGAAAGAGAAAAAAAAGAAAGTTTTAGATTGCAGTGCAGTTCTAAGAGAGTTTGTGCAAGACTGTTGGGAATTCCTCAAGCCCATCGCCTTTCAGAGCAAAACAGAGTCTTACAGAACTTGACTTGCTTTCACACACCTGCTGGGAGCCTGTGGGAAGCGAGGTCTCTGTGCAAAGGAGGTGGTGAATTCAGAATGCACTAACTGCCACAACTGAGACACGAAGAAAAAAAATGCAACCATGAAAAAGTGGGAAGTTTTAATGACATACAAGATTAGCAATCAGTCTTTCTCAAATTTCAAAGCCTTCAAAAATATCTGAGTGTAAAAAGGTCAGGATAGAACAGACAGAAGACTCGTCATCAACCTGGAAACCTGGTGAGATGAAAAACCTGCAAGAATTTAGTGGGCAAATCATCTCCCAGCAACCTTCCCACAGAAATAATGTATTCCTTGAAGGAACAAATAGAAACGACTTCATGCTGAGAGTTGGTTCCTGGGGTACCCCACTGTAAAATAAGATCACCTTCATTCCTTCTCTTTTCTTTCCATGACAGATGAATCAGTAACAGGAAGTTCTCCTGACCTCTCAGCTGGGACCGCTGTCAGCATCATGATTGGAGTACTGGCTGGGATGGCTCTGATATAGCAGACCTGGTGTAGTTTCTGCATTTCAGGAAGAGTGGCAGATATTATGACCTCTCTTCTTATCCTATTTCCTGCAGGACTGACTGCCATGCTTGGGAGAGGGAAAGGACTTCTTCACCTGTATCTGGGACTAGATCTCCTCCTCCTCCCATTACACTCCTGCTTCTCAGCACTCATTCCTGCAGGTCTCTTTTTCCCTGGTCTTCATGCTTCCTGTACTCCACTGTATCTTGGACAAGACTACTTCCAGCCTCTGCTCATTTGTTTCCCCAGTTCAATACACTGTGAAAGCTTCTTGGTCCTTTTTAAAACATCTTTCACTTGTGCTGTTCTCTCCATTACCATAAACCTCAACAACTGCTTGAAGTCCTGCTTGACTTCTGGTCTCCAGTCTTTGAATGCTTCCTAGCATATGACTGCTTCATTACCTTCCTAAAATCACCTACTCAAGAACCTGCAGGGGCCTACTCTCTCCTATTAGATAAGTTCACTTTTCTTCTCTTCACGAATCCTTTTTACTTCCTTTACCACTACTCCCGAGTATAATTTCTCCATTCTAATTAAATCTGTCTTCCTATACATCCCTGCCCCTCTGCCCCATATACACATAGAATTCTTAGTTCCAATGTTATGCCTAAAAATGAGGTAACCTTCCTCCACCACCTGCACTGTGGAGTTGCCCACACCCTTCGTCACAAGCAACCTCTGACCTTGTGGAGGACAAAGACTGTAGCATGAATATGTGAACCTGAGAGGAAACAACCTAAGTGTGGTTGAGAATCTTTTCCTGATAACCAATTCATGCGTTCATGAAAGATGCAGAATTGAAGAAGACAAGGTCCTTACTCCTGGGAATATAAAGCCTAAGACAGAAGATAAGACAAATGGCCAGGTGCATTGGCTCACAACCGTCATTCCAGTGCTTTGGGAAGCTGAGGTGGGAGGATCCTCTGAGCCCAGGAGTTCAAGGCTACAGTGAGCTGTGACTGTGCCTCTGCACTCCAACCTGGGCAACAGAGCAAGACCCTGTCTCCAGAAAATAAGATATGAAAAAGAACTGTAATGCCAAAATAGAAAAAGATAAATTCCATGAGAAGAAAGAGAAATCTAATGGGAAATATGGCTATACACTGAAATCACTAGGAAAGAACAACTGATTCCCAGGCTCCACTCATACATTTTGATTTAATGGTCTACAGTGGGACCAAGGCATTGTTATTTAAGCTTTCCCACATGCTACTAATGTGCAGACAGGATGCAGAAACCCTGCTTTTATAGGGAGAACTTGGGCTTAAATCAATGGTTTGTAGCTAGGGTTATGTATCAAAATTACCTCTGGAACTTTTTCAACATACATAAGCTTATACATTGTTGGTCATGTCTGCTAATGGGCGATGCCCTGAACTCAGTAATCCAGTCGAGAAACAGAAGCGAAATGGAAATTCACTTTATTTGATTTGTTAAATTATATGGAAAACACTGTCAAATGACGTGATGCCACCTTCTCTAAGTTATATTTGTGGGTATGTTATTGATGTGAATGTTTCAAAAATTACATGAGATTTCTAGAAATCTAATATGTTATCAGTCATAGTATTACATGCCACAGAACTAACCAAATTTGCTTGTGAGTGGTGTCGTTATCATCAAATCTATCAAATCTGAAGTCCCATCAGATTTTTAACCATTGTCATCTTAAGTCTTTGTCATTCACAGACAGTTGTTTTGACTCTTCTCTAAAAGCATTTGGAAATGGTTACAGTCCAAAACTGCTTCTTTTCCAAGGATATGTATGGATAAGACTCTGACAAGTTGTCTTGAATACAGGTTTCTGATAACTTTAGAATCATACCGTTGGGCTAAGAATTCCCAAAACTTTAATGAAGAGACATCTTCATGAAACTGCCAACCAAGGTCAAGCAGAACAAAAAATTAATTTCATGGGACTAAATGAACTAATGAGGATAATGTTTTTATGAATTTTTAGTTGAAGTTTTGATGATTCTTTAAATGTTTTATTTTCCGGATTTGAAGAAACATTTTTCTTTTAAGCTATCTATGTAGCTTACAGAAATTTGGTAAAATACAACTTGTGAACAAAAATTGAAACATTAATTTTTCTCCCTACATTTTCCATCCAGAATCAGGCAACCGTTCATGGCTGTTCACATTGTTATGAGAATAGTTGTTTTCATAAGTTCGATAAGAATCTGCTCTGTTTATAACAGGATACATTTAAAAAATACTGGTTATATTACCAAGACTTTGGCTGGGATGCCATATTTGGAAATATACGTAGAATGAACCCATAGGTACTGAGATGCTGCAGGCAAAGTCTGAAGTCAGTCTTGGTTTGGCTGCCTAGTGCTGAGAGGTTTTTAAAAGTTTGATCTGAGATTCCTTATCAAACCTTCCAGCAAAGCAACCTTAAAACGATCCTATGTAGTCAATCGCTATTCTTGCTGTACTTCCTATATAAAGAATCAGACCATGTTTGATGAGACTCTACCTATTTTGTAAACAGGTTAGTCTTACTCTGATATACTTTGGTAGAAACAGGGAGAGATGGAGAAAAGTTATGTTCAGAAGAAAAACTGTAATACAACTGTTATTGAATTGTAGCCCTGTATTTTGTTTTCAAGTTTTTATTATCTACTTGTAGACCGGACTGCCTGTTCCTTCAATGTCGTTTTCTCCTGTGGAACCACTAATTATAAGACCTGCTCTCATCCTGAAGACCTATAAGCTGGAGGTGGACAACTCAATGTAAATTTCAAGGGAAAACCCTCATGCCTGAGATGTGAGCCACTCAGAGCTCACCAAAATGTTCAACACCATAACTAGAGACACTCAAATTGCCAACCAGGATGAGAAGTTGATGACTTCATGCTGTGGACAGTTTTTCCCAAGATGTCGGAACAAGACTTCCCATCGTGATGAGGCTCTTATCCCACTCAATTTTTCCCTGCTTATGCCTGCCTCTTTAATTTGGCAAGATAATGCTGTAACTACAATTTCACCATCAGTGTAGGTAATTTGACAGAGTGTTGGATCTGTCATGTCATGTCAAACCCAAATCTTTACATGACCTAACGGATCCTTTATTCCACCCAGTGGCTAACTTTAACAACATCCCTAATACAACTGTTTTTTCACATGTACAGTGGTCTCTTTTAGAGTTAGACCTCTAGACTCACCTGTTCTCACTCACTATTTTAATGTAACCCAGTCATGGGATGCTAGATAATAGAATTGCTCCCTATTAGCTGAACAGTGAGGAGTTTGTGCAGTTGCTGACACTTCTTGTTGCACATGGATAAATACAGCGGGTACTATAGATACTCAGTTGCAAAAATTAACAAACATGCTGCTTGGTTAAAATGGGTAGGCTCCTCATGTGGCTCGTTCTTTAATCTATTCTATTTTATTTGGTTTGGCTCATGGGGTCTCTACCTATGGATCATACTCCAAACTCTTGGTGTTATCCTCCTGATTGTCACAATATTAGTTACCCTGGTGTGCTGTATTCTCTAAAACCTTTACATGTTTGTAGGCAGTCATTAGTCAAATGTCAAATATTCTCTCTTTGACTGGAATGACAAAAACTCAAATAAATGTGTGATTAGGAAGACATCATAACCTATGAATGATGGAAGTCCAAAATGATGGTAACTGACAGTAGTGTTAATGCCTTATGTTTAGTCAAACTCTCATCTAGGTGAGAGCCTAGTGACTCCAGAATGGAGCCTGTCATTCTAAAGGCCACATACTCACACTGAAACATTGAGGAAGCAGGTAGATCTCAGAACAGATAAATTTTTCCTAAAAACAGGAGAGTCCAGGCTATGTCAGCACAGTCAGAAAGTCCTTTCTGCTTTAACGCTTAGAAAAAAGTAATATGAAGTATTTTGAAATTAACCAATCAGTTTATTTAAATGAGTTTATTTATATTCTTCTGTTCCTGGATTCCCATTTTACAAAACCCACTGTTCTACTATTGTATTGCCCAGTGGAAGCTATCACTATATTTTGCAGAATGGAAACTGCCCTGACTCATGAATCACAAATAAAAGCCAATTGGATCTGTAATTGATTTTGTTGTAATTTTGTCTTTTGATGCATGTTCACAGCCAGGGACAGCCAGTGGGATCTCTCTGGCTGCATCATTCTCACCCTGACCCTTCCGCCTCCCTCTTTCACTTACAAGGACCCTTCTGACTACACTGAGCCCACCCAGATTATCCAGAATAACCTCCCATCTCAAGACCCTTAACTTCATCTCACCTGCAAAGTCTTTTTTTTTTTTTTGCCAAATAAAGTAGCATGCACAGGTTCCAGGGATTAGGATGCGGATATTTTCAGGAGGCCATTATTCTGCCCAACACAGGTACCTTTTGTAAACTCTACCCACAACAAAAAATTGCTTTGCCTTTCTTCTGTGTCTCACTTTTCTGTCTGAATCACAAAGAGCACACATTTCGAGGTGAAACACACCAGCTCTGCTATGAACTGGCTGGATGACCCTGGACTTCACTTCACCCCCTTCAGCCTCTTCTCATCTGCAGCACAAGGGTCACTCTTACTGCATCAGAAAATGACAGTGAATGGATACATTAATATATGGAAGGCATTAGACACACAGCCTAGTACCTGATGAGCCCTTAGTAAACTTTTCTTTCAGTCTTTTCCTTTTGGCATCCCACATTCTCTCACCATCACCCATCTTCTCCTTCACCTCCTTTCTCTTCAGTGACTTACTCAATCTAACCTTCTATTTAGCAAAGAAGCCACACAATCCCTTCTCTCACGACTCTGCTGGAATGTTCTGGTCATGCAGTCTGCTATCCACTCAAGGCAGTGGATATTATTTTTATTTTTATGCAGAGGTCTGTTTAAAACAAGAAGTTTCTTTTTTTTTTTTTTTTTTTTTTGAGACAGGGTCTCACTCTGTCATACAGGCTGGAGTGCAGTGGCGAGATCTCCACTCACTGCAAGCTCCGCCTCCCGGGTTCACGCCATTCTCCTGGCTCAGCCTCCGGAGTAGCTGGGACTACAAGCGCCCGACACCATGCCCGGCTAATTTTTAGTAGAGACGGGGTTTCACCATGTTAGCCAGGATAATCTTGATCTCCTGAGCTCGTGATATGCCCGCCTCGGCCTTCCAAAGCCCTGGGATTACAGGCGAGAGTCACCGCACTGGGCCAACAAGAAGTCCTTTTTATGTTCACATAAAATATATACATGCTTTCCCTTAATTTACACATACTAGTCGCACTTCTGCCCTGTTAATTCATACATACACTTCCTTATGTCACTCTTCTTCGGTCTTTCTCTTTACAATTTATAAATAAGGATAGTACAGAGGCAAAAAACCCTGACCCAGACCATAAGAGGGGATTTCTTCATTAAGATGAATGCTTTCCTTTAAAAAGATGAATGCTTTCCATTGGCAACATAAATGCTAGTCACAAGGCACCCCTAAAGCCCATTTCTAGACTTGACTTTCAGCAAAACCATTTGATCCTAGGACAAATTCCTAGACTACTAGGAGACAATATTTGTGACAGAAGCCACACCCACTCTGGCTGTTCCTGCTGTTGGGTAAAGGTATTTTTCACAGAATGTTGTGCGTCATGAATATTGCTCAAGATTCCAAATCCAGAAACATATAAAGAGGGCGAGTCCCTGGAATGATCACAAAGGGGAGAAGATTTCAAATCCAGAAACAGTCATAAAACACACCCAGAGTGTGTGGCCTTTGAGCAATGACAGTCCCACTGGCCTCTTTCCATGCCTGTTGGCTTCTGAGTTCCTTCTCAGCACTGTCCCCCAATCCTTCCACTGTGGAGTTTAAGCCCCTTTAACCATCTTCATCTCCAGCTACCTGCGGGGACCCTGACTGGAAGGCACTCTGAATGCTCCGGGTGGCACCTTCGCCTATTTCCATAATTATAATAGCTCACACTGACGCAGCACTCACTATGCACCAGGCACTATCTTAAGGGGTTTTCAGGTAGCTACAGTCCTCATAAAAAATCCTGAGTGTTAGCATCCCCATTTTTACAGATATAAAAAAACTGAGGCAGAGAAGTGAAGTCATGTGATGAGTGTCATCCGACTCCATAATTTAACCTCATCCTCCACTTCATTTGTGCAGAGGACACCCTAGGGCTTCCAAGGTCTCCTGAATGACATTCACCTTCCAGAATAATTTTTGGATTATTTTAGGATTTGATCTACTTTCAGGATTTGATGAACAGCCAGCATTTTGTTTTCGGTCTCACTCTTCACTTATGCACCTGTTTCCTAACACCACACTCACAACTGCACAGCCCTGCATTAAAGATAGCTTTTATGAACCTCCAGTCTCTTCTGGGAAAACACAGGGCGGGCCTGGCTGTCAGTCAAATTACTCACAAAAAGTAACTTTTACTGAATTGTCATCTAGTCACACAGCCAGTCACTGGCCATAAAAAGCGTGCACTAGGGACAGAGGGTGCACTAGGGACATAAAAAGGGTGCACTAGGGAGAAGGAAATAGGAGGAGGGTGAGTCCCTGGAATGGTCACAAAGGGGAGAAGATTCCAAAACCCAGAAACAGTCATAAAACATACCCAGAGTGGATGGCTTTGAGCAATGACAGCCTCACCTCTCTCTTTTCATGCTTGGTGGCCTCTGACTTTCCTCTCAGCTGCCCGTCCTGGCCTTGCTTTCTTAGACCAATACTAATGGCCTGGGAACTGGGGCCAGACCAGAGCACACAGTAGTGAGGGTAGGGGAGCTGAAAAGTGGGAAGAGTATCTCACTCATGGAGATCTGACTCACCCGTGCACACATCACCTGGGCAGAGAATGGATTAGTGAGGTGCTGTGCAGGACTCATGGTTTAAGGGATTGTACTAAGGAGTTACATTTCTTTGATCCTGCCTGACTGAGAGCAAACAGGTAGGTTCAGAAGGCATCACAGCTTTTTCCTACGAAGGCATGGGTGTTATTTGAAACCACTGTGCTTCCCTTCTCCCTCTGTTGGGTTACATTTTTCTATCCACTTGTTTACTGAGTTGTGTTCCAGGAAAAACAAATCTCGGTTGAATTTTTTAAAGTTCCAAACATTCAGTTCAGTTCAAGGTTGTCTCTCATCTTAGTGATGGCCAGACACAAGACTTTTTAAAAGGCCCTGCAGAAAATTTTGATAAAAGCCTTTGCATCACCCATAACACCTTTGGGATCACTGAGCAACAAAAATGATGAAGAAGAAATCTGTTATGTGCTGGAGACCTTTGTTTGCACCTCATCTAATGCTCACAACGACCCTTTAAGTAGGTACTATTATCCCTCTATCCCAAGACATCATTAACTAGTATTTTATCTCAGAATTGGTGAAAGGTGGAATCAGAATTCAGACTCACATATTTCTGAATCTAAAGCTTATATTTCAGTCCACACCACTGTACCTCCCAGAATTCAAAGAAACAAAGGATGACGGCTTCTAACAGAAATAACCATACCAGCTTCAGTGAAGAGACAGGGACTGAAATGAGCTTTAAGATGAAGAACAATTTAGGAGGCGAGCAGGCAGGTAGGCATTTTATATGAAGGAGTCAAATAATTGGAAAGTGTTTAGACATGAGAAAGTCAAATGTGGGTCAAGTTCTTCCATGTAGATCAAGGAAGTAGATAGGGGTCGTGTTATGGGGGCTTTGAATGAGAACTTAAGAAATTGGAATTTCATCCTATAGATGATAGGAGTCACTGGAAAGCTTTGAGAAGGTAAGTAACATCACAAACAATATTTCCAGGAAGATTACTCTGACAGTATTGGGCAAGATGACTTAGGGAAGTGGTCTTCAACTCTGGGGACTCAGGATTATCTGAAAGTTTTTTCCCCTTTCTTTTTTATAACTTTCATTTTGAAATAATCTTACACTTCCAAAAATGTTCCAAAAATAGTCAGAGTTCCCATATTCTTTTCATTCAACTTTCCCTAGTATTAACTTTATAGATAACCAGAGTATAATCATCAACATTAGTAAAATGATCACTGACATCTTACAACGAATGAATCTGCAGACTCTATTCAAATCCTCTCTGTCTTCCAACTAATGTCCTTTTTCTGGATCAGGATCCATACAAGAACACACACTGCATCTCATTGTTCTGTCCTTTCAGTCTCCTTCAGTCTGGGACAGTTCCTCAGAATTACTTTTGCCTTCATGACCTTAACATTTTAAAAGAGTATTGGCGAGTTTTTTTGTGGAATGACCCTCAGTTTGAGCTTACCTAATATTTTCTCCTGATTAAACTCAGGTTATCCACTTTGGGCAAAAATGCCACAGAGGCAATGCTACACCTTCTAAGATGCCCAGAATTTCTTTATCTTTGATTATTGGGAATGTTAACTTTGAGTACTGGGCTAAAGTTCCTTCACTGTAAAATGACTATTTTCCTTGGAAGCATTTTTAAATGACCAAATCCCAAGCCACACCATGGAGCAATCAAATTAGACTCTTTTTGAGGAAGGCACAGGCATTGGTATGTTTTAAATTCCCATAGGTGGCTCTAACCAGTAGCCACAGTTGAAAACCAACGACTTATTCAGTGAAAATTAGAAACCTGGAAATCAGCTAGGAAACCGTTCCTCAGGCCCCTCTTTTAAAAAATAACATCAAGTTCCAGGCACAAGTAATTATATCTGGACTTCAGTAATTAAATCTGAACAGGAGATATAATTATAGGATATAGGAGAATGGGAAGGTCAGAAATGATGGGTGAGTAGACTGCTGCTCAATAAAAAGAGAAGGCAGGACATCAAGTAGTGTCCAGCCCTTTTGTCCCATTGTTTCCTTAAACCTCAGAGAAATCTTTGCTGCAGTGAAACAACACACCATATAATTTTACTGTCCTAAGCTTTATGTGAGTTCCTAATTGCCACTGACAGGGAGGGAATTACGAAGCATATGATAGAAATGTATGACTGCACATGCAAAGATGCACACTTCCAGGGATGATTGAATGAACATCACGGAATCCAGGTCAGAGGTACACAACCTCTCCTAAACAACCTTGTCCTCCCCATCTGGTCTTTTGTCCTTCATCTCTTCTGAAGTAAGAGAGGAAAGACTCTGGTGTAAATTTCATGAAGTAGGAAAGTGAACACAATTTTTATCACCAGGCTTTTTAAGCAAGAGGATACTGTGCTCAACTTCCTTAGAGTTATTATCCTGAGGTTTTCATAAAGAAATATCAACAATCTCTCCCTTGGAAGAATGTTTAGAAAAACTCTAAAACCCATTTTATCTCATTTCACACCAAAACAATCATCAACACAGAATAATTCTTTGACCAAATATGGGTGTCCAGGCACTATGCACCAGGCACTATCTTAAGGGGTTTTCAGGTAGCTACAGTCCTCATAAAAAATCCTGAGTGTCAGCATCCCCATTTTTACAGACATAAAAAAACTGAGGCAGAGAAGTGAAGTCATGTGATGAGTGTCATCCAACTCCATAATTTAACCTCATCCTCCACTTCATTTGTGCAGAGGACATCCTAGGGCTTCCAAGGTCTCCTGAATGACATTCACCTTCCAGAATAATTTTTGGATTATTTTAGGATTTGATCTACTTTCAGGATTTGATGAACAGCCAGCAGTGTTGAAGTGTTCCCTTTTCACCGCATCCACAGTAACATCTATTATTTTTTAATTTTTTGATTATGGCCATTCTTTGGGAGTAAGGTGGCATTGCATCATGGTTTTGATTTGCATTTCCCTGGTCATTAGTAATGTTGAACATTTTTTTCCGTTGGCCATTTGTGTATCTTCTTTTGAGAATTGTCTATTCATGTCCTTAACCCACTTTTTGATGGGATAGTTTGTTTTCTTCCTTCTAATTTGTTTGAGATCCTTGTAGATTCTGGATATTAATCCTTTGTCAGATGTACAGATCGTGAAGATTATCTCTCACTCTGTGGGGTTGTCTGTTTACTCTGCTAACTGTTCCTTTGGCTGTGCAAAGGCTGTTTAGTTAAATTAAGTCCCATCTATCTATCTTTGTTTTTGTTGCTTTTGCTTTTGGGTTCTTGGTCATAAAATGTTTGACTAAGCCAATGTCTAGAAGGGCTTTTCTGATGTTATCTTCAAGAATTTTTGTAGTGTCAGGTCTTAGATTTAAGTAATGATCCATCTTGAGTTGATTTTTGTATAAGGTGAGAGATGAGAATCACTTCATTCTCCTACATGTGGCTTGCCAATTATCCCAGCACCATTTATTGAATAAGGTGTACTTTCTTCACTTTATGTTTTTGCTTGCTTTGTCAAAGATCAGTTTGCTGTAAGTATTTGGGTTTATTTCTGGGTTCTCTATTCTGTCCATTGGTCTATGTGTCTACTTTTATACCAGTACAGTGCTGTTTTAGTGACTATGGCCTTATAGTATAGCTTGAAATCAGGTAATGTGATGCCACCAGATTTCTTCTTTTTGCTTAATCTTGCTTTGGTTATGTGGGCTCTTTTTTGGTTCCATATGAATTTTCAGGTTGTTTTTCTAGTTCTATGAAAAATGATGGTGGTATTTTGATGGTGATATGGTTTGGCTCTATGTCCCCACCCAAATGTCATCCTGAATTGTACTCCCATAATTCCCACGTGTTGTGGGAGGCACCCAGTGGGGGACAGTTTCTCCCATACTGTTCTCGTGGTAGTGAATAAGTCTCATGAGACCTGATGGTTTGATAAGGGGAAACCCGTTTCACTTGGCTCTCATTCTCTTTTTTCCTGCTGCCATCCACACAAGGTGTGACTTGCTTCTCCTTGACTTCTGCCATGATTCTGAGGCTTCCCCAGCCATGTGGAACTGAGTCCAGCTAAATCTCTCTTTTGTAAATTGTCAAGTCTCAGGTATGTTTTATTAGCAGCATGAAAACTGGCAAATACAGTAAATTGGTACCAGTAGAGTAGAGTAAGGCACTGCTGAAAAGATAGCTAAAAATGTGGAAGCGACTTTGGAACTGGGTGACAGATAGGGATTGGAACAGTTTGGAAGGCTCAGAAGAAGACAGGAAAATGTGGAAAAGTTTGGAACTTCCTAGAGACTTGTTGACTATCTTTGCCCAGAATGCTGATAGCAATATGGACAATAAAGTCCAGGCTGAGGTGGTGTCAGATGGAAATGAGGAACTTAATGTGAAATGGAGCAAATGTGACCCTTGTTATGCTTTAGGAAAGAGACTGGCAGCATTTTGCCCCTACCACAGAGATTTGTAGAACTTAGAACTTGAGAGAGATTATTTAAGCTATCTGGTGAAAGAAATTTCTAATCAGCAAAGCATTCAAGAGGTGACTTGGATGCTATTAAAAGGCATTCAGTTTTATAAGGGAAGCAGAGTATAAAAGTTCAGAAAATTTGCAACCTGACAATGTGACAGAAAAGAAAATCCTGGCCGGGCACAGTGGCTCACGCCTGTAATCCCAGCACTTTGAGACGGTAAAGCAGGTGGATCACGAGGTCAGGAGTTTGAGACCAGCCTGGCCAACACAGTGAAACCCCACCTCTACTAAAAATACAAAAATTAGCTGGGCCTGGTGGTGAGCACCTGTAGTCCCAGCTACTCAGGAGTCTGAGGCAGGAGAATCACTTGAACCTGGGAGGCAGAGGTTGTGGTAAGCCGAGATCATGTCACTGCACTGCACTCCAGCCTGGGCAACAGAGTGAGACTGTCTCAAAAAAAAAAAAAAAAAAAAGAAAAGAAAAGAAAAGAAAATCCCGTTTTCTGAAGAGAAATTCAAGTTGGCTGAAGAAATTTGAATAAGTAATGAGAAATCAAATGGTAATCCCCAAGACAATGGGGAAAATGTCTTCAGGGCATGTCAGAGGTCTTCATGGTAGCTCCTCCCATCACAGGCCTAGCCTAGGAGGAAACAGTGGTTTCATGGACTGGGCCCAGGGTCCCTGTGCTGTGTGCAGCTTAGGGACTTGGTGCCCTACATCCCAGCTGCTCCAGCCATGGCTGAAAGGGGCCAATGTGGAGCTCAGACTATGACTTCAAAGGGTGAAAACCTCAAGCCTTGGCAGCTTCCATGTGTGTTGAGCCTGCAAGAGCACAGAAGTCAAGAATCGAGGTTTGGGAACCTCCATCTAGATTTCAGAGGATGTATCAAATGTATGCCTAGATGTCCAGGCAGAAGTTTGCTGCAGGGGTGAGGTTCTCATGGAGAACCTCTGCTAGGACTGTGCGGAAGGGAAATGTGGGGTCAGAGCCTGCACACAGAGTCCCTACCAGGGCACTGCTTAGTGGAGCTGTGAGAAGATAGCCATCATCCTCCAGACCCCAGAATGGTAGATCCACTGACAACTTACACTGTGTGTATGGAAAAGCCGCAGACACTCAACACCAGACCATGAAAGCAGCCAGGAGCGAGGATGTAGCCTGGAAAGCCACAGGGGCAGGGCTGCTCAAGACCATGGAAACCTGTCTTTTGCATCAGCATGACCTGGATGTGAGACATGGAGCCCAAGGAGATCATTTTGGAGCTTTAAGATTGGACTGCCCCACTGGATTTCGGACTTGCATGGGCCCTGTAACCCCTTTGTTTTGGCCAATTTATCCCATTTGGAATGACTGTGTTTACCCAATGCCTGTACCTCCACTGTATCTAGGAAGTAACTAATCTGCTTTTGATTTTACAGACTCATAGGTGGAAGAGACTTTTCTTGTCTCAGATGAGACTTTGGAATTTGGACTTTTGAGTTAATACTGAATGAGTTAAGACTCTGGGTGGCTGTTGAGAAGAAATGATTGGTTTTGAAATGTGAGGACATGAGATTTGGTAGGAGCCAGTGGTGGAATTATATGGTTTGGCTCTGTGTCCCCACCCAAATCTCATCTTGAATCATACTCCCATAATTCCCATGTGTTGTGGGAGGGACCCAGTGGGAGACAATTGAGTCACGGGGGCAGTTTATTTCATACTGTTCTTGTGGTAGTGAATAAGTCTCATGATATCTGATGGTTTGATAAACGGAAACCTGTTTCTCTTAACTCTCATTATCTTTTTGCCTGCTGCCATCCCCATAAGATGTGACTTGTTTCTCCTTGACTCCTGCCATGATTCTGAGGCCTCTCTAGTCATGTGAAACTGTGAGTCCAATTAAACCTCTTTCTTTTTCTTTCTTTTAAAAAACTTATTCTTTACATTCTGGGATACACATGCAGAACTTGAAGGTTTGTTACGTAGGTGTAAATGTGTCATGGTGGTTTGCTGCACCCTTCAACCCATCATCTACATTAGGTATTTCTCCTAATGCTATCCCTCCCCTACCCCTCCACCCCCTGACAGGCTCTGGTGTGTGATGTTTGCCTCCCTATGCCCATATGTTCTCATTGTTCAACTCCCACTTATGAGTGAAAACATGCAGTGTTTGGTTTTCTGTTCCTTTGTTGGTTTGCTGAGAATAATGGTTTCATTTCATGTCCCTGCAAAGGGCATGAACTCATTTTTTATGGCTGTATAGTATTCCATGGTGTATATGTGCCACATTTTCTTTGTCCAGTCTATCACTGATGGGCATTTGGGTTGGTTCCAAGTCTTTGCTATTGTGAATAGTGCTGCAATAAACATACATGTGCATGTGTCTTTATAGCAGAATGATTTATAATCCTTTGGGTATATACCCCATAATGGGATTGCTGGGTCAAATGGTATTTCTGGTTCTAGATCTGTGAGGAATCACCACACTGTCTTCGAAAATGGTTGAACATTTCTGCCAACGGTGTAAAAGCATTCCTATTTCTCCACATCCTCTCCAGCATCTGTTGTTTCCTGACATTTTAATGATCACCTTTCTAGCTGCCATGAGATAGTATCTCATTGTGGTTTTGATTTGCATTTCTCTAATGACCAGTGGTGGTTTAGCTCTATGTCTGTGCATATGTTTGTTGGCCGCATAAATGTGTTCTTCTTTTGAGAAGTGTCTGTTCGTATCCTTCACCCACTTTTTGATGAAGTTGCTTACTTTTTTCTTGTAAATTTGTTTAAGTTCTCTGTAGATTCTGGATATTAGCCCTTTGACAGATGGATAAATTGTAAAAATTTTCTCCCATTCTGTAGGCTGCCTGTTTATTTTGCTGATAGTTTCTTTTGCTGTGCAGAAGCTCTTTAGTTTAATTAGGTCCTATTTGTCAATTCTGGCTTTTGTTGCCATTGCTTTTGGTGTTTTAGTCATGAAGTCTTTGCCCATGCCTATGTCCTGAATGATATTGCCTGGGTTTTCTTCTAGGGGTTTTATGATTTTAGGTCTTATGTTTAAGTCTTGAATCCATCTTGAGTTAATTTTTGTATAAAGTGTAAATAAGGGATCCAGTTTCGGTTTTCTGCATATGTCAAAGATCAGATGGTTGTAGATGTGTGGTGTTATTTCTGAGGCCTCTGTTATGTTCCATTGGTCTACATACCTGTTTTGGTACCAGTACCATGCTCTTTTGGTTACTGTAGCCTTGTAGTATAGTTTGAAGTCAGGCAGCATGATGTCTCCAGCTTTGTTCTTTTTGCTTAGGATTGTCTTGGCTATGTGGGATCTTTTTTGTTTCCATATGAAATTTAAAGTAGTTTTTCTAAGTATCTTTTTAGTTATCTAAGGACTTGCTTTATGAATCTGGGTGCTCCTGTATTGGATGCATATATATTTAGGAAGTGCATATCATTGAAGAAAGTCAATGGTAGCTTGATGGGAATAACATTGAATCTACACATTACTTTGGGCAGTATGGCCATTTTCACAATATTGATTCTCCCTATCCATGAACACGGGAGGATTTTCCATTTGTTTGTGTCCTCTCTTATTTCCTTGAGCAGCGGATTGTAGTTCTCCTTAAAGAGGTCCTTCACATCCCTTGTAAGTTGCACTCCTAGGTATTTTATTCTCTCTGTAGCAATTGTGAATGGGTATTCACTTATGATTTGGCTCTGTTTGTCTATTATTGGTGTATAGAAATGTTTGTGATTTTTGCACATTGATTTTGTATCCTGAGACTTTGCTGAAGTTGCTTATCAGCTTAAGGAGTTTTGGGGCTGAGATGATGGGATTTTCTAATGTGTAATCATGTCATCTGCAAACAGAGACAATTTGACTGCCTCTCTTCTTATATAAATACCTTTTTTTTCCTTTCTCTTGCCTGATTCCCCTGACCAGAACTTCCAATACTATGTTGAATAGAAGTGACAAGAGAGGGCACCTTTTTCTTCTGACGGTTTTCAAAGGGAATGTTTCCAACTTTTGACCATTCATTATGATACTGGCTGTGAGTTTGTGATAAACAACTCTTATTATTTTGAGATATGTTCCATCAGTACCTAGTTTATTGAGTGTTTTTAGCATGAAAGTGTGTTGAATTTTATCAAAGGTCTTTTCCACATCTATTGAGATAATCATGTGTTTTTTGTCACTGGTTCTGTTTCTGTGATGGATTACATTTATTGATTTGCATATGTTGAACCAGCCATGCATCCCAGGGATGAAGCTGACTTGATCGTGGTGGATAAGCTCTTTTTGTGTGCTGCTGGATTCGGTTTGCCAGTATTTTATTGAAGATTTTTGCATCAATGTTTATCATGGATATTGGCCTGAAATTTTCTCTTCTTGTTGTGTCTCTGCCAGGTTTTGGTATCAGGATGATGCTGGCCTCAGAAAATGAGTTAGGGAGGAGTCCCTCTTTTTCTAGTGTTTGTAATAGTTTCAGAAGAATGTACCAACTCCTCTTTGTACCTCTGGTAGAATTCAGCTGTGAATCCATCTGGTCCTGGGCTTTTGTTGGTTGGTAGGTCTCAATTTCAGAACTTTTTATTGGTCTATTTTTTTTTTTTTGGTTGTTAGGCTATTAATTATTGCCTCAATTTCAGAACTTGTTATTGGTCTATTCAGGGGTTTGGCTTCTTCCTGATTTAGTTTTGGGGGGTGTATGTGTCGAGGAATTTATCTATTTCTTCTAGATTTTCTACTTTATTTGCATAGAAGTGTTTATAGTATTCTTTGATGGTAGTTTGTATTTCTGTGGAATCAGTGGTGATATCACCTTTATCATTTTTTATTGTGTCTATCTGATTCTTCTCTCTTTTCTTCTTTATTAGACTGGATAGTGGTCTATATATTTTGTTAGTCTTTTCAAAAAACCAGCTCCTGGATTCATTGATTTTTTGAAGAGTTTTTCGTGTCTCTATCTCCTTCAGTTCTGCTCTGATCTTACTTATTTCTTGCCTTCTGCTGGCTTTTGAATTTGTTTGCTCTTGTTTCTCTAGTTCTTTTAATTGTGATGTTAGGATGTCGATTTTAGATCTTTTGCACTTTCTCTTGTGGACATTTAATGCTACAATTTCCCTCTAAACACTGCTTTAGCTGTGTCCCAGAGATTCTGGTACGTTGCATCTTTGTTCTCATTGGTTTCAAATAACTTATTTATTTCTGCCTTAATTTTGTTACTTATCCAGTAGTCATTCAGGAGCAGATTGTTCACTTTCCATGTAGTTGTGCAGTTTTGAGTGAGTTTCTTAATCCTGAGTTCTAATTTGATTGTACTGTGATCTGAGATACTGTTTGTTATGATTTCCATTCTCTTGCATTTGCTGAAGAGTGTTTTACTTCCAATTATGTGGTTGATTTTAGAATAAGTGCTATGTGGTGCTGAGAATAATGTATAGTCTATTGATTTGGGGTGGAGAGTTCTGTAGATGTCTATTAGGTCTACTTGGTCCAGAGCTGAATTCAAGTCCTGAATATCCTTGTTAATTTTCTATCTCTTTGATCTGTCTAATATTGACAATGGGGTGTTAAAGTCTTCCACTATTATTGCGTGGGAGTCTAAGTCTCTTTTTAGTTATCTAATAACTTGCTTTATGAATCTGGGTGCTCCTGTGTTGGGTGCATATACATTTAGGAAATTTAGCTCTTCTTGTTCCATTGATCCCTTTACCATTATGTAATGCCCTCTTTTGCGTTTTTTGATCTTTGCTGGTTTAAAGTATGTTTTATCAGAGATTAGGATTGCAACCCCTGCTTTTCTTGGCTTTCCATTTGCTTGGTAAATCTTTATCCCTTTATTTTGAGCATATATGTGTCTTTGCACATGCAGTGGGTCTCCTGAATACAGCACACCTGTGGTTCTTGATTCTTTATCCAATTTGCAATCTATGTCTTTTAATTGGGGGATTCACCCCATTTATATGTAAGGTTAATATTGTTATATGTGAATTTGATCCTGTCATATGATGCTAGCTGGTTATTTTGCCCATAGTTGATGCAATTTCTTCATAGTGTCAATGGCCTTTACATTTTGGTTTGTTTTTCCAGTGGGTGGTACCGGTTTTTCTTTTCCATATTTAGTGTTTCCTTCAGAAGCTCTTGTAAGGCAGTCCTGGTGGTGACAAAATCCCTAAGCATTTGCTTGTCTGTAGAGGATTTTATTTCTCCTTCAGTTATGAAGCTTAGTTTGGCTGGATAGGAAATTCTGGGTTGAAAATTCTTTTCTTTAAGAATGTTGAATATTAGCCCCCACTCTCTTCTGGCTTGTAGGGTTTCTGCAGATAGATTTGCTGTTAGTCTGATGGGCTTCCCTTTGTGGGTAGCCCGACCTTTCTCTCTGGCTGCCCTTAACATTTTTTCCTTCATTTCAACCTTGGTGAATCTGACGAATACGTGTCTTGGGGTTGCTCTTCTCAAGGAGTATCTTAGTGGTGTTCTCTGTATTTTCTGAATTTCAATGTTGGTCTCTCTTTCTAGGTTGGGAAAGTTCTCCTGGATAACATCCTGAAGTGTGTTTTCCAACTTGGTTCAATTCTCCCCATTACTTTCAGGTACACCAGTCAAACATAGGTTTGGTCTTTTCATGTAGTCCCATATTTCCTGAAGGCTTTGTTCATTCATTTCATTCTTTTTTCTCTAATCTTGTATTCATGCTTTATTTCATTAGGTTGACCTTCAATCTCTAATATCCTTTCTTCCACTTGATCAATTCAGCTATTGATACTTGTGTATGTTTCATGAAGTTCTCATGCTGTGTTTTTCAGCTCCATCAGGTTATTCATGTTCTTCTCTAAACTGGTTATTCTAGTTAGCAGTTCCTGTAACCTTTTATCAAGAGTTTTAGCTTCCTTGCATTGAGTTAGAACATGCTCCTTTAGCTCAGAGGAGTTTGTTGTTACTCACCTTCTGAAGCCTACTTCTGTCAATTTGTCAAACTCTCTCTCTGTTCAGTTTTGTTCCCTTGTTGTGATCCTTTGGAGGAGAAGAAGCATTCTGGTTTTTGGAATTTGCAGCCTTTTTGTGTTGGTTTATCCTCATCTTTGTGGATTTATCTACCTTTGGTCTTTGATATTGGTGACCTTTGGATGGGGCTTTTGTGTGGACATCCTTTTTGTTGATGTTGATGTTATTGCTTTCTGTTTGTTAGTTTTCCTTCTAATGGTCAGACCCCTCTTCTGCAGGTCTGCTGGAGCTTGCTGGAGGTCCACTCCACACCCTGTTTTCCCAGGTATCACCAGCAGAGGCTGCAGAACAGCAAAGATTGCTGCCTGCTCTTTCTTCTGGAAACTTCATCCCAGAGGAGCACTCACCAGGTGTATGAGGTCTCTGTCGACTCCTGTTGGGAGATGTCTCCCAGTCAGGTGGTATGGGCATCAGGGACCCACTTGAAAAGGCAGTCTGTCCCTTAGCAGAGCTCAAGTGCTGTGCTGGGAGATCTGCTGCTCTCTTCAGAGCTGGTAGGCAGGAATATTTAAGTCTGCTGAAGCTGTGCCCATAGCCACCCCTTCCCCCAGATGCTCTTTCCCAGGGAGATGGGAGTTTTATCTATAAGCATCTGACTGGAGCTGCTGCCTTTTTAAAGGTATGTCCTGCCCACAGAGGAGAAATCTAGAGAGTCACCCTGGCTACAGCAGCTTTGCCATGCTGCTATGGGTTCTGCACCCAGTTTGAAGTTCCTGGAGCCTTTGTTTACACTGTGAGGGGAAAACTGTCTACTCAAGCCTCAGTAATGGTGGACGTCCCTCCCTCCATCAGGTTCAAGCTTCCCACATAGACTTCAGACTGCTGTGCTGGCAGCGAGAATTTCAAGCTCATGGATCTTAGCTTGCCTGGCTCTGTGGGGGTGGCCTCCACTGAGCAAGACCACTCAGCTGCCTTGTTTCAGCTCCCTTTCCAGGGGAGTAAATGGTACTGTCTCCCTGGTGTTCCAGGCACCACTGGGGTACCATAAAAACTCCTGCAGCTAGCTCAGTGTCTGCCCAAACAGCCGTTTAGTTTTGTCCTTGAAACCCAGGGCTCTGGTGGTGTAGGCATCCAAGGGAATCTCCTGGACTGTGGATTGTGAAGACTATGTGAAAAGAGTAGTATTTGGGCCAGATAGCACCATGCCTCACAGCACAGGCTTTCATGGCTTCCCTTGGCTAGGGGAGGGAGTTCCCCAACCCCTTGTGCTTCCTGGGTGAGGTGGTGCCCCACTTTGCTTCTGCTCACCCTTCGTGGGCTGCACCCACTGTCTAACCAGTCCCAATGAGATGAGCTGGGTACCTCAGTTGGAAATGTGGAAATCATCCACCTTCTGCATTGGTCTCACTGGGAGCTGCAGACTGGAGCTGTTCCTATTTGGCCACCTTGCCATGCCCTCAATTAAACCTCTTTCTTTTGTAAATTGCCTAGCCTCAGGTATGTCTTTATCAGCAGCATGAAAATGGACAAATACAGATGAGAATTGCATTGAATTTGTAAATTGCTTTTGTCAGTATGGTAATTTTCCTAATATTGATTCTATCTATTCATGGGCATGGGATGTGTCTCCATTTGTTTGTGCATTCTGTGATTTCCTTCTTTCAGCAGTGCTTTGTAGTTTTCCTTTCAGAGATATTTCACCTCCTTGGTTAGGTATATTCTTAAGTATTTTATTTTATTTTATTTTTGCAGCTATTGTGAAAGGGGTTGAGTCCTTGATTCAGTTCTCAGCTTGGTCACTGTTGATGTATCAGAACTAATGATCTGTGTACATTGATTTTGTATCCTGAAACTTTGCTGAATTCATTTATCAGTTCTAGAAGCTTTTTGAAGGAGTCTTGACGTTTTTCTAGGTGTACAATTAAATCATCAGTAAACAGCAACAATTTTATTTCCTCTTTATTGATTTGAATGCCCTTTATTTTTTTCTCTTGTCTGATTGCTCTGGCTAGGATTTCCAGTACTATGTCAATAGAAGTGGTGAGAGTGGGCATCATTGTTTTTTTCCCAGTTCTCAGAGGGAATGCTTTCAACTTTTTCCCATTCAGTATTATGTTGACTGTGGGTTTGTCATAAATGGTTTTTATTACATTTTGGTATGTCCCTTGTATGATGATTTTGATGAGGGTTTTAATCGTAAAGCAATGCTGGATTTTGTAAATGACTTTTCTGGTGCATCTATTGAGATGATCATGTAATTTTTGTTTTTAATTCTGTTTATGTGGTGCATCACATTTATTGACTTGTGAAGGTTATACCATCCCTGATCCCTGGTATGAAACCCCTTTGATCATGATAGATTATATCTTTTTGATAAGCTGTTGGATTTGGTTAGCTGGCATTTTGTTAAGAAATTTTACATTTATTTTCATCAGAGATATTGGCCTGTAGCTTTTTTTTTTTCTTTTTTTTTTTGGTTGTTGTTATGTCCTTTCCTGGTTTCGGTATTGCGGTGATACTGGCTTCATAGAATAATTTAGAGAGGGTTGCCTCCTTCTCTATCTTGTGGAAAAGTGTCAGTAGAATTTATACCAATTATTCTTTGAATGTTTGGTAAAATTGTGCTGTGAATCTGTCTGGTCCTGGACTTTATTTTTTGTTGGTAATTTTTTGGTTACCATTTCAATCTTGCTGGTTGTTACCGGTCTATTCAGGGTTTCTAAATCTTCCTAATTTAAGCTAGGAAGGTTTTATCTTTTGAGGAATTTATCCATCCTTTCTAGGTTTTCTAGTTTATGCACATAAAGGTGTTCATAGTAGCCTTGAATGATCTTTTGTATTTCTGTGGTGTTGGTTGTAATATCTTCTGTTTTATTTCCAATTGAGCTTACTTGGATCTTCTTTCTTCTTTTCTTGGTTAATCTTGCTAATGGCCTATCAATTTTATTTATCTTTTCAAAGAATCAGGTTTTGTTTTATTCATCTTTTGTGTTTTTTTTGTTTGTTTCTTTCAATTTCATTTAGTTCTACTCTGATCCTGGTTATTTCCTTTCATCTGCTGGGTTTGAGTTTGGTTTGTTCTTGTTTTTCTAGTTCCTTGAGGTGTGACCTTGGATTGTCTATTTGTGCTATTTCAGACTTTCGATGAAGGCATTTAAGGCTATAAACTTTCCTTTTAGCACCACCCTTACTGTATTCCAGAGGTTTTGACGGGTTGCATCACTACTGTTCAATTCAAAGAATTTACAAACTTCCTTATTGATTTTATTGTTGACACGATGATCATTCAGGGGCAGGTTATTTAATTTCCATGCATTTGCATGGTTTTGAAGGTTCTCTTTGGCATTGATTTCCAATTTTATTCACTGTGGTCTGAGAGAGCCCTTGACATGATTTCAATTTTCTTAAGTTTATTGGGACTTGTTTTGTGGCCTATCATATAGTCTATCTTGGAGAACGTTCCATGTACCGGTGAATTGAATGTATATTCTGTGGTTGTTGGGTAGAATGTTCTGTAAATATCTGTTAAGTCTATTTGTTCCAGGGTATAGTTTAAATCCATTGTTTCTTTGTTGACTTTCTGTCCAGATGACCTGTCTAGTGTTGACAGTGTAGTATTGAGGTCCCCACTATTATTGTGTTGCTGTCTATCTCATTTCTTAAGTCCAGTAGTAATTGTTTCATAAATTTGGGAGCATAAATTTAGGTGCATATATATTTAAGATTGTTATATTTTCCTGTTGGATAAGATCTTTTATCATTATGTGATGTCCCTTTTTGTCTTAAACTGCTGTTGCCTTAATGTTTGTTTTGTCTGATACAAGAATAGCTACTCCTGCTTGCTTTTCATGTCCATTTGCATGGAATGTCTTTTCCCACCCCTTTACCTTAAGTTTATGTGAGTTCTTATGTGTTAGGTGAGTCTTTTGAAGGCAGTAGATACTTGGTTGGTAAATTTTTATCAATTCTGCAATTCTGTGTCTTTTAAGTGGAGCATTTAGGTCATTTACATTCAATGTTAGTATTGAGATGTGAGGTGCTATTCTATTTATCATGCCCTTTGTTGTCTGTATAGCTGGGTTTTTTAAACTGTATTTTTGTTTTACAGGTCCTGTGAGATTTATGCTTTAAAAAGGGTTTTGTTTTGATGTGTTTCCAGGATTTATTTCAAGATTTAGAGCTCCTGTTAGCAGTTCTCATAGTGGTGGCTTGGCAGTGGCAATTCTTTCAGCATTTGTTTATCTGAAAAAGACTGTATATTTTCTTTATTTATGAGACTTAGTTTTGCTGGATACAAAATTCTTGACTGATAATTGGTTTTTTTTAAGGAGGCTGAAGACAGGGCCCCAATCCCTTCTAGATTGTAGGATTTCTGCTGAGAAATCTGCTGTTAATCTGATAGGTTTTCTTTTACAGGTTACCTGGTGCTTTTGCCTCACTGTTCTTAAGATTCTTTTCTTTATCTTGACTTTAGATAACCTGATGACAATGTGCCTAGGTGGTGATCTTTTTGCATTGAATTTCCCAGGTGTTCTTTGAGCTTCTTGTATTTGGATGTGTAGGTCTCTAGGAAGGTCAGGGAAGTTTTTCTTGTTTATTTGCCCACATATGTTTTCCAAACTTTTAGATTTCTGTTCTTCCTCAGGAATGCCAATTATTCTGAGGTTTGGTTGTGTACCATAATACGAAGTTTCTTGGAGGCTTTATTCATTTTTAAAATTCTTTTTTCTTTGTCTTTGCTGGGTTGGATTAATTTGAAAACCTTGTCCTTGATATCTGAAGTTCTCTCTTCCACTTGTTCAATTTTATTGCTGAGACTTTTCAGTACATTTTGCACTTCTCTAAGTGTCTTCTTTATTTCCTGAAGTTTTTGTTGTTTTTCATTTATGCTATCTGTTTCACTGATGATTTCTTCTCTCATATCTTGTGTCATTTTTTGGATTTCCTTGAATTGAACTTCGCTTTTATCTGGTGCCTCCTCAATTAGCTGAATAATCTATGGTCTGAATTTTTTTTCAGGTAAATCAGGGATTTCTTCTTGGTATGGATCCATCTTTGGTGAGGTAGTGTGAATTTTTTTGGTGGGATGGGGGGAGGCTGTTAAAGAATCTTGTTTTGTCATGTTACCAGAGTTGTTTTTCTGTTTTCTTTTTGTTTGTTTGTTTTGTTTTTGTTTTTTGTTTTTCCTTATTTGGGTAGCCCATGTCAGAGGAAAGATCTGGAACTCAAGGCCACTGTTCAGATTCTTTAGTCTCACAGGGTGTCCCTTGATGTAGCACTCTCCCCCTTTTCTGAGGGATGTGGCTTCCTGAGCACTGAATTGTAGTGATTGTTATTTCTCTTCTGGATCTAGCCACCTAGCAGGGCTACCAGGCTCCAGGCTGTTACTGTGGTATCTGCACAGAGTCCTGTACTGTAAACCATCTTCAGGTCTCTCATCTATGGATACCAGCATAGTATTTGGGCTGTCTCCTGGGTCCTGCAGGAGCAATCTGCTTCCTTCAGAGGGTCTGTGGATTCTCTCAGCTTTCCTGGTATATTCCTGTAATTGTTCTAGAGCAAGAGTTCCCAGCGTGATTCTCCACACACTGCTCTGTCCCTCTGAGCTGGAGCTGCAATGTAGTCCTGCTTCCTATCCACCATCTTCCCATAAATACCTTTTAGTGACAGATAATATCTGGGGAATTTTTTTTATTCTGGCACGAAGAGCCCAAGTAGAAAACATGAAAATCAATAGATAGGTCAGAATCTCTTCTTTCAGATTCAAATCCTGCTTGGCTCCTTACATGTACATCTCCTAGCACATGACGTATAATGCAGTGGGATCAGAACTGTCATAGGAGATAGCTCCACACCTCTGAGATAGCTGCCAAGAATTGGGACAGCTGAAGAACATGCAGCTGGAGCTGAAGCTGATGGCTCCTCCGTGGCTGAGGATGTGCTGGAGGACTGTCCTGTCCAGGGACAGCACTGACAGCATTTTGGGGCATCCCCTTTAGTGCTAAACTCTTGTGTTTCAGCACACTGAGGGTGTGCAGTGGGCTCAGCCCACCGGAGAGGTGCCATTCTGGCTTGCCGACCACAGAAACCCAAAGCTCGTAGTGCACTCGCTGCCTTCAGCCCTGATCATGGGGTCACTGCCAGTTTTTCCCTCCCTTCTTGAATTTTTATTCATCTGTCTTTTTCTTGTTATGTACATTTATGTTTATGAAGGGGATTCCCTGAAGGACTTGTTATCAGAAGCTCAGCAGGCCTAACTCTGGGAGCTCTGTTTGTCTGGCTAGTCACATTTGGTGAGCTCTGAAGGAATCGCTAGCGGAAACTCAGCCAGCCTAACTCAGGGTGACAGTCACTTTTCCATCTTTCCCAGAGACCACCCATTGAACTCCTGGTCAGAGGTCATATCCTCATACCTTGAATGGATCAAAGATGATAGGGGCCAACATGGGCAAGTTTGAGCTTTGTCAGGTTGATACGTGGGTGCTGAGTCGGGTGACTAGTGTCTGTGTTTTGTTATGTGTGTACCACTTCAGCCAGAGTGGGAAAGGTTAATTTCTCTCTCCTGTGACTGCATCTTGCAAAATTGGGAGGCCTTTTGCTTATGATTCCATGAAGTGGAAAAGGATGATTTTCTTTTATAAAGTAGCTTGACCCCAACTCTGGTCTTCCGGAAGCCACAGACAAAGGGAACCCAGGAGGAACCTGACAAGCTGGCAAAAGGGTAAGATTTTTTTTTTTTAACCAGTCAGGCTTCTGGCCTTTATCTCTGTGTGCAAATCAATTGAGCAAATGGTAAGAGCAACTGTTTGTCTCCTCTATAATGTTTTAAATAATACAAAATTTTAGAAAAAAATCTTCTGTAAGCTGAACACTGCCTGCTTTGGATTCCTTCTGGGAATAGCGATGGAGACTGCCCCACACTGTAGCTCAGGAGCTAAGGTTTGCCCTCTCACTGCAGTGGCCTGGGTTTGATGTCTAGTTCTGGCAGATTTTTCTGGTTTGATATCTGTGTGCCTTTTGCCATTGATTGATCTTATCCCCTTTCATGGACAGCTTCTGATTTCTTGGCTTGAATTTCTCTTTCAGTGAGCTATCTTTGGAATGAGCAACCTGCATTCAGAGATTGAAGTTGACTTATAGAGCCAATAAAAGCCCCTTGGAAAACCTGGTCTTGTACCTTGTCTATGTAGTCCCTTTACAGGATTTCTGATGTGAGGTAAGTAAAGAATGCCACTTTCTGACAGGCCCAGGAACCCCAAGTTACTTTGGGACCTTGCAATGGAGGAATTCACCCAGTTCATACAGGTATCTGCAGGTTCTGTTAGGATGAGCCCACCTGTGTCTCAACAGCCTGCATATCAAGGGCTCCTGCTTACTGGGACATTTTGTAACTCCCTTCTCAGCCTATCTTCACAGTGAAAAATTATACCTATTTCCCCATAGAGCAAAAAGAGGACTTCAGGCAGATATCAAGATACCTGGCGGCAGAGCCTTCTAGGGATATTGGTTCCTAGTTATGGAGTTTAAGGCAACAGAGACATGATCAGGAATTTGTCTGCTACCTTTGGATTGATTGTTGAGAAGAAACTGCAAGAAGCCTTAGGGTTCAACAAAGGTCCCTCAATTTGCTAGCTCACGTAGTCCTAGACAATCTGTTGGCTACACAAAGGGGAGTTTGTGCAATTTGAAACATCACTTGCTGCACCTACATAAACACCTCAGGAGAAGTTGAAACCCGGATAGAAAGAAATTTCCAAGAAACTTGACGGCTACAGCAGGTCTTTACCGGTGACCCCACGTCTGATTGGTTGGTTCTTGGTGTTATTTATCTGGATGCCTTAAAACTTCAGATCACTTCCACAAGAACTCTTGAGACTTGGGCTTTCACTCCCTATATTAGGGCTCAATACTTACAGTCTGCTGTTCACTCAAGTACTATGCTGGGGCTGGGGATGTGAATACTAATATCCTTGTCATGCAAAACTTGGGTCCCCAACCAGGCACTCATGAATATAGGAAGAAAACAGCAAGACAGTTTCATTTCTCCTATCCTGGAATAAACCCCAATGATGTCCCCTATCATCAGGAAGAAGTTAGAGTGGTTATCAACCCCTCCCATCTCATCATCTGCTCACACCTCAGGAATGAGGAATGCTGAAGCCCGGGGGGACTGAAACCACCCTTGCAAAATTATAATAGCGAGAGAAATCTAATGTAACTGGCTCCCTCTTGCTTCTAACTTCACACACTATCCACCTTTGCGTATTCCTGTACATAGGCCAGCCTAACTATAAAAGGAATTTATAGTTTAACTAATCCCTTTCTTGTTCCGGAATTGAAACCAACTTTGTAAACCAAATGAAATGTCGCAAGGTTAGAATTATGGTAGGGGCCTGAATTCAGCTAGGATATAGGTAGAGTTAAACAGGAAACAGTCATTGCTCCCCATCTTTTGTTTTGTTTTGTTTTTATAATTGCCTACTGCTCAGGAGTCACGTAGCCAGTGGGCACAAGATTTATATGTTCTTTAATTGCTCCTATAGATTCTATTGCTGTTGTGAAATTTAAGGCTGGAGTTTGAGATGTTGTTTAGACTTTGCGTTCTGGTGGACCAATTGACACCACCCAGACTGTTGACCTATGCTAAGAAACTGGCTCAACTCGTCCTGTGAGCTCCACCCAGGAATTTCCTTAGTGCACAAGACAATTTTGACACCCTCTGATTTCATTTCCAGCCCAACCAATCAGCAGTGTCCATTTCCTAGTCCCCTGCTCGCCAAACAATCCTTTAAAATCTTAGTCTCCAAATTCTTGGGGAGGCAGATTTGAGAAATATATCCCATCCTCTGCTTGGCCACCTTGCAAGTATTAAACTCTCTGCTGCAACACCTACTGTCTCATTTCTTTGAGAAATTTTATCTCCCACATTTCTGGAAAACACACGGTCTAATTTGTTACTTAACAGTAAAGCCAGCATCACCTCACCTGTTCTCGCCCTCAGATGGAAACACTGACCTGGGACTAAAGCGTAGACCACCAGACTGAGTACCCTGGCCTGAGCCATCCCCAGATATCAGGAGCCTCCAACTGGGAAACTTTCATACACTCTCCAAGTGACTTATAGCTGCACCAACAATCGCAATGAAAGTTCTTATCTCTTTCCTCCTTCTGTTGCTGCCACTAATGCTAATGTCCATGGTCTCTAGCAGCCCAAGTCCAGGTGAATAAGATTAACTGCCTATGAATAGAAAAAAGGGAGGAGAAAATGTGGCACAGTGGGCCACATATGCATAAAAATGTAGCCTCTTTCAATTACAGGGGTTTAGGGCAAGTTAGCCTTTCCCAGTGCCAGCTTCCCCTTTACCAAAAGAAGTAAACTGTACTTATACACAAACGGTGTTAAGAGAGTTAAATAAGATAATGTGTGGGAAAGTGTCCACAACTGTAGCTGGCAAATACACACACACAGCAAATCTTTGGCTCTACAAAGATTTGCTCTCTTGCCTTCTCCTCTAAACCCCCAGAAGAGTGATGCATTTCTCTGGGGCCAAACCTGGTGGCAGTGGTGGGAGGGGGTTAAAGGCAACTGTACATGTATAGAAGATCAGGAAGTCCTTGCTTATATTCTTTACAGTGTACCATACATGCCGCAAACATGTCTTAATGCTATTTAATGGTAAAGTAATAAACTAGAAAAATCCTGTCACCAGGTAGTGTCCATATTTATAACTTTATCCATAGCAAGCCCTGCTGTAGCAGCTCACCTTTTGGGTAGCAAACCTTTGCCTAGGGGTCTCAAATTGCTCTGGGTTTTCACTATAAAGTGGTCCAGCCTTTCACAGAGCAACCATGCAGAAGAGAGCTCACCCCATGTATATTTTCACCTGGGAACACCATCTACCCAAGGGCCACTTTGATATGAAATGGGTTTGTCACATACTCAGCATGAAATTGGTCCTAAAATCAAGAGATGTTCACCCTTCTACACGACGATTTCCAACGTCCCCTTCTTTGTAAAGAGAGCACTTGGGAAGCTGCTGAGCCCTGTAGCCCTACGGCCTAGACCACCATTCGGAGAGGAAAGGCTTTTCTCTCTCTAAAACAGACACCCTGGCTTGAGTCCTCAGCCTGGACTCAAAGCTCCAGCCCCAACCTGCTTTTCCAGCATGTCCCTCTCTACTCACTAAAAAAATACTCTCTCCCCATCCAAACTAGACTCTTTGCCCTTCCCTCTACAGGTCTTGTGTTTTCCCATCAGCTCAACTTTGCTCACACACCCAGCTCAAAACCACCTTCCCACAGCTTCCCTCAGTTCCTCCCACAGCCAGACATGTAGTCTCCCTCCTGAGAGCTGGCTTAGCCCTACTGGACGCTCTGTTCTTGGCACTTATCATCTGCTGCCTGATGTTGAAGGCCTTCATGTGCCTCTCCTGCCTCCACCCCCTGGCCTTCTAGGCCGCAGCCTCCTTGGCAGCACAAATGGTGCACTGTTTCCATATCCCTCATGCTGTCCAGCTCAGCACTTGGCAAACATTAGCTCACTGCAAGAATGCATCCTCAGGTTTCTAAGTCCAACCAGGGCTTCATAGCAGCTCTACTGACATTTGGGCTGAACAGTTCCTTGTGGTGGGGGCTGTTCTGTGCCTTGTGCATTGTTCAGTAGCATCCACGTAGCCTTTCTTCACTAGATGCCAATAGCAGTCTTCCATCTCTCCCATCCCCACCCCGGTTATGAAAGCTAAAAATATCTCCAGACATTGCCACTTGTCTCCCCAGGGGAAACCACTCCCAATTGACAATATCTGCTCTACACCAATACTTCTCCACCTGGATACACATTTAGATTCACCTAGACATTTACACTCAGCCTGGAAGTCAAGGGGACCTAGATCCAAATTCTGGCTCTGCCACTCCCTTTGAAACCCTGGGCAAGGCAAGTTGCTTTACTCTTTAGAACTTCAGTTTTCTCATCTTAAGATGAGTAAATGCTCCTTCTCAGTCAGTTTTGGTGGCTCAAACTTGTAATCCCAGCACTTTGGGAGACTGAAACAGGAGAAGCATTTGAAGCTAGGAGTTTGAGACCAGCCCTGGCAACAAAGTGAGACCCTGTCTCTAGAAAAGTTTTTAAAAATTAGCTGAGTGAGGTGGTGTGCCCCTGAGGTTCCAGCTATTGGAAGGCTGAGGCAGAGGGTTATTTGAGCTGGAGGTGGTTGAGGCTGCAGTGAGTATAGTAACACCATTGCATTCCAGCCTGGGTGACAGAGCGAGGCCCTGTCAAAATAAATGAATAAATAATAATAATAAATAATCAATAAAATAAATACTAAAAACATCATTTCTCAAGTCTCAACAGAGACATGTTGTGAAGATTAAAAGATCCACAATGTGAGCTGGAAAGGGTTCAATAAATAGACCGAGTGGAATTTCTAAAGTCGCTCCTACCAGCCTAAGTGCCCATCAACCAACAAGTGGATAAAGAAAATGTGGTATATATACAATGTGGACTACTAACTCCGCCATAAAAAGGAAAGAAATTATGTCTTTTGCAGCAACTTGAAGGGAGCTGGAGGCCATTATTCTGAGAAACTCAAGAATGGAAAAACAAATACCATATGTTCTCATTTACAAGTGGGAACTAAGCTATGAGAATGCAAAGGCATCGGAATAATGTGATGGACTTTGGGGACTTAGCGGGAAGGGGTGGGAGAAGGGTGAGGGATTGAAGACTACACATTGGGTACAGCGTACACAGCTTGGGTGATGGGTGCACCAAAATCTCAGAAACGACCACCGAAGAACTTATCCATATAACCAAAAACTATTGAAATAACAATAAAATAAAATAAAATAAAATAAAATTAAAAGTCGCTCCTAAAGCACGAGGGTGAGGAACCGGGAAAGCTCGCTGCGCCGCCAGGGGGCGCCATCACAAACCACGTTGGGTGGGTGGCAGCCTGGCTCAAGCTTTGTTTCCCAGCCAAAGTTTTGCAAACCGGCCTGAGTCTGAGCTGCTATTAGCGGCTAAAGGAAATAATAGCTCCTCTATCCCCAAAATAATTCTCAAAATAAAACCCAATCTTATTATATACATTTTTTTTTTCTTGAAACGGAGTCTCACTCTGTTGTCCAGGCTGGAGTGCAGAGGTGCCATCTCTGTTCACTGCAACCTCTGCCTCCCGCTTTCAAGTGATTCTCCCTCCTCAGCCTCCCAAGTAGCTGGGATTACAGGTGCGCACCCACCGCACCAGCTAATTTTTGTATTTTTAGTAGAGGCAAGGTTTCACCATGTTGGCCAGGCTGCTCTCCAACACCTGACCTCAAGTGATCTGCCTGCCTTGACCTCCCAAAGTGCTGGGATTACAGGTGTGAACCACCATGCCAGGCCTAATCTTATTTTATATCTTAAAATAACCACGTACATGCTCAGTATGGATTTCACAGCAGAGAGGAAAAAATATGAGAATATATGAGGACATTAGGCAATAAATTACTTAGATTACTCATTCCTTATAACCTTACTTATTAATTATAAAAGTACTTATAATAATAGCTGACGTGTTAAGAACTCCTACGTCACAAGCATTGTTCTAAGCACTATACACTCATTTTGGCCTTAAAGAAATCTAAAGCATTTTTAAAAATTTTTGACTTCTCATTTATCACGTTTATTTCTAACAAAAATCTTTAAAAATAGAGTTCCAGTTTATCCTTCATCCAGCTTTTTTTTTTTTTTTCAAACAACATCTTACATAACCAACATAATTGTTCAAATCAGGGAACTAGCCTTGGTGCAATAATATTAACTAATCTGCAAATATTCAAATTTTGCTAATCATCCCACTCATGTCCTTTTTCTGGTCCCAACTCCAATCCAAGATCTGACACTGAATAACATTGTCACATCTCCTAGGCCTCCTCTAACCTGGGGGAGGTTCCCACTCTTTCCCTCTCTCAGGACGTTGACACTTTTGAGGAGGTCTGGTCCGCTGTTTCGTAGAATGCCCCTCAATTTGTGTTTGTCTCATGTTCCCTTGGGATGTTTCAGGTTGTATATTTTGGGCAAGATTAGCACAGAAGTGATGTGTCTTTCTCAGGACATCCCAGCTGGAGGCGCAGGATGTCCATATCTCTCATTACTGATGAGGTTCACTTTAAGCCCTTGGTTCAGGTAGTGTCTGCCAGGTTTCTCTACTATAAATTTACCATCCATCTCATTGTAATTAATAAGTGTCTTGTGGACAGATACTTTGGGAATAAGCAAGTAGCCTGTTTCTTCTCACCATACTTCCTCCCACCCCTCCTTGGTACTCAATACTTACAGCATCATTTTACTATTACCCATTAATTTTTAGAATCTATGGATGTTTCTTGATTCTTGCCTATAAACAATTATTACTGAGGTGTTAGCCAGATAGTGATTTTTTATTTCCATAATCCCTTCTACATTTATTTAATTGGAATTCTGCTATAAGAAAGAGCTATTTCTTCTTTCTTATCTATTTCTTTGTTCAATTATTTATATCAGCATGGACTCATGGATAATTATGGGTTGGAATCCATTGCTATCATTATTTATTATGTTGCTCATGTCCCAAAATTGGTAATTCTAAGCTCCCTGTTGACATCTGTAATCTTTTGAAACATTCCCATAATTTTTCCAGTGGTTCCTTACTTTCTGGCCTCACAAAAAGCTCCAGACTTCTCTTGTGCTTTCCTGCCCCAGCCCTGGATCAGCTAATTTCTCCAGGGAACCCTTTCATGGGAGAATGATGTTTGTAAACCATGGGCACCGACCGACACGGCCATTGCCAGTGGGTGCCGGTGCTTCTAGGCCCTCTAGTGGTCAGAGCTGGGAAATAACACACACTCACACTAGTGTACTGTTATCCACATTTCACAAATTAGGTAAATGAGGAACAAGAAAAGTTAGGCAACTTGATCAAAATCACAGAACACATAGGTAGTGGAACTAGGAAATGAAAACAATGACAGATGCACCACAAGTCCTAACAAGTGGACGTAACTTACTTACTTACTTTCTTTCTTTCTTTCTTTCTTTCTTTCTTTTTTTTGAGACAGTCTTGCTCCGTCATCCAGGCTTGAGTGCTGTGGTGCCATCATAGCTCACTGCAACCTCCACCTCCTGGCTGAAGCAATCCTTATTCCTAACAGCTCTGCAAGGTGGATTTTACCATCATCATTTTTAAAATTGTGGAATCGAGTATCAAAGACGCCAAGTGACTCGTGCAAGATGGCACAGTTAAGTGACAGAACCAAGCGAGTCCCAGGTCTCTCTGGATATAAAGTCCAAGGTTATTCCACTGTATCAGTGTTTCCCAAAACTGACTTTAGGTAGAACATAAAAAAGCTTTTAAGAAACTTTAATAGTTATATGTTTATTTTAATGCATGTTAGAAACAATTTTAAGCAAATCCACAAAACCTCTAATTTCATGGACAATATTGCAAAGGACAAGGATGTTTTGTTTCAAACTCCTGGCTTCAAGTGATCCCCCCACTTTAGCCTTTCAAATACCTGGAATTACAGTGTAAGCCATTGCACGCTGCTGGGACAGGATGTTTTGTAAAGTAAATTTATTTAGAAAAATGTATGAAGTCAATAATAACAAAGGTGGTACAAACTGTAGAAAACATTATAGAGATGGTCTATAAGTATCTGAGGCTTGGGAGACATAATACTGTAGTACCAGGCTTCATCTTCAGTTACATCTATAAAATTAAAGTCTCATAGTGCTGCAGAAAGGAAAACTAAGAATCTTAGACATGGATGTTAGCCCCGTGTGTCCATTTCTAGGAACCCTCTCCCTGGACATCTCTGTGACCTCCTTGTTGGGAGTCAATCCAACCTTCCCCGCCATTACAGAACACTAGGAAGACTCTGAATGCACAGAGGGGCTTCTGTGTCATAGAGAAAAAAACTGGGTTTGGGGACCCTAGGGACTCTCTGTGTGGTGCGTAAGAGATCCACACAGAGATCCACACAGATCCACACCCAGGAGCAGAGGTCAGCGCAGAGGAACGCAGCTCATCCTGTTATGGGACAGGGATCCAAATAAGAGTTGCTTCTCAAAGCATGTTCTGGGGGAGCCAAAATGTAGATACTGCACTCGTGGGAGGAATCGAGGTCTTGCAGATGGAGGATGCCCTGGGCACACAGCCTGGGACAGTTCTGATGCCCAGAGCAGGAGGTGCTCCAGGTTTCTCAGTGAGCTCATGGTGTGCAAGGAAGTCTGGTGGACAAAGATTGACGCCGTAGGAAGTGTGAGGTGTCCTGGTGTCTCTGGATGACTGAGTGGCCCTAAGAAGGCGGGACTTGTTGATGTCTTCACAATTAGAGCTGGTGCCATCGTGGCATGCAGGAGGGGATGATCTGATTCTCTGTCCTCCTGGACTTGGGACGTCAATTCTGTGGGCTGTACATGGCCTCAGTGGGACCCACCCACAGGGGCTGGAATCTTGCTTTAAAGTGGTCCAAGGGCAGGGCTGGGGCAGACCCTTAATAAACTCTATTTGCATTAACGTAGAGAAATGACACAAGAACAGGGCTTTTACCCTAGTAGCATTGGGAGGGAATTCAGGGTCTTTCTAACAGTGAGGGGTGAAACCCAATTAATTCCCTGACATCATTCACTGACATCCCCTCCAGCCTCTAACATATGTCCTTCTCACAAACACACTGAAACTGGCACAAACTCTGGATATTCGATCCCAGGTGGATCTTCCACCAGGGCAGAATGACCACAAGAAAGTCAGGGAGTGACTCCCCACCCTCAAGGTCCCCAGTATTTGGGACATCTGCCTACGGTCCCTGCAGACATTTCACCAGGGGATCCAGGGGAACTTCTCCAGCAGGAGGGGACAGGATAACCCAGGATCTGCCTTTGTTTCCATCTCAGAGGGACTGAGGGTCATGGGGCCTCCCCTGTTCTAATAGAGGAACCAGGTTTCCCTTTGTGGAGTCTCCAGGTGGGAACTGCCCCAGCTCCTGGGCCCTGTGGGGAGGCCTGGGGCAGACGACAGACAGGGACACAGACGACCTGGAGGCGGAACCCCCAGTGTTGTGATGGAGGAACACAGGGCACTCTGGGGACCACCTCCCAGGCCAGTGTCTTCTCTCTAAAGCCCCCAGAGACACCTTCCTGGGCCCTTCTTTTGAAACCTTGGGGACGGATGGCTGTTTCTGAGGCAGCCCATCTGCCTGCAGGACAGTTCTCCCAAATCAGGACCAGGAGTGCTCTGGACAACTCTGGTCCTCTCCCTGAGCTCATCCTGCACTGCGTGGAGTTGGGCATCCTGGGGACCCGCAGTGAACAGGACCAAGGGTAACCTGACCCTGCAGTCTGGAGGTCAGAGCCCACCTCTGCCCAGGGGCCAGGGCCACTCCTACCACATGAACCCTGGTCAGCATCCCTGGGGAAGTCTCTGACTTTTACCATAGGTCTCTTCTTGCCCTCCAGGGGCAACACTGCTCACAGACAACACACAGGAAATGGGTTCCCCTGGACAGGAAGCTGGCTTTGCTAAGCAGGTGGAGGTGAAGTCTGGTTTCCATCCTTTGCTCCAGCAGGCCCTTCCAGTCCCTCCCATGTGTCTGCTCTGTCTCTCCCGCTCCTTCCTGGAGCCTCTGAGGATCCTGCTCTGCCGGGATTCTCTGCTCAGTTCTCCACTTTCTCCTGGCACCATGCCTGGGGAAGGCACAGTGACAACAGGACAATCAGCTTCACAGAAGACAGAGGCCACCTGGGATGGTCAGGGAGAACATGGACAGGCCCTGAGCCACAGCGCAGCCAACAGACACGGAGAAGGAGGGTCTCCCTGAATCCCTCCTCGAGGACAGCAGAACCCAGAGCCACCCACCTCCCTCCACCACAGTCCTCTCTTCCCAGGACATGCAGGACACCTCCCTCCACATCCAGGAGCTGGGGATCCTCCTAAGATTCCCAGGCCTGGATCTGTGTCCCTGGGTCAGAGGCAAGGCTGGTGACACTGGAGAGAGAGGACTGTTCCCCCCACAGTTGCCCCCCACTTTCTATCCCACAGAACCACCTCTGTCACTTCCTTGCTGGGTATCATCCCACACTCCCTGAGAATTGGGGAGATTGAGGAGACCTGAGGGCCCAGCTGGGTTTCTGTGTCACAAAGGGAAACAGTTCCCCGAGTTTGGGAGACCCCAGAGTACCTCTGTGTGTGGTGACATTCCCAAAGGGTCAGTGCAGGGGTGACAGGTCACCCTCTCTGGGGACAGCGGACTCCATCAACCCTGCTTCTCAAAGTGTGGTTAGGAAACTGTAATGTACACAGAAGAGAAAGGGGAAGGAGGGACAAAAAAAGGCAGAAATGAGAGGGGAGGGGGCAGAGGGGTAACCTGGGCAGAGCCCCGCCTCTGCCCCTGGCCCTGGGAAGTGTTTCT
>NW_012098765.1:1422236-1429536 GCF_000951045.1 Mandrillus leucophaeus
CCAGGCACTGGCGTGCAACCAAGATCACACAAGTCCCTGTCCTCACGGAGCTCACACTCTCCTGGGGAGGAAGACAGACATGCAAAGAGATCTAGAATGTGAGGTCAGGTGTTGACAAGAGCTCCGGAGGGAGCAGAGCAGGGAAAGGTCAGAAAGGGAAGACCCAGGGTCTCTAGAGGAGGTATCAGGGGAGAGGTCTCCCCAAAACACCCTGATGTGAGCAGGATCTGAGAGTAGCGTGGAGGGAGCCATGCAGACCCCTGGGGAAGAGGATTCCACACCAGAAAATGCCAAGGTCAGAGGTGTTGAAGGAATGGGGGTAGTGCTGCTGACCCGGGACACACACACACACACACACACACTCCAAGGCTGAGGGATGAGGAGACCCGCTGAGGACCCAGGGCCTTATCTTTCCATCCCGCTACCTAGGTCCCGGTATTGACTGATGCTCTCTTCACCTCCTAGCCTCACTTTTAACCTTCTGGGACCTGCCCACCACTGTCCAGTTCACTATCGAAGCCCTGCCGTCCAGTGCTGCAGAGGGAAAGGATGTTCTTCTACGGGCCTGCAATATTTCAGAGACTATTCAAGCCTATTATTGGCACAAGGGGAAAACGGCAGAAGGGAGCCCTCTCATTGCTGGTTATTTGATAGACGTTCAAGTAAATATCCCGGGGACTGCATACAGCGGTCGAGAGACAATATACTCCAACGGATCCCTGCTGTTCCAAAACGTCACCCTGGAGGACGCAGGATCCTACACCCTACGAACCATAAACGCCAATTATGACTCCGACCAAGCAACTGGCCAGCTCCACGTACACCGTGAGTGATTCCCCCATACCTCTGGGTGTTGGGGGTCAGTTCCGCTTCACACACATGAGATTGTCAGGCCTGGGCTGTGCCTGCATTCCCCTCTGCATTTTGTGTTGAGATTTGAGCATTTAGTGCAGGACACACACATAGGAGGTAAACTTCAACAGATCAGAATTCCTTTCCTGCATCCAGACCCGGCAGACACTCGCTGAATGGGGGCGGAGTGGGGGGGCCTCAGCAGGGGGAGGTCAGTCTCAGCCAAGCACCCCGTGCCCTCCCCATGAACCTGACCCTGAGAAAGACTCTGGAGAACTGGGTCAGGGCCTGGCCTGAAGGGGTCCTGGGATCCTCACAGAGAAGCTCAGCCCCAGGGCTCCTGACTCCAGGTGACCCCGGGAAGCCTGTGCCAGGGCTTGGGCGTGGTCTCCTGGGCAGGGCTGACTGGGAGCAAGGATTTACAAACTGTCTGTGGGCTGTGGTTCCTGCAGCTTCTCACCAGCGCCGGCTCAACTCCCAGAGTCTCATCTGGACAAGGACAGAGCCTACCACTTTACCTGGGACTCAGCCCGGAGAGGACAGGCGGATAGGATTACTAGGGCATCGGCCCTCTGAATGGGGAGCTTAAGAGATGCCCTTGGGCAGTCAGTGGCCCAGGGGTAGGAACAGAGGTGAGAAAATGTTCCCGGCAGCTTCTTGTCCACCAGGGATCATGCCCAGGGGTGCTCTCCCACGGAGGCAAATAATAACAGAGGCTGTTGATGTGAACACCTCCTCTGTGCCAAGCTTCATGTCAGATCCTGTGAATAATTTAAAGTTCATCCACAGACAAAGTCGCAAGCCACAGACCATTTCCCATTTACATATTGTATGGAGGGGAAACTGAGGCACAGAGAGCTACAGACACCGGCCAGGGTGGGCAGATCGCAGCTGGCAGAATCACGGGGGGACTGTCTGCAGCTACTGCCACGTCCTCTCCTTCCTCCCTGGTGCCTTATTAGGTGTCCGTGGACCTCAGAGCAGCCACCGGTTCAGATGTTTTCTTTTTAGGTGTCTACAGCTCAAAGAGGGAGATTCTGGTCTGGAGAGTTACGAGTAAATACGGAATTAATCAGTTTTTTCTTGACTAAATCACCCGCCTCAACAATTAGTCAGTGCTGGGGAAGTTCAGGCCTCCTTGCTCAGGTCCACATCCCCATCTCTGGACATGAAATCGTGTGTTTCCTGATGTGTTGGTATCATTCCGATGGGAGGATAAAGGGGAGGACTTTGCTTTCTCCCCCTTTCACACCCTGCACCAGCCAGGGCCCAGGGTGAGACACATACTCCGTAGTTCTCTTATGAAGGAGGGAGGGAATGAATGAAGGAATGATCTATAACTTCTTCAGAGACAGAGACCTGGATACAAGATCCTAGGAGGTTCTAGCCGCCACACCTGTTTTCTGTCCCTCTAGGGGCTAAGACCCATGTCCCATTCCTCTGGCCCCTTTCCCCTAAATCTGTGCCTGGGAGCGGAGTCTCATCTGACTCTGGGGCTGCAGGGCTGTGGGAAGGTTTTCAGGGGAGAGATCGGGCTTGCGGGGAGCCCCACACTTTTGCCTTCCGTCCTGCAGTTCTACCTGGTTCTCACTGTGAATATCCCATAATAATCCCTCCATCCTTTCTGGGGAGTAGAAAAAAGTACATATTTAAAAATATGCCAGAGCATCTGTTCTTCTTAGCAAGTCCAGATAGTTATTAGTTGGCAGGAATAAATTGTTATTTTACCAGAGTCTAACCTGCTGGGGGTTTATGGGAGCCTAACTGACTGAGGGGAGGGAAAATATCCAACTCCAGTCCCCTCAAGCCATCATGTCCCACCTAAGGGGAAGAAAAAACCGAGAGGCACTTGTGACATTCACAGCGCAGGGCACAGACTCCATCCAGGACCACAGAACCCCTCCCTCCCCACACTCACCACCGCTTCACTGAACGTCTGCTCACCCAATTTCCTGTTGCCCAGTATATCATGTCCTGGCTTTCAACAAAAACTACGAGACAAACTAGAGCAAAAAGAAAAAATAATAATTCAGTTCGAAAGATAGAACAAGCATCAGAACCAGATGCAGAAGTGGCAGGGATGTTGAAATTATCAGACCAAGAATTTAAAACAACTCTAGGGCCAGGAGCAGTGGTGGCTCACGCCTGTAATCCCAGCACTTTGGGAGGCCGAGGTGGGCGGATCACTTGAGGTCAGGAGTTCGAGACCAGCCTGGCCAACATGGTGAAACCCCGTCTCTACTAAAAATTAGGCAGGCATGGTGGTGGGAGCCTGTAATCCTAGACGCTCGGGAGGCTGAGGCAGGAGAATTGCTTGAACTGGGGAGGCAGAGGTTGCAGTGAGCCAAGATCGCACCACTGCACTCCAGCCTGGGCAATAGAGCGAGATTCTGTCTCAAAAACAAATGAACGAAAAGGCAACTCTGGCTAATATGCTAAAGGCTGCAATGGAGAGCATAGACAATGCGCAGAACAGAGGGTGATGTGAGCAGAGAGATGGACAGGCTAAGAAAGAATAACAACAACATACATCTATCTATCTATCTATCTATCTATCTATCTATCTATCTATCTGTCTATCTATCTATCACCTATCATCTGTCTAACTACACATATGCTAGAGATCAAACTCACTGTAACACCTGGATCTCAGGGTGGTTGTGAGGATGTTTATTAGGAGATTAGAGAGATTAAAGCAGAGTTACACACAGGGTGTGAGCTCCCTTGATGCTGTCAACTATGGTTCTTATTTTTTGATATTGTTGTTATTAGCGATAAAATGGGGAACAATGCAGTAAAAATTTGGTTGTATCATGTACGAGTTCTGTGACCTTCCTTGACTTACTGAGGCACTGTAAGTCTCAGATGCTAACTCTGCAGCTGGAGGTGACGTCCCCTCCCTCAAGGTGATGCGAGGATGAGATGAGCTGTAGGTAGCTCGGTTCCCACTGGGCCTGGCACATGGAAGGCCCCTGAAAACAGTCAAAGAGCATCATCCCCACTCATCAGCATTGAGTTGATGGTGAGGGCTCGCTGTCTATGACAATCATGGAATGGAAAAGAAGAAACAGAAAAAAGACTGGGCACGGTGGCTCATGCCTGTAATCCCAGCACTTTGGGAGGCCGAGGCGGGCAGATCACCTGAGATCAGGAGTTTGAGACCAGCCTGGACAACATGGTGAAATCTCTACTAAAAATACAAAAATTAGCCTGGCGTGGTGGCACACACCTGTAATCCCAGCTGCTTGGGAGGCTGAGGCGGGAGAATCACTTGAACTTGGGAGATGAAGGTTGCAGTGAGCCAAGATTGCGTCACCACACTCCAGCCTGGGCGACAGAGAATGACTCTATCCAAAAAAAAAAAAAAAAAAAAAAAAAAAAAAAAAACAGAGGAAAGAGGCATGAAGTGAGAGGAAGAAGGGATTTAAAGGCACAGGAGCAGGGCGAGGCGCAGGCACCTGTGGGAGAATGTAGGAGTCGGTGCATCCCAGTATTTCAAGCCTGAGACACAGAAAATGTCTCAGGCTTGAAAACCGCAGAGAGCAAGGGAGTCAGCTATGAGGACAGCACAAGAGACCGCAATCAGGCTCTGGAGCATTTCCTTCCTCCCTGACCGTGCCCCTGCCCTGCAAGGCCGCCTCATGGTTTCCCTTGGAACAGACTTGGGCCTTGTCCCCTTTGCCTTCCGCTTTCTGCAGAAAACAACGTCCCAGGCCTTCCTGTGGGGGCTGTCGCTGGCATCGTGACTGGGGTCCTGGTCGGGGTGGCTCTGGTGGCCGCCCTGGTGTGTTTCCTGCTCCTCGCCAGGACTGGAAGGTACCACAGCTTTTCTGCAGCCTCCTCCCACCCCCCAGGCTGATTCCAGTCCGGGAGGAGGGAGACCCCGCCCTGTATTCAGGGCCAGGCTCTCCTCGTCCTCCCAAGGGATCCTTCCCTCTCATTCCATGGCTCCTCCCTTGCCAGCTGCTGATCCTAGGCTGCCTCCTCCTTTATGAATGTGGCACCATTAAGTTTGCACCCCTGAGTGTGGTCCTAGTTCCCTAACACAGCAAAGTCACAGCTGCCTGGAGGGAGGAAGGAAGGGAGGGAGATAGGACGGGAGTGCTCAGAACCTGGTACCTCCTGCTGTTCATTGAATTTACCCACCCAGTGAGGGGGCGATTTGCAGGCTTGAGATCCAAGGTGGGGGTCCTGGAAACGGTCACGCAGTGGGGAGTGGCAAAGCCTGGACAGGCTGGGTGGGGTCAGCATCCTGCCGTGATTGATGCTGTAACTGCTGTTACATGAGGTGTGAGACGGGAGAACCTGGACCTAAGGACCTGCTGTCCTTTATGTCTCTTGCCAAGGGGTGGAGAGAGAGAGGAAAAACCCATTGCCCCATTTCAGCATCTCCAGGCCCGAAAGGAGGGTCTGGCCACGGCAGAGACACTGAGTTCTGGGAGAATCTAATGCATGCTCCTTGCCTCCTCGTGCCCCCAGCTCCCCCAGTGTCCTGCACACACGGACGGCCCTGCTTTCCTTCTGGGGCCTTGACCCTTCCTCTCAGGCAAACCCCCCAGGTGGTCTGATTCCCTCCCTGGATCCTCAGTCCCTTTCCTGGGTCCCTGGGTCAATGTTCTCCTCACCCGGAGTCTGCCTGGGGGTCCTTCCTCTCTGGCCAGGACAGATGTGGCTGCTTAAGGCCTTTCCTCAGCTCCCCTCCTCAGCCGCTCCTACCACGAAATTGATGGAGACAGGAGGCCTTCACTCCAGTCCTTGCAAATGGAATCCCTTCCTTGTCCTTTATTCTGCCCCTAAACGTGTGATTTCTCCCTGCACCCTCATCAATAACCCTTGACCTTTCCCAGGGCCAGCATCCGGCGTGACCTCAGGGAGCAGAGGCCCCCAGCCTCCACCCCCGGTGAGTGTCCCTTCAGCCCAGGTGTGGAAGCCCCTAAGTCTGCCCTACAGTGTCCACTCCTGCCAGTCACCCTCTGGGGGCCTCTGACCCTTTCCTTGGGGCTGCAAGGAGGATATCAGGAAACATGACACAGGGGACCCCGACTGGCTTAGTCAGACTGATCTGTGGGCTCTGGGTCGTGGGTCACCTCCTCAACCTCAGCTGCTCAGGTTTCCCCTGGGAAGAGGCTCCCTCTCCCTGATTCTCTGGGAGCTGAGGACCCTCACATCCTCCTGCAGGAGGGGTCCAGGCCCTCCTCCCACCCTGCTGCTCACTCCTGTCTCTGTCCCCAGGCCACGGTCCCTCTCACAGATATGCCTTCTCGGTAAGCCTGTTCCCTCCCCAGCCCCTTTCTACTGGGGTCCCAGTAGTGCAGGCTCAGGGCAGGGGGACCATCAACCCCACAGCACAGCACAGCCCCACCTTTCCCCAAACAGTCAGGTCAAAGTGAGCCCCTCTGGCCAAGGTCCCGGCCTCCCTACAGGGCCAGGACCACCCACACCCTGTGCTGACCCCACCCTGGGACCCTCCATCGCCTGAGGAGACCCCTGGAGTCCAGCAGGTGCAGAGTGGACACTGGGAGCATCAGTCAGGGGCCCACATTCACAAGGGTGTGGGGTGGGCCCAGCCAGGACAGGGGTCGGGGTACTGTGTCCACATTGGGAGGCTGAGCTCAGGGGCAGAGCTGGTCACTCCTGAGGGAAAATGCCTGGAAGTAGAGGCAGGGAAGTAAGTCCTGGGCTGGGCTTCCATGGATCTCCCTCGCTGTCCCCTGACATCCCCTCTCTCCCCTGCCCAGGCTCCCCTACCTGGCCCCAGGACAGCCACTCCCCTGTATGAGGTGAGTGTGGGCCATGGATGTTCTGGTCCCACAGGCCCCAAGGGACCCAGGATCTACTCCCAACAGCACCTGGCTGAGCTCTAAGATTCAGGAAAACGCAGTGAAAATGAGAACAGGCGGTGGTGAGCAGAGGAGGGAGGGGTCTGGGAGCAGGAATCCCCTGAGCACAGCCAGGTTCAGCCCCAGAGCAGCCCTGGGTGGGCCCAGAGCCTGGGAGATGCCAGACCCTGTTTTAGAAGGCCACAGGGGTCGAGGCCTCTTCTCTGTTTTTACAGGAATTGCTACACTCTGACGCAAACATTTACTGCTGGATTGACCACAAAGCAGATGTGGTCTCTTAGGTTCCCCCAGGAGCTGCTCCTGTGGGTTGACGGAGGTACCCAAAGACTCCAGCCCTGGGGACAGGGAAGGACATGAAGCCTGAGCCAGAGAACCAGCTCTGAGTCCTGAGAAGACACTGGCCTGGGGACAGGGAGGAAAGGGGCCTCTCCTAAATATCTGGAGACCCTGACAGGCTGCCCTGGCCTCTGGATGGGCTGGGAAGAAGGCCTCCCATCACCACAGGAAGCGGGGACTTGCAGGGAAAGTGAATGGGCCGGTGGCCCACCCAGAGTCACCTGGAAAGGATCTGAATAAAGAGCACCCTTCCTCTCATTGGCTCTTTTTCT
>NW_012098765.1:1430131-1436495 GCF_000951045.1 Mandrillus leucophaeus
GAGCGCGGAAGTTGGGGCCATCTGATGTCCACACAAAGGTGAGCAATGCAGGAGCATCCATGGGTGGTGCAGATCATGGGTGTGACCCCCACACAGCCTCCAGTGTCCTGAGCCCTCCTGCCCTCTTCACCCAGGCCCTGGTGGCCCATCTATCACTGTCCTCTGCAAATGAGCTTGCCTGTCCCCAAATCCAGGATCCTGTGTGCTTAGCCCTGGCCACCAGGTTCTCCTCTGTCCCCGTGGCTTCGGCTCAGGACATCTTTATCCCTGGTGGGACACAGAGAGGGGCTGTCAGCGTAACCAAGGTGAATACAGACCCATAAGTCAGTCCTTGAACACTACCAAGGACTCTAGCCCCTCATTGCCCATCAGTTCCCACTTTACCCCCCGGCATGGATCTGACTGAGCAAGCCAACTCTTTACACAGGAGTGTCCAGGTGAGAGGAGCAGGGCTCCCCCATCTAAAGCTCGTGCAGGCTCCCATGGTGATGGGAAAACCCGTCTGCTCCTCTCCCTGGCCCACAGCCCTGCCTCACCTGCAGCTCCTCCACACACCTGGGCCAGCGGTTCTCAGCCCTTCCCTGAGGGCCCCTGGAAGGGTGATGGTCTCATGTAGATTCACTTGAACCAAGTGCCACCTTCCCACAAACAAGCCAGTCCCTGCACTAAAGCACAGAACCACACGGTTCCCAAGGGTGTTTTGCCACTGCCACAGGTTCTTCATCATATGAGACGTAAGAAAACAATCGGCAATGGGTTGTTTTACATCAGGATTTGCATCGGGATTTAGCTCTAAATGACCCTCGATCCCAACTGCACACAGCATCAGATGAGACAAGATGAGGCCTCTTTAGTTTCCTGTTGATGCTGTGACAAATTCCCACAAGCTTAGTGACATAGAAACCTGAACCAAGGTGCCCACATGACTGTGTTCTTTCTGAAGAGCTCGTTTCCTCTCCTTTTCCACCTCCTAGAGGCCCCCTGCAAACTTGACTGTGTCCTCTTTCTCCATCTTCAAGGCCAGCAGTGCAGCATCTTGAAACCGTTCTGTGCCGTTTCCAACCCCACATCTCCACCTCCTCCTGCCTCCCTCTGTCACTTAAAAGGAAGGAGCCTTGTTATTTTGGATGCACCTGGGATAAACCACAATAACCTCCCCATCTCATGACCCTTCCTTTAATCTGTAAAGTGTCCTTTACCATGTGACATGTCCACAGATCTGGGGATGAGGATGTGCACATGTTTGAAATGCCCTTGTTCTGTCCATCACTCCTCTCAAGGCCATCTTCTCATCATCGTTCACCACAAACCACACACGGGCACCTGGATGGGGTCATCCTGACTGTGGCGTCAGTTTCTGCAGTGACATCCCCAGCACCCTCCAGGTCCTGAGAGAGGAAGACGGAGGGCTCTCCATGCCCCTAGTACCTCTCCACCTTCTTCTTGGTGACATGCTCGGTTGCTAAGAATAAAAGAGAGCAGAGGTGACTGAAAGATCACAACTCACCGGCCCTTCAGTAGTTCCTGGACATCAGCACCACGGACAGTGACCCAGTGAGGCTCTTTTCCGGGGTGGCAGCAGGGAGCTTGCAGATAGGAAGGAACTGCAGGAAAAACTGCCCATTCTATTCTATATGAGAAGGACTGTAAGAAAGAGGAAGCTATTACAGAGATAATGCTATTATTCTCCAATCCACAAATTGCAAAACATTTGCATGTCTGGACATCATGGTTGTTAGCACATCTGCTGCCATTCCCTGCAGGACTGATTGCTGCACCCAGGATGTGGTCTCTGAGGGGCTGAGAGCCTGCTTTGGCCTCAGGGAGAGTCTCTCTGTCCTTGACATTTAGGCCACTGTCTCTGCCTCCAACATGGTGGGAACCTTCCATGATTAACGTCTGATTCTCTGTGCCTGACCTTTGAAGCACACCCATCACTCAACCTGGAGCATCCGCTGAGCTCAGCATCCTGCTCCTCCATCGCCAACTGAGCCCTTGGGGAGATGCTTGAGGGGATCTCCTGGGCTCCTTTGCCAGCTCCTCCAGGCTGAGTCTTGTGCTTGGTGTCAGAGGCCTTTGCCATCTGCTTGTTCTTCCCATAGGCAAATAATCCTCCTCAGGGACAACTGGGGCCTGAAGATCTGTCTGAATATCTATCTATTTATCTATCTATATATCTATCTTTCTATCTATCTATCTATCCAAATATATATATATAGCATGAGAATACTTTATTAGGCAAAACCACATACTATGAAAATGTTTTAAAATGCAATAGGAGGAGATGTGAAGACACAAAGAATAAGTGTGTAGTGACACACGGCTATCAGAACACACTGAAGAATCCACACCGCGGCCGGGGGCAGTGGCTCACACCTGTAATCCCAGCACTTTGGGAGGCCAAGGAGGGACGGATCACTTGAGGACAGGAGTTTGAGACCAGCCTGACCAACATGGTGAAACCCCATCTCTACTAAAAATACAAAAAAATTTAGCTGGGCTTGGTAGCACATGCCTGTAGTCCTGGCTACTCGGTGGGCTGAGGCAGAATTGCTTGAACCCAGGAGACACAGGTTGCAGTGAGCCAAGATTGCACCACTGCACTCCGGCCTGGGAGATAGAGCGAGGCTCTGTCACACACACACACAATCCACACTGCTTCCCCACTTCACTTTGCCCAGAAAAGGAATGTTCTAGGCCACTTCCTCCTCAGCACACATCCCCAGGGAACTAAAATAGGTTCATAGTCACCCTCATCTTCCTCATTCCCATCACCTCCTACCCACAGAGGTATCTCTGGTCCTACAGACCCAGCCTTGCCTTCAAGAGGCACAAGTCCAACCCTTCCAGTGTCCCTGCTGGTCACACACAGCACTCAGGGTACACTGGAGGGCTTCTGTGCCTTGGACGGGAACAAACCCCACCTAACATCCCACACCTGAGAAGTCACCAGGGTCCTCTCTGCCCTGTCCTCACACTCAATGTCTGTCCTGGGTCACCCTTGTCATCTCTCCTGGAAACAGGCATGGCCCTTGACAGGTGAGGTTGAGGCTTTGTCTTTTCCGGAGTCCCTCCCACTCTGAGCTCAGCTCCACGCAACCCTCTCTCACCAGGGGCCTTGTTCTCTGGGTCCCTGGATACCTGGGTCCATGCCATGTACATTTCAAAAAAAAAAAAAATGACAATGACTCTGGCCCTGACATCCTCATCCAAGGCACGTGTCTGACGAGAATCACCAGGTGAGACACCTGTGGCTCCACACACCTGAGGCTTCACTGCACAGGGGTGTCCTCATCCCTCTCCTCCCACCCCTAGGGACAGTGAGCACCACAGGCTGCCCTGGACCATCAGCTCCCCCTCCCATACACAGCCTCAGATCTATACTGACCTGCTGCATGGAGAGGCTCTGATGAACAGCAGGCATTAGGAAATCTCACCGAACAAGGGGCCACTCGCGGCCCCACTCCTTCTCATATCTATGACTGGGACAGACACACGTAACACACCTGTGCTCACCGCCCAGCCCCCAAGGTCAATCACAGTCTGCTTCTCCCCTAGACCCACTGCTCCCCACATCTTCCCTCCCCAGCTGCAGTCTGGGTGGCCTCCCTGCTGTTCTAATAGGCAGGTTCCAAACTTTGTGTTGTTGCCTGCAATGCCCACCTTTTCCCTTCCCCTTCCCTTTCCCCGTCCCCTTCCCCTTCTCTTTCCCCCTCCCCTTTCCCCCTCCCCTCCGCCCTCTCCTTTCCCTCCCCTCCTCTGTCCCTTCTTCTTCCCTTATCTTCTCTTCCCTTCCCTATAAACCCAAACATACCCACCCACCTACCTTGTGGTCAAAGTCATCAGCCTCCTGCTCCCCTCAGTCTTCTCTGACCCTGCATATGGAGGTGATGACCCCTCCTAGAACACCCACCACTCACTGTCAGCCTTGCGTGTTAATCACAGGTTCTGCAGGGGTTACCTGTGTTCGGGGGTGTCACCTGTGGAACCAGAACTCTTGGAAGGACTGGCAGAGGGAACTGCTTAGGATATCTCAGGGATCCTGGCATCTGGTCTACCACAGAAATATTAACAACAGCACTTAGGGACAGGTGGAGGATGGACAGTTAAGAGGGTAAATATGGTTGATGTATGGGCAGAGAAGAAGAACACAGGAACACATGCAGTACTCAAATAATTATGCCAAGAAAGGTGAGGACATGGAGATGGACATTCCCATATACTTCTGATGGGACTGCAGTTTAGTCCCTACAGCAACATTGACCTCATCATGTTTAATGTGCACACTCTGTGACCACTATCCTACTTCTGAAGACCTCCCTGTGCTGTGAGCTCTGAGAAGTCCGGGCTTGCCTGTTCTGTCTCTGCTAAAGCCAGAGACCAGCCAATAGCCCAGCACAGGGTACTTCATAAATACATGTTGAATGAATGAGCTCCGGGAACAGTACTCCACATGGTAGAGATATGTGCACGGGGATGTTCACTGCAGAATGTCTTGTCAGTGTGACAAGTGAGGAGAAGCCTCAAATCCAGCAACAGCAGTGTGGGTAAAAGATCATAGTGTAGCCATCCAATGAAACCAATGGAAAAACCACAATTAGAGCAAATCCACATGGATTAATGAAGGAGGTGCCCTCCACACATGCTGTACCTAACAGAATGTTGCCAAGTAAGAATGAAAGTTGATGATATTTGGGCTGTAAAAACTAGAAATCAGCAAAATAAGAATGCATAGAAAGTATTTGAGAATGTTTACAATTTTACGATGCCTTGGCATCCATTTTGGATAGAAGTTGGACTTTCTCCTACCAGAAGCAGGGCTCAGTCACCCTTGAAATGGCTTCCAGTTCTCCACCTCCTTCCAGTTCCTCAATGTGACTGATCAGATATCTGCTTTATACAACTGCCTCCTGGTGACCTTCTCCCCATGGGACTTCCAGATATAGCCTGTGTGACTGCCCCACTGACTCTACACCCTCCATGCTGCAGTGACCACCTCTAATCACCTGGATCTCGTGTCTGCTTGCATTAAACCCACCAATTAAAACTCTGAGAAAAATCTGTTTGGATAATACTCTGTACCCCAATAAAGGCCTTGGCCCTTGGGTTTCCCCTCTGTCCTCCCCATACTGCCCCTGACCTCTGTGTGTGTGTGTGTGTGTGTGTGTGTCCTCCAGACAGGACCTATATCCCCCAGGACCTGTAAGTAATAAATCTTTATTTTTATCTTATGTCTCTCACAATCATTGGCAAGAGCTCTGCATCTTACAGATCGCAAATTTAAGCAATTGGTGTAGTTGGCACAATAGAGAGTACCTCTTCTGATTAGTACAAGATATCTCAGAGATACTGAGGCTTTTAACATCCTAGCCGGTGTGGCCGCCTCACTGGTGAGGCCGTTCTCTCCAGCGCAATTCAGTGGCTCCGCTTTGTGCTGCTGTGTTGCTGCTGTAGAGTGCAGCCAGGTTGTTCTCCCCAAATTGTTACTGAGTAGGAGCTTGTAATGTGCTTTCAACGTGATCTACCCCATGCGAAGGGGGACTCTCCATCTAGGGCAAGGGCTAGGTGTGTTCCTGGAATCCTAATAGGGAAGGCATCCACAGAGGGTGAACTCCACCCCTCCTTGGAATGAGGAGTGACATTTCCCATTTATTTTCCCCATGGAGGTGCCATGTATTGACTTTTCCTTTCACTGTCCCAAGGTTGAGCCAAGGTGAGCTATGGGGACCAGGGCAGGGTACCATTACTGTTAGCAAAACAAATGGGTGACAGCATGTGGAGGAGCTGTGGTTCTCCTTTAAGCAAAATCTTTAAAATGGCTTGTATTTCTAGACGGCTACTATATATATATGTCTTTTCCTTTTTCTCCTTTTTCTTCTTTCTGTCTTTGGATTCTGGGGTACAGAATATTATCCAAACAGATTTTTCTCAGAGTTTTAATTGGTGGGTTTAATGTAAGCAAACATGAGATCCAGGTGATTAGAGGTGGTCACTGCAGCACGGAGGGTGTGGAGTCAGTGGGGCAGTCACACAGGCTGTATCTGGAAGTTGTAAGATTAAAACAACAGGAGGCTTTGGGTACCATCACGAACTTGTCAAAAAAAATCCAAAGACAGAAAGAAGAAAAAGATATAGATAGATAGATAGATAGATAGATAGATATAGATATAGATATAGATATAGATATAGATATAGATATAGATATACATATGCTGTCTAGAAATACAAGCCATTTTAAAGATTTTGCTTAAAAGATGGGCCTGGGGGGCCGGGCGCGGTGGCTCAAGCCTGTAATCCCAGCACTTTGGGAGGCCGAGACGGGCGGATCACGAGGTCAGGAGATCGAGACCATCCTGGCTGACAC
>NW_012098765.1:1437030-1446057 GCF_000951045.1 Mandrillus leucophaeus
AAAAAAAAAAAAAAAAAAGACGGGCTTGTTTCATTGTTGTTGTGGAGCCATCCCAGAGGGAGGCTACATCCTCCTCCCTCTTTTCCTCTTATCATTCTAGAGACAGAAAACTCAGCTTCAGGTGGGTAACCCCACCCCCCAAGAAAAGAAGCTACCACTTTGATTGACTACAAATCCAAGAAAAATAAAAGAGAAGGTTTAAACTTTAAGTACTGAGCAAACCACAGGTCTAGCAAACATAATGCTAGCCCTAGGTTACTTATTCATTTACAACAAACCCCTAGATATAGGAGGAAAAAATAAAAGGTAATTAAATTTATACATATACAATATTTTAATATAAATATATACTAAATAGTTAAATTATGTATGTATAATATGTAACTAAATCAGAGTAAAGTTTCATACTTTGATTCTATTGGAAATTCAAAATTCATTTATTAACTTATATATTAAGGAATTTATATAAAAAAAGATTTTTAAAAGGGCACCAATTTGCTTTTGTGCCTCTACAACATAGGATCTAATTTAACTTCACATTTGCTAAATACACTAATTGACAAATATTCATGGATTTAATCAATGCTGGGGCTCAAACTGTAGCTAGATGAAGACAGCAAGCCCTGATGGATGGCCAGCAGGCCTACACATAAAAGATGTTGAAGAGGGAGGCTGTTCTGATGGTTAGGTGTCAGAGCAGGCTGGGTGTTGTGATGTGGTCACCTGCAACTCCAGGGAGGTGTTCACTTGGTGTCCTACAGCCCCACTGCAGCTGGAACATAAGATTCTTATTCTATTCCTGAGAGCAACACTGTGAATGCATCCATTTTTATCCCCTCTCCAGCCAGATGGTGTCACCTCTTGTATAGTGAAACACCACTGCGGTTTGCCATGATAGTCCCTGGGTTTCTGTGTTTTATGTCCAAGTGAAAACTGGAAAGTTCCTGAATTCTCCTTTATGGAGCACCACTCATGAGATCTACACCAAGTAACCTTCTCTGAGTGGAACTAAACCCATTTTATATGATATTTTCTATAGCTGCCAACTGATTTTCTATTTACACCCATTATGTAAGGTCTTCTCTCTTGGAAAACAAAGATTCAGCCTCCATCATGTCTGTCGGCAGAATAAAAACATATCCTTCCATTTCTGTCTTTCCAATATTTTCCTATGAACAATATTTACTTATGAATGTCTATGTAATGTTATTCATATTCCAGTTAATTAGCTGCGATTTCTTCTGCCCGTACCCTACTTGTATTGTAGGTTCAAAAATGTGTATCCCTGAAGCACATCATGGCTCCAGAAGAGCCTGCTCTGAGCTCCCAGGGAGCAGTTTACAGACTCATAGTGACACAATACTGTAGAACAGCCAGTCATCCAGGATGAATAACGGCCACTCCAGATTGCCCTGATGGGCTGCCTCCCTCTGGTGACCAAAGACCAGATTGTAGCCCTGTAAAGCCTCCGCCTTTTCCGTACTCGAATGAAGCTCATCCATCCAGTGACATTCTTACAACTTGAATTAGCAACCTACTGTAAAGTAAAATAATAGGACACAGGGCAAAGTGAACATATACGGCTCCTTGTCGAGACTCATTAATGATCTTAAAATGGCGAAACCCAGTTGTAAACTAAGCACACACCTTTCAAAGTGACTTTGTGACTGCACAATTTGCCAGCTCATGATTCTGCCATCTCTGCCTAAAAGGACAAATAATAGCTTGATCTTCCATGCAAATAGCATGTCAAACTCAAGCCATGCGGCACCTATGGAAATGGTGAGCTCTGACTGTTTTAAACTCTAAAAGTAGGGCTTTCTTCCCTTTGAAAATTTTACATTTTGGTCTCTGAAAATTATGAATTTTAACCTCGCTCTCAACACTCCATTCTTTCCCTCATACCCACCTGCACCTGGAAGAGTGGCTGGTCAACTTCACTCTGCCAGCTTGAGTTATTCTCCCAGGAACAGGTAGGTCATCCCCCACTCAGAGTCCTCAGCCCTTCCTAGGATTTTCCCAAAGCCACTTACTTGCCAATCTACATTCTCCTCATCCCCAATCATGCCAAACACCAAAATTCTTCACTCAATCCTTATGATTTGATTTGCATCCACTGCCTAGGATCCCAGACCTCCAAGACATCCTACACTTGTTGCCCGCCTCTAGTTTCCACACCTCACCTCATGGGCATGTCTCTCAAGAATTCATTAAAGCACCCTGAACTCAACACGAGAAGGCACAACGGCCGGTGAACCCAGATGGTGGATTCTGTTTCCCACATCCCCTGTCCTGTTCATATACTTGGTTTCACAAAGTCACACTGAGTTTGTGAAAGTGATAAAGAAAGCAAAAGAATGAGAATGTAAAGTCAGAACTGAAGTGGATGACCCTGGCAGGAACCAGAATACACCCCGGGCAGTGACAGTGTGGCTCAATCTTCACTCTCTGTTGGTGCGAGCGAGGTTGCGCCTCCCATGTCCCCAAAAATTCATCTTTTTCTTTTTGCCTTTTTTCTCCTTTGCTTTCTTTCATTGTTTTCTTTCTTTTCTTCTCTTCTCTTTCTTTTCTTTTCTTTCTCCCTCCCTCTCTCCCTCCCTCTCTCCCTCCCTCCCTCCCTTCCTTCCTTCCTTCCTTCCTTCCTTCTTCTTTCTCTCTTTCTTTCTTCCTTTCTTTTGTCATCCTTGTTTGTTTTCTTCTTTTTGTTTCTGTTTGTTGTGTTTTTTATCATTATTATACTTTAAGTTCTAGGGTACCTGTGCACAATGTGCAGGTTTGTTACATATGTATACACGTGCCATGTTGGTTTGCTGCACCAATTAACTCGTCATTTACATTAGGTATTTCTCCTAATTCTATCCCTCCCCCTGCCCCCACCCCAGAAAAAACCCTGGGGTGTGATATTCCCCACCCTGTGTCCCAGTGTTCTCATTGTTCAGTTCCCACCTATGAGTGAGAACGTGCGGTTTTTGGTTTTCTGTTCTTGTGATCGTTTGCTCAGAATGATGGTTTCCAGCTGCTTCCATTTCCCTGCAAAGGATACGAACTCATTCATTTTTATGGCTGCATAGTGTTTTATGGTGTACATGTGCCACGTTTTCTTAATCCAGCCTATCATTGATGGATATTTGGGTTGGTTCCAAGTCTTTGCTATTGTGAATAGTGCCACAATAAACATACGTGTGCATGTGTCTTTATAGTGGTATGATTTATAATCCTTTGGGTATATACCCAGTAATGGGATCACTGAATCAAATGGTATTTCTAGTTCTAGATCCTTGAGGAATCGCCACACTGTCTTCCACAATGGTTGGACTAGTTCACACTCCAACCAACAGTGTAAAAACATTCCTATTTCTCCACATCCTCTCCAGCATCTGTTGTTTCCTCACTTTTTAATGGTCGCCATTCTAACTGGTGTGAGATGGTATCTCATTGTGATTTTGATTTGCATTTCTCTAATGGTCAGTGATGATGACTATTTTTTCATGTGTCTGTTGGCTGCATAAATGTCTTCTTATTGAGAAGTGTTTGTTCATATCCCTTGCCCACTGTTAGATGGGTTTGTTTGTTTTTTTCTTGTAAATTTGTTTAAGTTCTTTGTAGATTCTGGATATTAGCCTTTTGTCACATGGATAGATTGCAAAAATTTTCTCCCATTCTATAGGTTGCCTGTTCACTCTCATGATAATTTCTTTTGCTGTGCAGAAGCTCTTTAGTTTAACTAGATTCCATTTGCCTATTTTGGCTTTTATTGCCATTGCTTTTGGTGTTTTAGTAATGAAGTCCTTGCTCATGCCTGTATCCTGAATGGTATTACTTAGGTTTTCTTCTAAGGTTTTTATGATTTTAGGACTAACATTTAAGTCTTTAATCTGTCTTGAATGAATTTTTGTATAAGGTGTAAGGAAGGGATCCAGTTTCAGCTTTTTGCATATGGCTAGCCAGTTTTCCCAGCACCATTTATTAAATAGGGAATCCTTTCCCCATTTCTTGTTTTTGCCATATTTGTCAAAGACCAGATGGTTGTAGATGTGTGATGTTATTTCTGAGGCCTCTGTTCTCTTCCATTGGTCTATATCTCTGTTTTGGTAACAGTACCATGTTGTTTCGGTTACTGTAGCCTTGTAGTATAGTTTGAAGTCAGGTAGCGTGATGCCTCCAGCTTTGTTCTTTTTGCTTAGGATTGTCTTGGCAATGTGGGCTCTTTTTTCATTCCATATGAACTTTAAAGTAGTTTTTTCCAACTCTGTGAAGAAAGTCATTGGTAGCTTGGTGGGGATGGCATTGAATCTATAAATTACCTTGGGCAGTGTGACCAGTTTTCATGATATTAATTCTTCCTATCCATGAGCATGGAATGTTCTCCCATTTGTTTGTGTCCTCTTTTATTTCGTTGAGCAGAGGTTTGTAGTTCTGCTTGAAGAGGTCCTTCACATTGCCTGTAAGTGGGATTCCTAGGTATTTTGTTCTCTTTGTTGCAATTGTGAATGGGAGTTCACTCATGATTTGGCTCTCAGTCTGTTATTGGTATATAGGAATGCTTGTGATTTTTGCACATTGATTTTGTATCCTGAAACTTTGCTAAAGTTGCTTATCAGTTTAAGGAGATTTTGGGCTGAGATGACAGCATTTTCTAAATATACAATCATGTCATCTGCAAACAGGGACAATTTGACTTCCTCTTTTCCTAATTGAATACCCTTTATTTCTTTCAGTTTTCCCAGCACCATTGCCTGATTGCCCTGGCCAGAAATTCCAACCCTATGCTGAATAGGAGTGGTGAGACAGGGCATCCCTGCCTTGTGCCGGTTTTCAAAGGGAATGCTTCCAGTTTTTGCCCGTTCAATATATTGACTGTGGGTCTGTCATAAATAGCTCATATTATTTTGAGATACGTTCCACCAATACGTAGTTTATTGAGAGTTTTCAGCATGAAGGGCTGTTGAATTTTGTCAAAGACCTTTACTGCATCTATTGAGATAATCATGTGGTTTTTGTCATAGGTTCTGTTTAGGTGATGGTTACGTTTATTGATTTGCATATGTTGAACCAGCCTTGCATCCCAGGGATGAAGCTGACATGATCGTGGTGGATAAGCTTACTGATGTGCTATTGGATTCAGTTTGCCAGTATTTTACTGAGGATTTTCACATCGATGTTCGTCAGGGTTATTGGCCTAAAATTCTCTTTTTTTGTTGTGTCTCTGCCATGCTTTGGTATCAGGATGATGCTGGCCTCATAAAATGAGTTGGGGAGGATTTCCTCTTTTTCTATTGGTTGGAATAGTTTCAGAAGGAATGGTACCAGCTCCTCTTTGTACCTCTGGTAGAATTCAATTGTGAATCCATCTGGTCCTGGACTTTTTTTGGTTGGTAATCTATTAATTATTGCCTCAATTTCAGAGCCTGTTATTGGTCTATTGAGGAATTCAACTTCTTCCTGGTTTAGTTTTGGGAGGGTGTATGAGTCCAGAAATTTATCCATTTCTTCCAGATTTTCTAGTTTATTTGCGTAGACTTGTTTGCAGTATTCTCTGATGATAGTTTGTATTTCTGTGGGATTGGTGGTGATATCCTCTTTATCATTTTTTATTGCATCTATTTGATTCTTCTCTCTTTTCTTCTTTATTAGTCTTGATAGCAGTCTATCAATTTTGTTGATCTTTTAAAAAAGCCAGCTCCTGGATTCATTGATTTTTTGAAGGGTTTTTTTGTGTCTCTATCTCCTTCAGTTCTGCTCTGAACTCCGTTATTTCTTGCCTTCTGAGAGCTTTTGAATTTGTTTGCTCTTGCTTCTCTAATTCTTTTATTTTTGATGTTAAGATGTCGATTTTAGATCTTTCCTGCTTTCTTTTGTGGGCATTTAGTGTATAAATTTCCCTGTACACACTGCTTTAAGTGTGTCCCAGAGATTATGGTACATTGTGTCTTTGTTCTCATTGGTTTCGAAGAACATCTTTATTTCTGCCTTCATTTCATTATTTACCCAGTAGTCATTCAGGAGCAGGTTGTTCAGTTTCCATATAGTGGTGCGCTTTTGAGTGAGCATCTTAATCCTGAGTTCTAATTTGATTGCACTGTGGTCTGAGAGACAGTTTGTTGTGACTTCTGTTCTTTCACATTTGCTGAGGAGTGCTTTACTTCCAACTATGTGGTCAATTTTGGAGTGAGTGTGATGTGGTGCTGAGAAAAATGTATATTCTGTTGATTTGGGGTGGAGAGTTCTGTAGATGTCTATTAGGTCTGCTTGGTGCAAAGCTGAGTTCAAGTCCTGGATATCCTTGTTAATCTTCTGTCTCATTGATATGTCTAATATTGACAATGGGGTGTTAAAGTCTCCCTTTATTATTGTGTGGGAGTCTAAGCCTCTTTGTAGGTCTCTAAGGACTTGTTTTATGAATCTAGGTGCTCCTGTATTGGGTGCATGTATATTTAGGATAGTTAGCTCTTCTTGTTGAATTGATCCCTTTACCATTATGTGATGGCCTTCTTTGTCTCTTTTGATCTTTGTTGGTTTGAAGTCTGTTTTTCCAGAGACTAGGATTGCAACCCTTGCTTTTTTTTACTTTCCATTTGCTTTGTAGATCTTTCTCCATCCCTTTATTTTGAGCCTATGTGTGTCTCTGCACATGAGACAGGTCTCCTGAATACAGCACACTGATGGTTCTTGACTCTTTATCCAATTTGCCACTGTGGATCTTTTAACTGAGGCATTTAGCCCATTTACATTTAAGGTTAATATTGTTATGTGTGAATTTGATCCTGTCATTATGATGATAGCTGGTTATTTTGCCTGTTAGTTGATGCAATTTCTTCCTAGCATCGATGGTATTTACAATTTGGCATGTTTTTGCAATGGCTGGTACTGGTTGTTCCTTTCCATGTTTAGTGCTTCCTTCAGAAGCTCTTGTAAGGCAGGCCTGGTGGTGACAAAAATCTCTCAGTGTTTGCCTGTCTTTAAAGGATTTTATTTCTCCTTCACTTATGAAGCTTAATTTGGCTGGATATGAAATTCTGGGTTGAAAATTATTTTCTTTAAGAATGTTGAGTATTGGCCCTTACTCTTTTCTGACTTGTAGGGTTTCTGCTGAGAGATCTGCTGTTAGTCTGATGGGCTTCCCTTTGTGGGTAATCTGACCTTTCTTTCTACCTGCACTTATCATTTTTTCCTTCATTTCAACCTTGGTGAATCTGACAATTATGTGTCTTGGGGTTGCTCTTCTCGAGGAGTATCTTTGTGGTGTTCTCTGTATTTCCTGAATTTGAACATTGGCCTGCCTTGCTAGGTTGCAGAAGTTCTCCTGGATAATATCCTGAAGACTGTTTTCCAACTTGGTTCCATTCTCCCCATCACTTTCAGGTACCCCAATCAAATGTAGATTTGGTCTTTTCACATAGTCCCGTGTTACTTGAGGCTTTGTTCATTTCTTTTTACTCTTTTTTCTCTAAATTTCTCTTCTCACTTTATTTCATTAATTTCATCTTCAATCACTGATACCCTTTCTTCCACTTGATTGAATCAGCTGTTGAAGTTTGTGCATGTGTCATGTAGTTCTCATGCCATGGTTGTCAGCTCCATCAGGTCGTTTAAGGTCTTCTCTACACTGTTTATTCTAGTTAGCCATTAATCTGATATTTGTTAAGGTTTTCAGTTTCCTTGTGGTGGGTTCAAACATCCTCCTTTAGCTCAGAGAAATTTGTTATTACTGACCTTCTGAAGCCTAGTTCTGTCAGCTTGTCAAAGTCATTCTCCATCCAGCTTTGCTGTACTCCTGGTGAGGAGCTGCAATTCTTTGGAGGAGAAGAGGTGCTCTGGTTTTTAGAATTTTCAGCTTTTCTGCTCTGGTTTCTCCCCATCTTTGTGGTTTTATCTACCTTTCATCTTTGATGTTGGTGACCTAAAAATGGGGTTTTGTTTTGGATGTCCTTTTTGTTGATGTTGATGCTATTCCTTTCTGTTTGTCAGTTTTCCTTCTAACAGTCAGGTCCCTCAGCTGCAGGTCTGTTGGAGTTTGCTGGAGGTCCACTCCAGACCCTGTTTGCCTGGGTATCACCAGTGAAGGCTGCAGAACAGCAAATGTTGCAGAACAGTAAATATTGCTGCCTGATCCTTCTTCTGGAAGCTATGTCCCAGAGGGGCACCCACCTGTATGAGGTGTCACTCGGCCCCTACTGGGAGGTGTCTCCCAGTTAGGCTACACGGGGGTCAGTGACTCATTTGGAAAGGCAGTCTGTCCATTCTCAGAGCTCAAACACCATGCTAGGAGAACCACTGCTCTCTTCACAGCTGTAAAACAGGGACTTTTAAGTCTTCAGAAGCTTCTGCTGCCTTTTGTTCAGCTATGCCCTGCCCCCAGAGGTGGAGTCTACAGAGGCAGCAGGCCTTGCTGAGCTGCAGTGGGCTAAGCTCAGTTTGAGCTTCCCTCACTGCTTTGTTTACCTATTCAAGCCTCAGCAATGGCAGATGCCCCTCTCCCTGCCAGGCTGCTGCCTTGCAGGTAGATCTCAGACTGCTGGGCTAGCACTGAGCAAGGTTCCATGGGCATGGCACCCACCAAGCCAGGCATGGGATATAATCTCCTGGTGGGACATTTGCTAAGACCATTAGAAAAGCACAGTATTTGGGTGGGAGTGTCCGGTTTTTCCAGGTACTGCCTGTCACAGTTTCCCTTGCCTAGGAGAGGAAAATTCCCTGACCCCTTGTGCTTCCTGGGTGTGGCGATGGCCCACCCTGCTTCAGATTGCCCTCTGTGGGCTGCACCCTCTGTCCAACCAGTCCCACTGAGTTGAACCATGTACCTCAGTTGGAAATGCAGAAAACACCCATCTTCTGCATCCATCATGTTGGGAGCTACAGACTGGAGTTGTTCCTATTCAGGCATCTTGGAACAGAATCATCTTGCTTTTTTTTGAAATGCTATCCCTTCTTATCATCCAGGCTGGAGTGGGATCATAGCTCACAGTAGCCTCAAACTCCTAGGCACAAATGATCCTCCTGCCTCAGCCTCCTGAGTAGCCTGGATTA
>NW_012098765.1:1446252-1462264 GCF_000951045.1 Mandrillus leucophaeus
TTCTCTTTTTTTCTTTCTATTTATTTTTTTGTGGCAGAGATGGGGGCTCACTATGTTGCCCAGGCTGCTCTTGAACTCCTGGCATCAAACAATCCTCTCATACTTGTCTCCAAAGCATGGGAATTACAGGTGTGAACCACCATGACTGTACTGAAAAGTGTGATATTTAGCTTTCTATGTCTGGCTTGTTTTACTGAAAATATTGACTTCCAGTTCCATCCATGTTGCTGCAAAAGACATTATTTTCTACTGTTTTATAACTGAATAGTATTCCATTGTGTATATATACTACATTTTCTTTATTCATTGACCTGTTGTTTGAAAGGTAAGGTGATTCCATATCTTTGTAACTGTGAATAATGCTGTGGTAAATATATGTGTGCAGCTGTCGTTTTGATCTATTCCTTTGATTAGATATCCAGTGATGAAATTGCAGGACCGAATGCTAGTTTTGTTTTGAGTTCTTTCAGAAATCTCCATAGTGCTTGCCATAAAAGTTGTGCTAATTTATATTCCCAACAACAATGTAAAAGAGTTCTTTTTTCTCCACATTCTCACTAACATTTGTTATGTTTTTATCTTTAATAATACTTATTGAGGAGTAAGATATCTCATTGACATCTCATTCTGCTGTAAGATATCTCATATTGACTGCAGTAAGATATCTCATTATAATTTTAATGAGCATTTCTCTGATGATTCATAGGGTGGAGCATTTTTTTTCATATATCTTTTGGCTATTTGTATGTGTTCTTTTAAAAAATGTCTCCTCTCCAGGCACGGGAGCTCACACCTGTAATCCCAGAAGTTTGGGGGGCAGAGGCCAGTGGATCACTTGAGGCAAGGAGGTCAAGACCAACCTGGCCAACAAGGCAAAACCTTGTCTTTACTGAAAATACAAAAAATTAGCCAGGTGCAATGGCACCTGCCTGTGGTGCAAGTTACTCAGGAGGCTGAGGCTTAGGAATTGCTTGAACCCAGTAGGCAGAGGTTGCAGTGAGCCAAGATCATGCCAATGCATTGCAGCATGGGTAATGGAGCAAGACCTGTCTCAAAAAAATAAATAGTTCTGCCAGGTCTGGTGGCTCATGCCTGTAATCCCAGCATGTTGGGACGCCCAGGTGGGTAGATCACCTAAGGGCGGGAGTTTGAGACCAGCCTCACCAACGTGGAGAAAACCCGTCTGTACTAAAAATACAAAATTAGCCAGGTGTGGTGTTGCATGACTGTAATCCCAGCTACTATGGAGGCTGAGGCAGGAGATTCGCTTGAACCCAGGAGGCAAAGGCTATGGTGAGCCGAGATCTCGCCAACTGTACTCCAGCATGAGCAACAACAGCAAAACTCCATCTCAAAAATAATAATAATAATAAATAAATTTAAAAAAATGTCTCTTTATGTTGTTTTCCCACTTTTTAATGGGATCCTTTGGAATTTTCTGTGTAGCTGAGTTCTTGTATACTCAGAATATTAGTCCTTTGTCAAATGAAGAGTTTACAGATGATTTATGCCATTCTGCAGGTGATCTGCTCACTTTGTCAAGAGGATTATTTCTTTGGCTGTGCAGCAGCTTTTTCGTTTAAACAAAGCTTTTGAATTTAATTAATTAAATTTTTCAGTTTTGTTTAAATTTGCATGGGTCTATTTTTTTATTTATTACCTGTACTTTTGAAGTCTTAGTCATGAACTCTTTACTAGACAATGATCAGAAGACTTTTCTCTAGATTTCTTCTCATATTGTTACCATTTCAGTACATATATTTAAGTCTATAATTCATCTTAAATTGACTTTTGTAAGTATGGTGAGAAATAGGAGTCCAGCCTTATTCTTCTGCATATAACAATTCAATTGTCCCAACACCAATTATTAAAAAGGGTGTGTTTCTCCAATATATTTTCTTGTCAGATTTGTCAAAGATCAGTTGGCTATAAATGTGTGGTTTACTTCCTGGGTTTTCTAGTATGTTACATCAATCTGTGTGTCTATTTTTAAACTGATACCATGCTGTACTGGTGACTATGGCTTTGTATTATAATTTGAAGTCAGAAAATTTGATGCCCCAAGATTTGTTAATTTGCTTCAGCTGGAAAGACTGAGTCGACAATTGCAGAGATGGTAGCTGCCCCTCCCTGCAGGGGCTCCATCTCAGAAAAACATCCGGGTTCCCACGACCACATAACCCTGGCTGCAGTTACTGAAATTCCCAAAGGAAGGCCCCACCCAGTGAGGAAAGATGAATCAAGGTCAAATTTAAAGAAACAGTCTGGCCACAATCAGGGACAGCAGCTGTGCTGCCTTGTAAGGGACCAGACCACCTAGACTCCTTGGAGCCTACAGGCTAGAGTGTTTGAGTCCATAGAAACACAAGGATGGTGGCCGCTCTCACCTCCCCAGAACACTGTGGTCTCAGGTAGTGTCCATCCTATTGCCTCTGATTGGCTGGTATTCCAAGCCAGTGGGTCTTAACATGACAAGTACCTTGGAAGTGGGGCCCACAGAATTGGCTCCCTGGATTCAGGGGCCTTCCTGAGGGAAAGTAGAGATGGAACTCCTGCCTTGCCCAGCTTTTCAAGGCCAGAGTGTATATTCTTCCTGGGTCTCTGTGTGTGTCTGAGTGGCTACTCCGCCAACACCTAACACAGCTCTGTCTATCAAACAGAAGGCCCTTATAGCATGAGCTAATGGGAGGATCTTTTGAACCATGGGTTGCAAAGATCCATGGGAGAAGCATGGTTTCTGGGAGGGGTCACACACTCAGTAACTGCTTCTCTTGGCTGTGTGTGCAGGTTCCTTTGACTGTGTGCCAAAGAGTTCTCTAGTCTGTTACAATGATCTGTGTGTCTGTTTTTATACCAGTAACATGCCATATTGGTGACTGGCTTTGTGATATAATTTGAAGTCAGAAAATGTGATGCCGGCAGCTTTGTTCATTTGCTTCCGCTGGAAAGATTGAGTTGACAACTGTACAGATAGCAGCTGACCCTTCCCCCAGGGCCTCTATCCCAGAAAAAGATCAGGCTTCCCACCAACCATATAACCCTGGCTGGAGTTCCTGAAATTTCCACAGGAAGGACCTATCCATTGAGAGGGGATGAATCAAGGTCAAACTGAAAGAAACAGTCTGGCCACTACCAGGCACAGCAGCAGTGCTGCCTTGTGGGGGAATCCCTTCTGCTGCAGACCAACTGGACTCCCTGGAGCCCACAAACTAGAGTGTCTGAGTCCACGGAAACACAGAGATGGTGGCCGCTCCAACACCCCAGATCTCGGTAGTCTCAGGCAGCCTCCAACCTATTGCCACTGGTTGGCTGGTATTCCAAGCTAGTGGGTCTTAACCTGAGAGGGGTCTTGGAAGTGGGGACAGTAGAATGAGGCTGCCTGGCTCCCTGTAATATGGCTCCGATGAGTGCAGGAACACCAGGGCTGTTGTTTCACACATTGAATTGGAGAAAATTACACAAATACACGTGCAGTGGTTTTAATGAGCACAGAGTTTAACAGTCAAGAAAGAAGGAAGATGCTGTCCTCATACAGAGACAAAGGGAGTGGGGGCTCTGAAGCCTAAAGAGAAAACCCGGAGTGCTGGGGATACCAGCCAGTTATATTAAGAGGCTGTGGGAGGTGGTGTTTGACTTGCATAGGGCTCAGGGGATTGGTTTGACCAGGCATGTCATTTAAGTAAGCCGGCCTAAAAACTGGCGCTCCCACCCTAGCCTTTGAATATGCACATGCTTGGGGAAATGATGTCCTACACACATGCGGATATGTGGGGCAGCCGTGTTGCCAGGTACAGGTTGGGAGAAGGGCCAGAAGAGGGCGGGAATCGCCATGTTTAGGTGGACCCAGTTTCTAATGGCCGGCATTTGCAGATCAAAGATTCCCAGAGGGCTCTAAGAGCCCGAGCTTTCCTGCTAGACAAGAATCCTTTCTGGAGTTGCTTCAAAAAGAAAGGAAACTTCCCAAGGACATCTTTTCCTCTATATCTGCCTAAAATAGTTTCTTAACAACTCCTATAACACGTGAATTCAGCCCCCTTCCTGGCGGAATGTACAGACAGAACTCCCACCTTTCCCGGCTTCCCAATGCCAGAGTATGTAAAACTCCTGGGTCTCTGTGTGTGTCTGAGTGGCTGCTCTGAAAACACTCCACACAGCCCTGTGTACTGGGCCCAAGGCCCTTATGATTTGAGCTCATGAGGGGATCTCCTGATCCACGGGTTGCAAAGATTCATGGGAGAAGCATAGTTTCCAGAGCGGGGTTACATAGTGATTCAATGCTTCTCTTGGCTGAGGGAGAATGTTCCTTTGGCTGTGTGCCAATACCAGGTGGATCATCACTCACCTCCCTTTTCTTTGTTCTGGTGGGACAAGTTGTTTGCCTAGTGAGCCCCAATGTGAGAACCTGGATATTTCTGTTCACATACTTATTTCAAAATTCACAGCGCTTTTCATTCACAGGAAGGCAGCTGCTTCTAATCGGCCATCTTGGCACGTGCCCTCCACATCACCTTCTATAAAACGACGCCTGCTCTCCAGGGATAATGCCATTATATAACTTTGCCTGAAACCAACAGAACTCTCATTATACTTATGATGGGCTCATTTACTTCACTTCCAATGAATGTGGCCATGGAAATGCAAGTGGATGAAGTGGTCCATTCTCTTAAGGATGAGGTAGAAACATGGTGTACTGACCAATTAATGACATATGTCTGAAAACTAGCAACTGAGAACCTCAATCACCGTGTTTACATTTCTAATCAAGAAGATGCTCATCTATGTACTCAACAACCCAGGTTTCCTTGCATCTGAGCTGCTGAAGCGCTTCAAAAACAACATCTCATGTTTCCTAAAGAGGATGATGCCTGGACAAGCAGCACAAGTCGTTCAGGTTTATTTTCGGTTCATAAATTCAGCACGACATTTACACAATTGTCAGGAAACCTTATCAGGTAACGAGTTCTGCATGTTTCCTTTCATTTCAGGAGGAAGAGGGTAATTCAGTTGAGTTTCCTGAGCTACCCAGCTGCCGTGATTCAATAACCACCAGGAAATGTTGATGATGGTGCTCTCCTGAGCTCCTCCCTGTCCCAGGGAAGACAAAATCATTGAAACTGTGCAAATAAAGTGTTGCTTCGCTGGAATGAGGTCTCATTGCTGTTTATGCGGTGGCTGGCTGCTCAGGACAGGGTAAGTCTCTGGGCTGTGCACTGAGGAGGGGAAACTCTCAATCTGGAGAAAACCCATTGCAGGGGACACCTCCATGGGATCTGAGGGACTGAGGATGAGGAGCTGGACTGGGTGTAGGGAAGGAGGAGGTTTCAGAGGGCAAAAATCTGGAAGTAAATCCTGGACCTGTTTGAAAATTTTCTCCCTCAGAAGGAGAAGATTCAGGGAGGAATAAGGACAAACTGTGGGTGCCTTAAGGGGCATTTACTAATTTGAGAGAACTCTAATGGGAAGCACAGTGACATTGGCCTCCTTGAGGTTTGAGGCTCCAGAGTAAATGAGGCCCAGATCCAGTCCATGGGGGTTGAGACCTTCAAGGGACACATTTTGATTGGGACAGAGTAAAGCGTAGCTGCAGAGGAAGCCCTGGCAGTGTGAAAGCGACCTTGGAGGGAGCCGGTGCACTCTGAATGCTTGGGAGCCCCCATCCCCTGTCCCTGCCTCTTTTTCTGGATTGTTTGGTCTCCGTGGTCTCTGCCGTCTTCTGAGCTCTCCACGCTGCCCTCTTCAGGTTTCTTTTCTGGGCTCCAAGTACTCCAAAATCTTTCGGATCTGTATCTTTACTCCTGTTTTTAGCATGTGTAGGGCCCCAGGTTCCAGAAAATTTCTGGCCTGAAATCCACCTCCCCAGTCGCGGCGGATTCCACTTTAGCGAATCCGCACTGGGCAAGATCTTTCAAGCCCTTGGGGAAACTGACAACAACTCTACGTGATTTGCCTTAAAAAAAAAAAAAAGAAAAGAAAAGAAAGAAAGAAAAGAGAAAGGAAGGAAGGAAGGAAGGAAGGAAGGCAGGCAGGCAAGCAGGAAGAAAACTAGTAAAAACGCTTTTCCTTAACTTCATCCTACTGCTTTTTAATTTGTTGTTATTTCTATTTATATCTTATTGTATTGTCTATTTCTTCAAGAGTTGCGGCAGTTGGTATTTTTTTTTCTTGGTTCATCATTTAGTCTTTTTACTTAGAATAACAGTAGTTCACACACTACAGTTAAAGCGTTATACCATTCTGCATTTTTCTGTGTACTTATGATTTCCAGTGAGATTTGTACCTTCAAATGATTATTGATTGCTCACTGATGTTGTTATTTTTCTGATTAAAGTGTTCCCTTTAGCATTTCTTATAGGACACGTCTGGCATTGATGAATTCCCTCAGTTTTTGTTTTGTCTGTAAAAGTATTTATTTCTCCTTTATATCAGAAGGATGTTTTTGCCAGATATTCTATTTTAGGGTAAAAGTTATTTTCCCTGAGCACTTTCAATATGTCAGGCCTGTCTCTCCTGTCCTGTAAGTTTCCGCCAAAAAGACTGCTGCCAGATGTACTGAAGCTCCACTGTATGTTATTTGTGTCTTTTCTTTTGCTGCTTTTAGTATCCTTTTCTTATCCTTGACTTTTGGGAGTTTGATTATTAAATGCTTAGAGGTCATCTTTTTTGGGTTAAATCTGCTTGGTGTTCTATAACCTTCTTGTACTTGGTTATTGATATCTTTCTCTTGTCTTGGGGGGTTCTTTGTTATTATCTTCTTAAATAAACTTTCTGCCTCCATCGCCGTCTCTACCTCTTCATTAAGATGAATAAATTTTAGGTTGACCCTTTTGAGGCTATTTTCTAGACTCTATGGGCATGCTCATTGTTATTTGTTCTTTTTTCTTCTGTCTTCCTTTACTGTGTTTTTCAATTAGCCTGTTTTTGATTCAGGTTGATCCATTCTGCCTTTGAAGGACCCTGCTGCATTCTTTACTAGGCCTATTGCATTTTTCATCTCCAGGATTTCCGCTTGATTCTTTTTAATGATTTCAATCTGTGTGTTAAATTTATCTGATAGAATTCTGAATTCCTTCTCTGCATTCTCCTGAATTTCTCCGAGTTTCCTCAAAATGGTTCTTTTGAATTCTCTGTCTGAAAGGTCACATACCTCTGTTTTTTCAGGATTGACCCCCAGTCCCTTATTTAGTTCATTTGGTGAGTTCCTGTTTTCCTGGATGGTGTTGATGCTAGTAGATGTTCCCTGGTGTCCAGGCATTGGAGGGTTGTATATTATTGTAGTCTTCCCTGTCTAGGCTTATGTGCAGTCATCTTTCTTGGAATGATCTTTCACATATTTGAAATGACTTGGGTGTTACTGTAAAGGAAAACTGAGGCTGGAGTCGAACCAGGAACGAAGATACAAGGCAAATGGCAGTGAGAATAGCTTTTATTAGGGCTTGCAGGCGAGGTTCCTCGGTCCAAAAGTGTAGCCCAAGGAAGTCGCGCTGAGGAAGGAGGGTAGGGGCTTCTTATAGCCTGAGAGGTAGGGAAGCTGGTTGTGCAAACAGGGCCTGGGAGGTCTTGAAACCACTAGGGCAGGAGTTGAGTAAGGGTCATGAGGAAGGGGTCTTTGGAAACTGTTAACCAAAACTGCTGTTTACGAACTTGTGGAATGCAGGTGAGCTGCGGGTCATGGGGGAGTGTGGCTGCCCAGCTGGAACCTCTGACCTATATAAGTCTGAAGGCATGTTCAAAGAGGAAAGGAAGTCTCAAACAAAGGGCCTGCTCGAACAAAGGGCCTGCTACACCAAGTGGCGCCGCCATGTCGGGTCTAGATCCCTGCCTAACATTCTGACCTCTTTCTAATAAGAAAAAAGGGGTGATGTGTTTATCTAGCTGCTTCCTGCTGTTATGGGTTATCGTGGGGTTTTTCGGAGGTCGGAACTTGGGTATGGGGTGGAGCAGCATCTGATTGACAGTGATGCGGGAGACTTCTTTTATGAGGTTCTGGATGAAGCGGAGGATACAGGGAGCTATGAGCAGTAAGAAGCCAATGATTAGTCAGGGGCTTAGGAAGGGTAGGACCAGCCGGCCATGGACGACAGCCACTACCTGAGTGGGGACTCTAATCCTGAGGTTTTTTTGTGGAGTCCTTCTCGGACTTTTTCTAGAGTGAGGAGGTTGGTTTCTACTAGTCCTGACTCATTGATGTAGTAGCAGCATTCTTCATTGAGGAACATACAGGTCCCGCCTTTGTCAGCCGTAAGGAGATCAAGTGCTCTGTGATTCTGGGCTGCCACCTGGGCCACTGAGGTGATCTGTCATTGGAGGGAAGCCAGGGATTCTGCCGAAGCTTCGATTGCTACCTGTAATCGGGCTGAAAGGTCTTGAGAGGATCGGACAGAATGAGTTAAGGCTCCAGTTCCAAGGCCAGAGGCCATGAGGGATATGGCTAACGAGACTCCAATCATTAGCAGAAGGAATACTGCTCTTACCTGGTGGGGGCAGGTAATGGGCAGAAGACAGGATAGCTCAGCTTCACTGTACAGGGTGAGGCTGGGGACTAGGGAGATGGGAACACATAGGATAGTGTTGGAAGCCTTGAGAGTTTTTGACAGGGTGGAGTTGCACCAAAAATACTTGCCTGGGGGTGCAGTGAGATTTGGAGGTGCCCATCCTGTCCAATTGCACCAGGAAGCATTAGGGGTGGAGTAGCAAAAGGGGAGTTGTTGTCTAAGCAGGTCTTGGAACAAAGAAACCTCCCCCAGGGTTTGGCTGGGATGGGAAAAGGAGGGGGTTAGGTTAGAGGAGTTAAATGGGCTAGGTAAAGGTACCACAACCAGTGGGGGCTTATTTAATGCTGCACACAAGAAACAATGGGAGATGTTGTGCACTCTGACCATATGTACTACCTGGGCCCCTTCTCTGACTAGGGTTAGCCAAGAAAAAGGGTTACCACTGCCCTGAGGCTTGTTGTCTGAGTTGGCTGTGTTGTCTGGGTTGGCTAGAGCTGAGATGACTTTTTCTTGTTTGATGTTGGAGGCCAGGCTGATGAGGCTGCTTGTGACCCTGACATAGGCTCTATAAATCTTGAGTCAGGCTATGGGATAAGATTCATAGCCGTGCCGGTAAAGGCGAGCCTCTATACCTGATGCCCACCGAGGGTCCCACGGGTCAGGAATGGTAAAGAAGAATGTAGGCACTTCTCCTTGTCCGTATGATCTGACTAACTGAACTGTTGATGCCGGTTGCTGCCACTTGGTGTATGACATGTCAAGGTAAGTAAAATGCATGTTACAATAATGATATGGACACCCGCCGTTGGTTTCTACCCAGTAATTGAGACACTTATATTCTACCTGATCATAGAGAAAGCATATGACCGGGTTCCACCAGTCGGGGCAACTGTTAAAGGCGGAGAAGTTAAAGGTAACCTGACTCTGGCACTCTTGGGACCCGTAGTCAACTGTGGTTAAGATGTGGGAACTTAAGTGATTGTTTTGGGTCCAGGTCTGTGACAGAGAGAATCTCCAGCGGAATGGGTTGAAGGGGGAAGTTTGGGTAGGAGTCTTACCTAGGCTCAGGAGTACTGGATAGCTGAGGAAGGTTAGGCAGAGGGTCGTTACCAGCACGCGTAAGTCGTAGTTTAGTAGGGGCAACAGCCTGAGCTGTCCACCTGAAATAATGCTGGGTGGGTGCTTTTTTCAGCTGGGACAGATGATACCAGGAGGGAAGGCCGAGGAGCTTGGCAGCAGTGGGCGTGGTAAGGATCATGGTATACGCTCCTTCCTACCGGGAAGATAAGGCTCGGGGCTGCAGCTGCTTGACCAGTACCAGGTCTCCTGGTGCTACAATGGCGGGATTTTTAGGGTTTGGGGAAGCGGGTGTGGGGAGACACGGCTCCGCATGTTTTCTTAGAAGCTCGCCTAGGAGGGTTAAGTAAGGGAGGTAGAAGCCTAAGGGAGGGGAGAGGGCTGGCAGCTCCTGGAAGAGGAACAGGCGTCCGTACAGTAGCTCAAAAGGGCTGAGCCCTGTGGGGGCCCAAGGAGCTGTCCTGAGAGGAGTAAGAGCCAAGGGAAGGAGAGTTATCCACCAGAGGCAGGTTTCTAGAGTGAGCTTGGTTAGATGAAGTTTAAGGAGGCCGTTTGCGCGTTCTACCTTACCAGACGACTGGGGATGGTAGGGAATGTGGAGCTTCCGGGTAATCCGGAGTGCGGCTGCCCCCTGCTGGGTGAGTTTGGAAATGAAAGCCGGACCATTGTCTGATTGGATGGTTCGGGGGAGACCGAACCTGGGGACGATGTGCTCTAGGAGAATAGTTGTCGCGACTTCTGCAGTCTCTCGAGTGGTGGGGAAAGCCTCAGTCCATCCTGAGAAGGTGTCAACTAAGGTCAGCAGGTAGCGAAATTTTTTATTTTGGGGCATGTGGGTAAAATCAGGTGGCCAATCTTCTCCTGGCTGGTGGTCTCTTAGCTGATGAGTAGGCCCTGGGTGTCGGGGCCTACCTTGGGGGTTAGTGGCTGAACAGGTGGCACATTGCTGATGTACTTTCTTAATTTGGGCCTGCAGTGAGGGAAGGTGAAAGGTGGGTTCTAGGAAGTTATACATAGCCTTGGGTCCTATGTGGAGAGAGCGGTGTGTGTCGGTCAGTATATGTACTGCCTGAGTCTGAGGGAGTGTCATTCAGCTGTCAATGAACACCTACCCATCCTTGTTTCAGGTAACACTGGGGTGGGCCATCAGGGTTTCAAGTTCCTGGGAAGAATAGTCGGGGGAATATGTGGGGGGAAAGAAAGAGTAAAGGCACTCGGGGAGGGGAGGAAGTGAGGGCAGTGGCCCATGCGGTGGAGTCAGCTAGGCTGTTACCTTGCAACACAGGTCCTTAGAATGCTGGTGGCTTTTGCAGTGGATGATGGCTACCTCTTTGGGGGCCTGGAGAGCATCAAGAAACCTCTTTATATGTGGTCCATTGACTACTGGCATCCCTTTGGTGATAAGAAACCCGCACTCTTGCCAGAGAGTGGAGTGAGTATGTGCAATAAGGTAAGCATATTTAGAGTCTGTATAGATATTAACCCTCTGCCCTTCGGACAGAAGTAAGGCACGGGTAAGGGCAGTGAGTTCAGCCTTCTGGTAGGTGGTGCCTAGAGGCAAGGGCCTGGTTTCAACCGTTTGGGTTGCTGTTACGACAGCGTATGCTGCCTGTCTGCGGCCACTGGGGGTTAAGACAGAGCTCCCATCTATGAACAGGGTACAGTCTGTGTGTTCTAACAGCTGTTCAGAAAGACCGAGGCGGGCGGATGGCAAGGTGGTGAGAAATTCCGGGCAGGAATGTGTGGGGGCGGAATCGTATCCTGGAGTGGGCAAGAGGGTAGCAGGATTTAGAGGGGGTGAGGTGGTGAGAGTGATGTGAGGGTTTTCAATGAATAACAGGTGGAACTGTTGAAGCCGGGACGGGGTGAGATGGCTGAGACATGTGTGTGATGAGATCTGACAGTCGGTGAGAAGAGTAGACTGTGAGAGGATGTCCTAGGGTAAGCTTGAGGGCCTCTTGGGTAAGTTCTGTGGCAGCCGCCAGGGCTCGCAGACAAGGTTGCCAGCCCTGGACTGTGGGATCTAACTGCTTGGAGAGACAGGCCATAGCCTGGTATGTGAATCCAACCGGCTAGGCTAGGAGGCCAGTGGCTACCTTCTGGAGCTCCTCGGTGAATAGATGAAAGGGCTGAAGGGGGGTGGGGAGAGAGCGAGCAGGGGCAGAAAGGAGACAGTCCTGAAGCTTCTTGAAAGAGTTGGCAGCCAAGGAGAGGTTGGGCAGCTGTCCGGTGGGTATCTCCTTGGCAGCCTGGTAGAGGGGCTTGGCTAGGACCCCGAAGTTGGGAATCCAATGCCTGAAATACCCTACCAGTCCTAGGAAGGACAAGATCTCTTCCGCATCCTGAGGAGGCTGGAGAGTTTTAATGAGGCTTATTCTATCTGCCGTAAGGCTTTTTGTAGTGGGTGTGAGTAGTATGCCTAGGTAGGTAACAGAAGGGGTGCAAAGTTGAGCCTTAGCCGGGGTAACCCGGTAACCTCGGTCACCTAGGAAATTTAAAAGTGTAGCAGTGTCTGCAAGGGAGCACTCCCAGGAAGGACTACATAGTAATAGATCATCTACGTATTGTAGAAGGGTGCTATGGGTTAGGGGACAGAAGAGGATGTCCCCTGCCGATGCCTGTCTGAAAAAATGGTGGCTATCTCAGAACCCTTGAGGCAAGACAGTTCAGGTCAGCTGGGAAGAAACATGAGTGTCTGGATCTTCCCATGTGAAGGCAAACAGAAAGTGGCAGTCTGGGTGTAGAGGGATGGTAAAGAAGGCATCTTTCAGGTCAAGGACAGTGAAATGAGTGGTGTCAGGGGGAACACGTGAGAGGAGTGTATATGGATTAGGAACAACTGGAAAGGTAGGGACTACTGCCTCATTGATGAGGTGTAGGTCCTGCACGAAGGGACAGGCCCCAGAGCTTTTCCGTACAGGCAGGATAGGAGTATTGCATGGTGAGTTGGCGGGAACTAGAATGCACTGTTGGAGCAGGCGTGTAATGATAGGTTTTAATCCCTATCGATGTTCAAGGGAGATAGGGAACTGGGGTCTAGAGGGAAACTTGGAAGCGTCTTTTAGCTGGATGAGGACCGGAGTATGGTGCTGTGCAATGATTGGGGTGGAGATGTCCCACACCTTAGGGTTAATGGGGACTGGAACGGGAGTAGGAGGTCAGCCTGGCAGGGTTTGTCAAGTGAGAGGAGGGGGAAGAGGAACGCGAGGTGTGGGGAGGGGTTGGGTCAGAAGTGAACTGAGGCCCCTAGCTTGGAGGGGAGGTTTCATCCTAACAAGGGGACTGGGCATGAAGGAATGATAAGAAATGAGTGCGAGAAGAGGGAGCCATCCAGGAGGCAAGACAGAGGAGGAGTCTGGCAGTAGGTGGAGGGAGTGCCGTCAATTCCCATGACTGTGACAGTGGAGGGGTGCCTGGGGCCACTGAAGGAAGGCAAAACAGAGTAGGTAGCCCCCGTGTCCATAAGGAAGGATATGGACTTACCTGCTACCTAGAGCATGACCCTGGGCTCAGCGAGAGTGAGAGGGGTCCCCGAGTCTGGGCCTCTTCAATCTTCATCAGTGTCGAGGAGTTGGAAAGCGCCTCCAACACCTGGTGGAGGGTCGTCACGTGGAGGTGCAGCGACCGTCCTCAGGTTGAGGCAGTCTGACCTCCAGTGGCCCATCTGCCAACAGTTCAGACAGGGGCGAGTTGGCTCCTCTGGGTTGGGGCACTGCCTGGCCCAGTGGCCTTCGTTGCCGCACTTGAAGCAGGCACCAGATGGCGCTCGGGGAGTACCTCCTTTCTGGGAACTCCTGGAGCCGGCCAGCCTCAGGGCTGCAACCAAGGCCTGGGTTTGGAGTTGTACCTTCTGTTTCAGCCTGACCTGTCATTGGGCCTCAGCTGCTTCCTCCCTGGAGTTGTAGACCTTGAAGGCCAGTTTGACTAAATCCTGGATGGGAGTTTGAGGGCCTTCCGGGTAACACCACCATATTGCATCTAGATTCCTGCCTAACAGGGATCTCTTGATCCATGGGTTGCAAAGATCCATGGGAAAAGCATGGTTTCCGGGGTGGGATCACAGGCTCACTCACTACTTCCCTTGGATGTGGGTGAAGATTCCTTTGACTCTGTGCCATACCGGATGGATCATCACCCACCCCCCTTTTGTTTGTTCGCCTGGGTCAACTTGTTTGCCTAGTCAATCCTAATGTGACAAACTGGATATTTCAGGTCATGTGCTTATTTTGAAATTCACCACGCTTTTCATTCAGCAGAAACGTCTTGCTTCTAATTGGCCATCTTGGCTTGTGCCCTCCATGTCACCTTCTATAAAATGCCCCGATCTCCAGGAAGGATGTCATTATATAACTGCCTGGAACCAACAGAATGCTCATTTCACTTATCACGGGCTCTTTTACTTCACTTATAATGAACGTGGCCATGGATGTGCTACTGGATGTAGTGGTTCATTTTCTGACAGATAGAAAAATGGTTTGCTGACCAATTAATGACATATGTCTGAAAACTAGCAATGAGAACCTTAATTGCCATGTTGAGGTTACTAATCAAGAAGATGCTTATCTATGTACTCAACAATGCAACTTCCCTTGCTTATGAGCTGCTGTAATGCTTCAAAAACAACATCTCATATTTCCTGAAGAAGATGATGCCTGGACAACTGGCACAAGTTGTCAAGGATTACTTTCTCTTCATAAATCCAGCATGATATTCGAACGATTGTCAAGAAATCTTATCAGTTAATGAGTCCTGCACCTTTCCTTTAATTTTAGAAGGAAAGAGTAATCCGTTGAGTTTCCTGACCTACCTGGCTGCTGTGATTCAAAAACCAACAGGAAATTTTGATGATGGTGATTTCCCAAGCACCTCCCACTCCCTGACAAAGGAAAAGGCATTGAAAATATGAAAATAAAGTGTTATTTGGCTGGAGTGAGGTCTCATGGCCGTTTATGTGGTGGCGTGCTGCTCAGGACATGGTGAGTCTCTGGGCTGTGTGCTGAGGAGAGGAGCCTCTCAAACTGGAGAAAACATTGCTAGGGACACCTCCATGGGGTCTGAAGGGCTGAGGATGAGGAGCTGGACTGAGTCTAGGGAAGGAGGAGGTTTCAGAGGGTAAAATTCTGGAAGTAAATCCTGAAGGTGTTTGAAAACTTCCTCCCTCAGAAGTAGAAAATTCAGGGAGGGGTAAGGACAAACCGTGGGTGACTTAAGGGGCATTTACTAATTTGAGAGGACTCTAATAGCAAGCAGAGTGACAATGGCCTCCTTGAGGACTGAGGCCCCTGAATAAATAAGGCCTAGATCCAGTCCATGGAGGATAAACGCCCCCATGGCATTTATGCCCCCATGAGACCTTCAAGGGACATATTTTGGTTGGGACAGAGGAAAAGTACAGCTCTGCAGCCCTCCAACCCCTCTTTTTCCCCCATGCTGGCTCCGGGATCCTTCTGTGCTCAGACAACCTCCTCTGTGTCCCACTCTGATTTTTAGGATGCTTTGGGGCTCCCTAAAGGTTTCTGGCCTGAGATCCACCTCTTTCCAGGCTCCCTTCTTCTCTTGAAAGCCTTCCTGACTTTAGCCCCACTTCTGCCTCTGAGGTATGGACACCATCCTCTTCATCCTCATTCTTTTGACCCCCAGCTTCTTCAGAATCCTACCCTCTGTCTCATCTCATGAATCCTGTCCAGGTGTTTCTCGGCCCCTTCATCTGATACCCCTGACCTCCCATGGCCAAAAGTCTACCCCTTCCCCAGCAACATGGGAAATAGACAAAATCCCAGGAGTTTTACCTCAAAAGTGAGTGTGCCCACAGGGGCTCTTTTTATTATTATTATACTTTAAGTTCTAAGGTACATGTGCACAATGTGCAGGTTTGTTACATATGTATACGTGTGCCATGTTGGTGTGCTTCACCCGTTAACTCATCATTTACATTAGGTATATCTCCTAGTGCTATCCCTCCTCCTTCCCCCAACCCCATGACAGTCCCCAGTGTGTGATTGTTCATTTCCTATGAGTGATAACATGTTTTATTTGGTTATCTGTCCATGTGAGAGTTTGCTCAGAATGATGTTTTCCAGCTTCATCCATGTCCCTACATGAACTCATCTTTTTTATGGCTGCATAGAATTCCATGGTGTATATGTGCCAAATTTTCATAATCCAGTCTATCATTGATGGACATTTGGGTTGGTTCCAAGTCTTTGCTATTGTGAATAGTGCTGCAATAAACTTACGTGTGCATGTGTCTTTATATAGCATGATTTATAATCCTTTGGGTATATGTCCAGTAATGGGATGGCTGGGTCAAATGGTATTTCTAGTTCTAGATCCTTGAGGAATCGCCATACTGTTTTCCATAATGGCTGAACTAGTTTATAATCCCACCAACAGTGTAAAAGTGTCCCTATTTCTCCACATCCTCTCCAGCACCTGTTGTTTCC
>NW_012098765.1:1462792-1468727 GCF_000951045.1 Mandrillus leucophaeus
TCAGGTTTGTCAAAGATCAGATGGTTGTAGATGTGTGGTGTTATTTCTGAGGGCTCTGTTCTGTTCCATTGGTCTATATCTCTGTTTTGGTACCAGTACCATATTGTTTTGGTTACCGTAGCCTTGTAGTATAGTTTGAAGTCAGGTAGCGTGATGCCTCCCACTTTGTTCTTTTGGTTTAGGATTGTCTTGGCAATGCGGGCTCTTTTTTTATTGCATATGAACTTTAAAGTAGTTTTTTCCAATTCTGTGAAGCAAGTCCTTGGTAGCTTGATGGGGATGGCACTGAATCTATAAATTACCTTGGGCAGTATGACCATTTTCATGATATTGATTCTTCCTACCCATGAGCATGGAATATTCTTCCATTTGTTTGTATCCTCTTTTATCTTGTTGAGCAGTGGTTTGTAGTTCTTCCTGAAGAGGTCATTCACATCCCTTGTAAGTTAGATTCCTAGGTATTTTATTCTCTTTGTAGCGATTGTGAATGGGAGTTCACTCAAGATTTGGCTCTCGGTCTGTTATTGGTATATAGGAATGCTTGTGATTTTTGCAAATTGATTTTGTATCATGAGACTTTGCTGAAGTTGCTTATCAGCTTAAGGAGATTTGGGGCTGAGACTATGGTGTTTTCTAAATATACAATTCATGTCATCTGCAAACAGGGACAATTTGACTTCCACTTTTCCTAATTGAATATCCTTTATTTCTTTCTCTTGCCTGATTGCCCTGGTCAGAACTTCCAACACTATGTTGAATAGGAGTGGAGAGACAGGGCCTCCCTGTCTTGTGCCTGTTTTCAAAGGGAATGCTTCCAGTTTTTGCCCATTCAGTATGATATTGGCTGTGGGTTTGTCATACATAGCTCTTATTATTTTGAGATACGTTCCATCAATACATAGTTTATTGAGGGTTTTTAGCATGAAGTACTGTTGAATTTTGTTGAGGGCCTTTTCTGTGTCTATTGAGATAATCATGTGGTTTTTGTCTTCGGTTCTGTTAATGTGATTGATTACATTTATCGATTTGCATATGTTGAACCAGCCTTGCATTTCAGAGATGAAGCCAACTTGATCTTGGTGGATAAGCTTTTTGATGTGCTCCTGGATTTGCTCTGTCAGTAATTTATTGAGGATTTTTGCATCGATGTTCATCAGGGATATTGGTCTAAAATTCTCTTTTCTGGTTGTGTCTCTGCCAGGCTTTGGTATCAGGATGATGCTGGCCTCATAAAATGAGATAGGGATAATTCCTTCTTTTTCTATTGATTGGAATAGTTTCAGAAGGAATGGTACCAGCTCCTCTTTGTACCTCTGGTAGAATTCAGTTGTGAATCTGTCTGGGCCTAGACTTTTTTTGGTTGGTAGGCTATGAATTGTTGCTTCAATTTCAGAGCCTGTTATTGGTCTATTCAGGGATTCAACTTCTTCCTGGTTTAGTCTTGGGAAGGTGTATGTGTCCAGGAATTTATCCAATTTTTCTAGATTTTCTAGTTTATTTGCCTAGATGTGCTTATGGCATTCTCTGATGGTAGTTTGTATTTCTGTGGAATTGGTGGTGATATCCCCTTTATCATTTTTTATTGCATCTATTTGATTCTTTTCCCTTTTCTTCTTTATTAGTCTTGTTAGTGGTACATCTATTTTGTTGATCTTTTCAAAAAACCAGCTCCTAGATTCATTGATTTTTGAAGGGATTTTTGTGTCTCTATCTCCTTCAGTTCTGCTCTAATTTTAGTTATTTCTTGCCTTCTGCTAGCTTTTGAATTCGTTTGCTCTTGCTTCTCTAGTTCTTTTAATTGTGATATTAGGATGTCAATTTTAGATCTTTCCTACTTTCATTTGTGTACATTTAGTGCTATAAATTTCCCACTACACACTGCTTTAAATGTGTCCCAGAGATTCTAGCACATTGTGTGTATGTTCTCATTGGTTTCAAAGAACGTCTTTATTTCTGCCGTCATTTTGTTATATACCCAGTAGTCATTCAGGAGCAGGTTGTTCAGTTTTCATGTAGTTGAGGATTTTTGAGTGAGTTTCTCCATCCTGAGCTCTAATTTGATTGCATTGTGGTCTAAGAGACAGTTTATTGTGATTTCTTTCCTTTTCCATTTGCTGAGGAGTGCTTTACTTCCAATTATGTGGTCATTTTTGGAATAAGTACAATATGGTGCTGAGAAGAATGTGTATTCTGTTGATTTGGAGTGGAGAGTTCTGTAGATATCTATTAGGCCTGCTTGGTAGAGAGCTGAATTCAAGTCCTGGATATCCTTGTTAACCTTCTGCCTCCTTAATCTGTCTAATACGGACAGTGGGGTGTTAAAGTCTCCCATTATTATTATGTGGGAGTCTAAGTCCCCTTGTAAGTCTCTAAGGGCTTTCCTTATGTATCTGAGTGCTCCCATATTGTGTGCTTATATATTTAGGAGAGCTAGCTCTTCTTGTTGAATTGATCCCTTTACCATTATGTAATGGCCTTCTTTGTCCCTTTTGATCTTTATTGGTTTAAAATCTATTTTATCAGAGACTAGGATTGCAATCCCTCCCTTTTTTTTTTTTTCTTTTCATTTGTTTGGTAGATTTTCCTCCATCCCTTTATTTTGAGTCTATGTGTGTCTCTGCATGTGAGATCAATCTCCTGAATACAGCACACTGATGGGCCTTGAGTCTTTTTTTTTTTTTTTTGAGAGGGAGTCTGGCTCTGTCGCCCAGGCTGGAGTGCAGTGGCCGGATCTCAGCTCACTGCAAGCTCCACCTCCCGGGTTTACGCCATTCTCCTGCCTCAGCCTCCCGAGTAGCTGGGACTACAGGCGCCCGCCACCTCGCCCGGTTTTTGTATTTTTTAGTAGAGATGGGGTTTCACCGTGTTAGCCAGGATGGTCTTGATCTCCTGACCTCGTGACCCGCCCGTCTCGGCCTCCCAAAGTGCTGGGATTACAGGCTTGAGCCACCGCGCCCGGCCCTTGACTCTTTATCCAATTTGCCAGTGTATGTCTTTTAGTTGGGGCATTTAGCCCATTTACATTTAAGGTTAATATTTTTATGTGTGAATGTTATCCTGTGATTATGATGTTAGCTGGTTATTTTGCCCGTTAGTTAATGCAGTTTCTTCCTGGCATCAATGACCCTTACAATTTGGCATGTTTTTGCAGTGGCTGGTATCAGTTGTTCATTTCCATGTTTAGTGGCCTGGTGGTGACAAAATCTCTCAGCATTTGCTTGTCTGTTAAGGATTTTACTTCTCCTTCATTTATGAAGCTTAGTTTGGCTGGATATGAAATTCTGGGTTGAAAATTCTTTAAGAATGTTGAATATTGACCCCTACTCTCCTCTGGCTTGTAGAGTTTCTGCTGAGGGATCCTCTGTGAGTCTGATGGGCTTCCGTTTGTGGGTAACCTGACCTTTCTCTCTGGCTGCCCTTAACATTTTTTCCTTCATTTCAATCTTGGTGAATCTGACAATTATGTGTCTTGGGGTTGCTCTTCTTGAGGAGTATCTTTGTGGTGTTCTCTGTGTTTCCTGAATTTGAATGTTGGCTTGCCTTGCTAGGTTGCAGAAGTTCTCCTGGATAATATCCTGAAGAGTGGTTTCCAGCTTGGTTCCATTCTCACCGTCACTTTCAGGTACACCAATCAAACGTAGATTTGGTGTGTTCACATAGTCCCATATTTCGTGGAGGCTTTGTTCATTTCTTTTTACTCTTTTTCCTCTAAACTGCTCTTCTTGCTTCATTTCATTAATTTGATCTTCAATCACTGATATTCTTTCTTCCACTTGATTGAATCAGCTACTGAAGCTTGTGCATGTATCACGTAGTTCTCATGCCATGGTTTTCAGCTCCATCAGGTCATTTAAGGTCTTCTCTACACTGTTTATTCTAGTCAGCCATTCATCTAATCTTTTTTCAAGGTTTTTAGCTTCCTTGCCATGGGTTCAAACATCCTCCTTTAGCTCAGAGAAGTTTGTTATTAAAAACTTTCTGAAGCCTACTTTTGTCAACTCATCAAAGTCATTCTCCATCCAGCTTTGTTCCATTGCTGGGGAGGGCTGTGATCCTTTGGAGGAGAAGGGGTGCTCTGATTTTTAGAATTTTCAGCTTTTCTGCTCTCGTTTCTCCCCATCTTTGTGGTTTTATCTACCTTTGGTCTTTGATGATGGTGACCTACAGATGGGGTTTTGGAAAGGATGTCCTTTTTGTTGATGTTGATGCTATTCCTTTCTGTATTTTAGTTTGCCTTCTAACAGTCAGGTTCCTCAGCTGCAGGTCTGTTGGAGTTTGCTGGAGGTCCACTGCAGACCCTGTTTGCCTGGGTATCACCAGCGGAGGCTGCAGAACAGCAAATATTGCACAACAGCAAATATTGCTGCCTGATTCTTCCTCTGAAAGCTTCATCTCAGAGGGGCACCTGGCTGTATAAGGTGTCAGTTGGCCCCTACTGGGAGGTGTCTCCCATTTAGGTTAGACAGGGGTCAGGGACCTACTTGAGAAGGCAGTCTATCCGTTCTCAGAGCTCAAACACTGTGCTGGGGGAGTCATTGCTTTCTTCAGTGCTGTCAGACAGGGACGTGTAAGTCTACAGAAGTTTCTGCTGCCTTTTATTCAGCTGTGCCCTGCCCCCACAGGTGGAATCTACAGAGGCAGGCAGGCGTCATTGAGCTGTGGTGGGCTCCACCCAGTTGGAGCTTCCAGGCCATTTTATTTTCCTATTGAAGCCTCAGAAATGAGAGATACCCCTCCCCCAGCCAGTCTGCTGAGTTGCAGTTTGATCTCAGACTGCTGCACTAGCAGTGAGCAAGCCTCCATGGGCATGGGACCCACTGAGTCAGGCACAGGATATAATCTCCTGGTAAGATCATTGGAAAAGCACAGTATTCAGGTGGGAGTGTCCAGATTTCCCTGGTACAGTCTGTCATGGCTTCGCTTGTCTAGGAAAGGGAAATCCCTAGACCCCTTGTGCTTCCCGGGTGAGGTGATGCCCCACCCTCCTTCAGCTAGCCATCCTTGACTGCACCCACTGTCCAATCAGCCCAATGAGATGAACCAGGTACCTCAGTTGGAAATACAGTAATCACCCATCTTCTGCATGGATCAGGATGGGAGCTGTAGACTGGAGCTGCTCCTTTTCGGCCATCTTGGAGTGACAATCAATGTTTGCTTTTTACATTTGAAAAAACTGCTGTCAGCTACCTAGGTGTTAATAATTATTGCATCCTCTTGCTGATTCACCTCTTTATCATTAACTAGTGACCCTCCTTGTCTTTTGTTTTTAGAGTCTGTGGTTTTAGTCTATTTTATCTAATATGAGTATAGCTACTCCAGCACTTTTTTGGTTTCCAGCTTCATGAAATATCCTTTTCCATTTCCCTGTTTTCATTTCCCTTTCAGTGTCTGTATAGGCGAAGTAGATTTCTTTAAGGCAGCATATAGTTGGGTCTTATTTCTTTATCCATTTAACCATTTAATTGGAGAATTTAGAACACTGTCAGCTTTACTATTCATAAGTAAAAACTTAAGACTGGGCTTAGTGGTGCACACCTGTATTTCCTGCAATTTAAGAGGCTCAGACAACCTGATCTCCTGGGGTCAGAAGTTCAAGACCAGCCTGGTCAACATGATGAAACCTTGTCTCTACTAAAAATACAAAAATTAGCCAAACATGGTGGCATGTGACTGTAATCCAGTTTACTTGGGAGGCTAAGGCAGGAAAAGCTTGAACCCGGGAGGCAAAAGTTGCAGTGAGCTGAGATCACGCAGACAAGTCATCTCCACTCTCCTCATCAGAACCTCTAGTTTACAGAATTTGTGAGCACAAATCAATGATGGTTATTTTTCTACTAATTAGGGATATTTTATTACACAGCAATAGACTTCAGCCAAAGGACTCATCGTATACTTACACGTCCCTGTCTGACAGCACTGAAGAAAGCAATGACTC
>NW_012098765.1:1471007-1477503 GCF_000951045.1 Mandrillus leucophaeus
TACTGGGAGGTGTCTCCCATTTAGGTTAGACAGGGGTCAGGGACCTACTTGAGAAGGCAGTCTATCCGTTCTCAGAGCTCAAACACTGTGCTGGGGGAGTCATTGCTTTCTTCAGTGCTGTCAGACAGGGACGTGTAAGTCTACAGAAGTTTCTGCTGCCTTTTATTCAGCTGTGCCCTGCCCCCACAGGTGGAATCTACAGAGGCAGGCAGGCGTCATTGAGCTGTGGTGGGCTCCACCCAGTTGGAGCTTCCAGGCCATTTTATTTTCCTATTGAAGCCTCAGAAATGAGAGATACCCCTCCCCCAGCCAGTCTGCTGAGTTGCAGTTTGATCTCAGACTGCTGCACTAGCAGTGAGCAAGCCTCCATGGGCATGGGACCCACTGAGTCAGGCACAGGATATAATCTCCTGGTAAGATCATTGGAAAAGCACAGTATTCAGGTGGGAGTGTCCAGATTTCCCTGGTACAGTCTGTCATGGCTTCGCTTGTCTAGGAAAGGGAAATCCCTAGACCCCTTGTGCTTCCCGGGTGAGGTGATGCCCCACCCTCCTTCAGCTAGCCATCCTTGACTGCATCCACTGTCCAATCAGCCCAATGAGATGAACCAGGTACCTCAGTTGGAAATACAGTAATCACCCATCTTCTGCATGGATCAGGATGGGAGCTGTAGACTGGAGCTGCTCCTTTTCGGCCATCTTGGAGTGACAATCAATGTTTGCTTTTTACATTTGAAAAAACTGCTGTCAGCTACCTAGGTGTTAATAATTATTGCATCCTCTTGCTGATTCACCTCTTTATCATTAACTAGTGACCCTCCTTGTCTTTTGTTTTTAGAGTCTGTGGTTTTAGTCTATTTTATCTAATATGAGTATAGCTACTCCAGCACTTTTTTGGTTTCCAGCTTCATGAAATATCCTTTTCCATTTCCCTGTTTTCATTTCCCTTTCAGTGTCTGTATAGGCGAAGTAGATTTCTTTAAGGCAGCATATAGTTGGGTCTTATTTCTTTATCCATTTAACCATTTAATTGGAGAATTTAGAACACTGTCAGCTTTACTATTCATAAGTAAAAACTTAAGACTGGGCTTAGTGGTGCACACCTGTATTTCCTGCAATTTAAGAGGCTCAGACAACCTGATCTCCTGGGGTCAGAAGTTCAAGACCAGCCTGGTCAACATGATGAAACCTTGTCTCTACTAAAAATACAAAAATTAGCCAAACATGGTGGCATGTGACTGTAATCCAGTTTACTTGGGAGGCTAAGGCAGGAAAAGCTTGAACCCGGGAGGCAAAAGTTGCAGTGAGCTGAGATCACGCAGACAAGTCATCTCCACTCTCCTCATCAGAACCTCTAGTTTACAGAATTTGTGAGCACAAATCAATGATGGTTATTTTTCTACTAATTAGGGATATTTTATTACACAGCAATAGACTTCAGCCAAAGGACTCATCGTATACTTACACGTCCCTGTCTGACAGCACTGAAGAAAGCAATGACTCTCCCAGCACAGTGTTTGAGCTCTGAGAACGGATAGACTGCCTTCTCAAGTAGGTCCCTGACCCCTGTCTAACCTAAATGGGAGACACCTCCCAGTAGGGGCCAACTGACACCTTATACAGCCAGGTGCCCCTCTGAGATGAAGCTTTCAGAGGAAGAATCAGGCAGCAATATTTGCTGTTGTGCCCTGCAAGTTGACAGGGCTGGAATTATCACGGAAAAACTAAGGTGGCTATACTTGATTCCAAATGTCCAATTTTTCACAAATAAAGAAATTTATCTTGTTTTTCCCCCCGAAATGAAGTTTTGCTCTTACGCCCAGGCTGGAGTGAAGTGGCACAGTCTCAGCTCACTGCAGCCTCTGCCCCCCAGGTTCAAGAAATTCGTCTTTTGAACAAGGAGACATTAAGGATACACTATGTGTATGCTAATGGTGTTTACAGGAGACTCAGAGAGGAGAGAAAGTCACTGGCCTCATGCAACTGATATTCTCAGAAGAGAAAGGCAGTCAAGAAGGAAACATGTTGTATTTCAGATAGTTGTAAGTCCTCCACAAGAAAAGAAAGCACGTGAGGGACATAGGGAGTATGTCAACCATAAGGTTCCTGCTAATTCTATAAGTTGGTCAGGGATATCCTCCAAGAATAAGTGGCATCTGAGCAATCACCTGAAGGGAAGAAGGAAGGAAGGCTGTGCTTGGTGGCTCATGCCTGTAATCCCAGTACTTTGGGAGGCCGAGGAGGGCAGATCGCCTGAGCTCAGGAGTTCAAGACCCCCCAGGGCAACCTGGTGATACCTAGTCTCTACTAAAAATACAAAAAAAAAAAAAAAAAATTACCCAGGTGTGGTGGCATGCAGCTGTAGTCCCAGCTTCCATTCCAAACTGATTTCTCTCTCTCTCTCTCTCTCTCTCTGTCTCTTTTATTTTTTGTAGAGATGGCGTCTCACTCTGTCACCCAGTCATCAAGTAATTCTCTCATTCTTTCCTACTGTTTTCCAAAAGCATGGGAATTACAGGTGTGAACTACCCTGCCGGTCCTGAAAAATGTGATATTTGGGTTTTTCTGCTTGGCTTGTTTTACCCAAAATAATGACCTCCAGTTCCTTACAGGTTGTTGCCAAAAACATGATTTTCTACTGTTTTATAACTGAATAGTATTCCAGTTTGTATATATACCACATTTTCTTTATTCATTCTTCTGTTGATTGATGTGTAGGGTGATTCCACATCTTTGCCACTGTAAATAATGCTGCAGCAAATGTATGTGTGCAGTTGTCGTTTTGATCTATTCCTTTGAGTAGATACCCAGTAGTGCAATTGCAGGACTGAATGCTTGTTTTATTTTTTGTTCTTTCAGAAATCTCCATAGTGTTTGCCATAAAATCTGTGCTAATTTACACTCCCAACAACAGTGTATAAGATTTCCCCTTTTCTCCATATTCTCACTAATATTTGTTATGTTTTTGTCTTTTTAATAATACCCATTCTGACCGGAGTAAGATATCTCATTGTCGTGGTTGTTGATATTTTTGAGACGGAGTCTCACTCTGTTGACAGACTCGAGTGCAGTGGTGCCATCTCAGCTCGCTGCAACCTCCACCTCCCGGGTTCAAGCGATTCTATTGCCTCAGCCTTCTGAGTAGCTGGGACTATAGGCGTGTGCCACCATGCCCGGCTAATTTTTTTGTATTTTTAGTAAAGACAGGGTTTCACCATGTTGGCCTGGATGGCCACAATCTCTTGAGCTAGTGATCCACCTGCCTCAGCCTCCCAAAGTGCTGGAATTACAGGCATGAGGCAGTGCACCCTGCCTCATTGTGGTTTTAATGAGCATTTCTCTGTTGACTCATGGTTTGGAGCATTTTTTTGAAATATCTTTTGGCCATTTGTATGTGCTCTTTTAAAAACTGACTCCTGTCCAGGAGTAGTTGCAAACACCTGTAACCCCAGAACTTTGGGAGGCTGAGGCCAATGGATCACTTGAAGCAAAGAGGTAGAGACCACCCTGGCCAGCAAGGCAAAAGCCCGTCTTTACTAAAAATACAAAAAATCAGCCACGTGCTGTGGCTCGTGCCTGTGGTGTGAGTTACTCAGGTGGCTAAGGCACAGGAATTGCTTGAACCCAGTAGGCACAGGTTGCAGTGAACCAAGATGATGGCACTGCACTGCAGCATGGGTTATAGAGCAACACCTGTCTCAAAAAAAAAAAAAAAAACAAATGAATTAATAAATAAAATAAAAAATTTAAAAATTGTCTCTTTGTGTCCTTTGCCCACTTTTTAATGGGATTCTTTGGAATTTTCTGTTGTTTACTCTGGGTATTAGTCCTTTGTCAAAGGAAAAGTTTACAAATAATTTATCCCATTCTGCGGTTGGTCTGTTCACTCTGTTGAGAGGATTATTTCTTTGGCTGTGCAGCAGCTTTTTGTTTCAGTAAAGCTTTTGAATTTATAGAATTAAAATGTTCAGTTTGGTTTAAATTTGCATTGGTCTATTTTCAGTTTTGTTGTCTTTACTTTTGAAGTCTTACTCTTGAACTCTTTACTAGACAATAACCAGAAGAGTTTTCTCTAGGTTTCTTCTCATATTTTTATTATTTCAGTATATATATTTAAGTCTATAATTCATCTTCTATTGATCTTTGTAAATATTGTGAGAAAGAGGAGTCCAGTTTTATTCTTCTGCATATGACAATTCAATTGTACCAGCACCAATTATTGAAAATGGTGTGCTTTCCCCAATGTATATTCTTATCAGCTTTGTCAAAGATCATTTGGCTATAAATGTGTGGCTTTCTTCCTGGGCTTTCTAGTTTGTTACATCAATCCATGTGTCTATTTTTATACTACTACCATGCTGTGTTGGTGACGATGGCTTTGGAATACAGTTTGGAGTCAAGAAATGTGATGCTCCCAGCTGTGTTTATTTGCTTCGGAAAGGCTGAGTCGACAACTGCAGAGATGAAGCTGCCCCTCCTCGCAGCAGCTCCCCCTCCTCGCAGGAGCTCCTTCCAGAAAAAGATCACGATTCCCACTGACCATATAACCACGTCTGGAGTTCCTGAAATACCCAAAGGGAGGCTCTACCCAGTGAGGAGGGATGAATCAGGGTCCCACTTAAGGAATCTCTCTGGCCACAATCAGGTGCAGCAGCTATGCTACCTTGTGGGGGACCAGACCACCTGGACTCCCTGGAGCCTGCAGGCTAGAGTGTCTGAGTCCTTGGAAACACAGAACTGGAGGCTGCCCTCACCTCCCCAGAAAACTGTAGTCTCAGACAGTCTCCAGCCTATTACCACTGGTTGGCTGGTATTCCAAGCCAGTGGGTCTTAACTTGAGAGGTGCCATGGAAGTGGGGCCCACAGAATGAGGCTCCTTGGCTCCCTGGATTCAGCTCCTTTCCTAAGGGAATGTACAGTTGGAATTCCCGCCTTGCCTGGCTTTCCAAGGCCAGAGTATATAAGACTCCTATGTCTCTCTGAGTCTCTGAGCGGCTGCTCTGGCAACATTCTACATGGCTTTGTGTATCTGTCCCAAGACAGACCCTTACGGCATGAGCTAATGGGAGGATCTTCTGATCCATGTGTTGCAAAGATGCATGGGAGAAGCATGGTTTGCGGGTAGGGGTCGTGCACTTACTCGCTGCTTCTCTTGGCTATAGGTGAAGGTTTCTTTTGCTCTGTGCAGATACCAGGTGCGTAATCACCCACCCCCTTTGTTTCTTTTCCTGGGTCAACTAGTTTGCCTGGTCAGTCCCAGTGTAGGAACCTGGATATTTCAGTTCAAAGTGCTGAATTCACCACACTTTTCATTCAGTGGAAGGCAGCTGCTTCTAATTGGCCACCTTGGCCTCTCCCCTTCAAGTCACTTTCTATAAAATGCCTGCCTCTCCAGGAATATCCATTACTTAACTTCACCTGAAACAAACAGAAGGCTCATTTCACTTATCATGGGCTCACTTACTTCACCTATAATGAACGTGCCATGGAAATGCTAGTGGATGACGTGGTCCATTTTCTTAGGATGAGATAGAAAAATGGTGTATGGCTTTTGAATTTAATTAAAATTTTAGTTTGGTTTAAATTTCCATTGGCCTATTTTTTGTTTTGTTGCCTGCACTTTTAAAGTCTTACTCATGAACTCTTTACTAGACAATCACCAGAAGAGTTTTCCCTAAGTTTCTTCTCACATTTTTACCATTTCAGTACATACATTAAAGTCTACAATTCACTTTAAATTGATTTTTGTAAACATGGTAAGAAATAGGAGTTCAGATTTATTCTTCTGCGTATGACAATGCAATTGTCCAAGTACCAATTACTGAAAAGGGTGTGCTTTCCCCAGTGTATATTCTTGTCAACTTTGTCAAAGATCAGTTGCCTGTAAATGTGTGACTTTCATTCTGGGTTCTCTCGTCTGTTACATCAATCTGTGTGTCTACATTTATACTTGTACCATGCTGTATTGGTGACTATGGCTTTGTCACATATTTTAAAGTTAGGAAACGTGACTCTCCCAGATTTGTTCATTTGCTTCAGCTGAAAAGGCTGAGTCCACAATTACAAAGATGGCAGCTGCCCATCCCCGGAGGACCTCCAACCCAGAAAGAGATCAGGCTTCCCACCAACCCTGTAACCCTGGCTGGACTTCCTGAAATTCCAACAGAGAGGACCTTCCCAGTGAGGAGGGATGAATCAAGGTCAAATTTAAAGAAACAGTCTGGCCACTGTCAGGCACAGCAGCAGTGCTGCCTTGTGGGGGACCCCTCCTGCTCCAGACCAGCTGGACTCCCTGGAGCCCGAAGGCTAGATTATCTGAGTCCACGGAAACAGAGATGGTGGCCGCCCCAACGACCCAGAACTCGGTAGTCTCAGGCACTTGACTTGGTATCTTGCCACTGCTTGGCTGGTATTCCAAGCCAGTGGGACTTGAGAAATGCTGTGAAGGTGGGGACCACAGGATGAAGCTCTCTCGCTCCCTGTGATATGGCTGTGAT
>NW_012098765.1:1479665-1486878 GCF_000951045.1 Mandrillus leucophaeus
TTCCAGTTTTTGCCCATTCAGTATGATATTGGCTGTGGGTTTGTCATAAATAGCTCTTATTATTTTGAGATATGTTCCATCAACACCGAATTTAGTCATGCAGTTTAATAGGCAAGAAAGAAGGAAGAGCACCCCATACTGAGACAGAGGGAGGGTGGCTCCGAAGCCAAAAGAGGAAACCCGGAGTGCTGTGGATACCAATGAGTTATATGAAGAAACTGGAAGAGGTGGTGTCTGATTTGCATAGGGTTCAGGGGATTGGTTTGACCAGGCATGTCATTTATGTAGCCCACAAAAAAACTGGCCATCCCACCCTATCCTGTGAATAGGCACTTTCCAGGCACCCTGATTTCCTACACACATGGGGATATGTGGGGGTGGCTATATTGCCAGGCACACGTGGGGGCAAGGGCCAGAAAAGGGCGGGAATCGCCACGTTTGGGTGGATTCAGTTTCTAATGGCCGGAATTTGCAGATCAAGGTTACTGGAGAACTCTAAAAGTCGGGCTTTCCTGCTAGACAAGACCCATTTCTGGAGCTGCTTAAAAAGAAACAAAACTTCCTATGGACCCCTTTTCCTCCCTGTCTGCCTAAAATAACTTCTTAAGGACTCCTATGACACCTGAATTCAGCCCCCTTCCTGGGGGAATGTACCAACGGAACTCCTGCCTTTCCTGGCTTCTCAAGGCTGGATTGTGTAAACCTCCTGGGTCTGAGTCTGTCTGAGCGACTGCTCTGCCAACTCACGAGAGTTCTGACATCAGCTCACGCGAGAATCTCCTGATTAATTGGATGCAAAGATCCATGGGAAAAACATGGCTTCTGGGGCGGGGTCACACACTCATTGCTTCCCTTGGCTGTGCGAGAAAGTTCCTTTGGCTCTGTTCTGATATGGCGTGGTTCATCACCCACCCCCGTTTTCTTTGTTCTCCTGAGTCAAGTTGTTTGCCTAGTCAGTCCCAATGTGAGAACCTAAATATTTCAGTTCAGGCGCTTATGGTGAAATTCGCTGCGATTTTCATTCAGGGGAAGGCAGCCGCTTCTTATTCGCCATCTTGGCCGTCCCCTCCATGTCACCTCTGCACTTCTAATTGGCCATCTCGGCCACTTCCTCCACGTCACTTCCTACAAAACGGCCACTTCTAATTGGCCATCTTGGCCCCCCTCTTCCACGTCACCTTCTATAAAATGGCCCCCCTCTCCAGGAATGACATCATTATATATCTTTACCTGAACCCAGAAGCAGGTTCATTACACTTTTCATAGGCTCATTTACTTCACGTATAATGAAAGCAGCCATGGAGACGCTAGTGGATAAACTGGTCAATTTTCTGATGGATGAGATAGAAAAATGGTCTGCTAACCAATTAATGACATATGTCTCAAAACTAGTAATGAGACTCTTAATCGCTGGGTTGAAGGTTCGAATCAAGAAGATGCACTTCTATATATTGAACAAAGTAGCTTCCCTTGCTTCTGAAACACTTCCAAACATCTTACGTTTCCTGAAGAAGATGATGCCTTGGCAAGCGGCACAGGTAAAGTTTACTTTCCGTTCATAAATATAGCACGATATTTGCACAATTGTCGGAAACCTTATCAGAAAATGAGTCTTGCATGTTTCCTTTAATTTTAGGATGAAGAGGGTGATCCGGAAGAGTTTCCCGAACTACTCAGCTTTGGTGTTTAAACAACCACCAGGAAATTTTGATTACCATTCTCTCCGGAGCTCCTCTCTTTCCCCGGAGAAACAAAAGCATCAACACTAAAAAAATAAAGTGTTATTTGGATAGAATGAGGTCTCATGGTTGTTTATGCAGTGGGTCGCTGCTCAGGACAGGGTGAGTCTCTGGGTTGTGCGCTGAGAAGGGGAGGCCGTCAAGCTAGAAAAGAATCCATTGCAGGGGACACCTCCATGGGGTCTGGGGGGCTGAGGATGAGGAGCTGGACTGGGTCTAGGGAAGGAGGAGGTTTCAGAGGGTGAAATTCAGTAAGTAAATTCTGTGGGTGTTTGAGAACTTCCTCCCTCAGAAGGAGAAGATTCAGGGAGGAATAAGGACAAACCGTGGGTGCCTTGAGGGGCATTTACTAATTTAAGACGACTCTATCAGGAAGCAGAGTGACAATGGCCTCCTTGAGGACTGAGACCCCTGAATAAATGAGGCCCAGATCCAGTCCATGGGGGATGAGACTTTCAAGGGACATATTTTGGTTGGGACAGAGGAAAAGTGCAGCTCTGCAGCTGTAGAGGAAGCCCTGGCAGTGTGAAAGCGGCCTTGGAGGGGCCCTGTGCACTGTGAATGCTTTTGAGCCCCCATCCCCTGTCCCCGCCTCTTTTTGTGGATTCTTCGGGCTCCGCCGTCTCCGCCAACTTCTGAGCACTCTACGCTGCCACCTTCACGTTTCTCTGCTGGCCTCCAAGTACTCCAAAATCTTTCAGATCTGTGCCCCTACCCCTGTTTTTAGCATGTTTTGCGACTCCAGGTCCCTGAAGGTTTCTGGCCTGAAATCCACCTCCCCAGCCTCATGGATTCTGCTCTAGAGACTCTGCACTCCACAGGGTTCCCAGGCCCCTGAGGGACAAAAAAGTGATCTGTGCACTTCAGGGCTCCAAACTCGGCAAGGCCTTTCAAGCCCTCAGGGTCCCCTCCTCAGTTTTCTTCACATTTCTGGACTGTAGTCACTCCACAAATGCCGGGATCTGATCTCCAACCCAGTGATTTTTTTTAGTTCCATGAGTGATGCTAACTGAATAGTCATCCTGAGAGTGATGAGAGCTTTTGAATTTGCGGCAAGTTTTAGAGCAGTGTGAGTGGCCTGAGATCGCGAAATTGGGGCTAGCGTTGGATGTGAGGTTAGGTTGGTGGAAAAATTTGCCCAGAACCAGAGGAGTGTGGACTCACTGCGCGTGGTTAGGACCAGAACAGAATTGCACGGATGTATAGCTTTGGGGTAAAGAATAACATGGTTCAGAAGTGCATGTATTAGTCTGTTCACGCATTGCTATAAATAGTTACCTGAGACTGGGTAATTATTTGTAAAAACTCAGGTTTAATTGGCTCATGGTTCCACAGGCTGTACAAAAAACATGATGCTGGCCATCACCTCAACTTTTGGGGAGGCGTCAGAAAACTTAGAGTAATGGCAAAAAGTACAAGGGAATCAGGCTCATCTTCCATGGCCTGAGCTGGAGAAAGTGGTAGGAGAGGTGCTACACACTTTCAAACAACCAGATATTTTTAGAACTCTATCACCAGGCAGCACCTGCAGTATGGTGCTAAATTATTCATGAAATATCCACCCCCATGATCCTCTCAATTCTCACCAAAGTCCAACAAGCCCCACCTCCACCACTGGGGATTACAATTTCACATGAGGTGTGATTGGGGATACAGATCCTAACTCGATCAGTGGCATCCTGGATAGGGTCTAGTATAGAAGAAGAACCAGGAGCTGACTATGATCCTTAAGACTGCCCACAATGGCCAGGCAGGGTGGCTCATGCCTATAATTCCAGCACTTAGGGAATCCAAAGTGGGTGGATCACCTGAGGTCAGGAGTTTGAGACCAGCCTGGCCAACATAGTGAAACCCTGTCTCTACTAAAAATAAAAAATAAAATAAAAATAAAAATAAAAAAAAGACAAGTGTTGTACTAGACACCTGTAATCACAGCTACTCCGGAGACTGAGGCAGGAGAATTGCTTGAACCTAGGAGGCGGAGGTGGCAGTGAGCCCCAATCGCACTACTAAACTCCAGCATGGGCAACAATACCAAAACATTGTCTCAAAAAAAAAAAAAAAAAAAAAAAAGACTGCCTATGACCAGTGAGAGGGACACCAGCATCGCTGAGACGCAAGTGCTGGACATTCTACATAGGTCAGAGCTCAAAGCAGGCCACACTGTTACAGAGATGGGCTCCATTCATAGCACCGAAGTGGTGAGAAGATGTGGGAATGGCAGAGGCCAGCACTTTGCCATCAATGCAAGGTGGGTATAAGAAGCTGGCACCAGTGCTAGAGTGCGTCAGGGGAGGACTGCTTTGCAATATCTAGCACTTACCTCTTAGAATATGTTTCATTAGCGACAACAGATACAAATGGCAGATAACTATGTCCGTTCACTAACAGGAAATAGAAGTCATCAAGATGAACAGAAAGCAGATGTCAGCAGCCCTCATATAAATTCATCATACTTCATCCAGGTAAAACCTGAGACAGTTCTCACACAAGAAGTCCTAACTCAAAGAGACTGGGTTCTCAAGAGGCAGGTTCATGCAAAACCAAGGGAAGCTTACAACTTTGGGATTCTCCAGTTTCCCTTGGAAAAGACCTACAATCATTTGCTTAAGTAAATGAGCATTGAACAAAGGTGAGTATTGTTATCTTTCAGAAGCTCTTGGCCATGAAGGTCTTGTTGGCATAAAACCCATGGTTTGGAAACATCACCATGACCCCTGTTAAAGTAATGGCCTAGGGCGATGGTCAGGAAACTGATGTATTCCTTGCCAACTTCTGCCTCTAAGTGAGTGCACTCTGTTCATGAACCTCTCTCCTCTATAGTTATGTTCCCAGGATCTCATGTACAATCAGGAGTCATAGACTTAGAAAGGGCAAAAATACAGTGTTTCTGTGGCCTGTGAGATATGACTTATAATTCTAGGAAAAAAACAATTGCAGATGGGAAATCTAAATCTGTCAATGCTCACCCAAGACAATATTATCAATAAAAATCAGTATCAACTCCCAAGGTAAATTATTTCCTGTATATAGGTGGCAGAGATGATCACCACCATCAAAAACTCAAGGACCAGTACTGTTGGTCCAGTCATCTCTTTCATGGAATTCACCAGTCTGGTATCTTCAAAATCCAGAAGGATGATGGCAGATGGCAGGAAACTAATGCGAACACCATCAGTTGTACCTCCATTGTAGCAGCAGTAATGGATGTTATCTCTTCATTATAATATCCAGGGAGAGGGAGAGGATGATATTATTCCCAATACTCTAAACACCCTGAGTGTACAGCCTCTGTGATATTTTTTATAATATCCGGGGAGGGAGAGAATTGTATTACTCCTAATATCTCAGGGGACGTGCCCCTCTGTGATAATGTTCCTAATACACAGGAGGGGAGATATTACTCTTAATATCACAGGGAGTGTACACCCCACTGTAATATTGTTTATAATATCCGGGGAGGAGGAGAGAATGATATTACTCCCAATATCACAGAGTGTACACCAACCTGTGATATTATTTGTAATATCCATAAGGGGAAGAATAATATTACTCTCAATGTCACAGGAAGTATACACCCTTCTGTGATATTGCTCAAAAGAACCAGTTATGGAGAGGATGATATTACTCTCAATATCTTAAACACCCTGTATGTAAACCCTCTGGGATGTTCCTCATAATATCCAGAGGGAGAGAGGATGATATTACTCCCAATATCGCATGAGGTGTTCGCCCTTCCTGTTATATTGTTTCTGATATCTAGGAAGGGAGAGGATGATATTACTCCCAATATCGCAGGGGGTTTACACCCCACCTGTGATGTTGTTCCTAATAACCTGGATGGGAGAGGATGATATTACTCCCAATGTCAGAGGGCATGTACACCTTCCCTGTAATATTGTTCGTAATATCTAGAAAAGGAGAGGATAATATTATTTTCAACATCGCAGTAGGTGTACACCTTTCTTGTTACATTGTTGCTAATATCTAGGGAAAAAGATGATATTACTACCACTATTGCAGAAGGTGTACACCCCCCCGTGATATTGTTCCTAATATCCAGAAAAGGAGAGGATGATATTACTCCCAATATTGCAAGGGGTGTACATTCACCCTGTGATATTGTTCCTAATATCCAGGAAGAAAGAGAATGATATTACCCTTAATATCAAAGGGAGCGTCCCCCGCCCGTGATATTGTTTCTAATATCCAGGAAACGGAAGGATGATATTACTCCCAATATCTCAGGGGTTGTACACCCTCCTCTTGTGATATTGTTCCTAACATCCGGGGGAGGTGAAATAGTATTATTCCCAGTATCACAGGGGGTGTACACACCTGTCGTGATATTGTTCCTAATTCCCATGGGGGAAAGGATGATATTACTCTCAATATCTCAGGGGGATGTACACCCTCCCTGTGATATTGTTCCTAATATCCAGGGTGGGAGAGGATGATATTACTCCCAAAATCACAAAGGGTGTACACCCCTCTCGTGATGTTGTTCCTAATATCCAGGGGGAAGCGGATAATATTACTCCCAATATCACAGGGGATTTACACCCCCCTTGTGATATTGTTCCTAATATCCAGGAAATGAAACGATGATATTACTGTGAATATTCCAGGGGGTGTCCTCCCCTCTGTGATATTGTTCCTAGTATCCAGGTTGGGGAGACGATGATATTTCTCCAAATATCGCAAGGGGTGTACACCAACCCTATGATATTGTTCCTAATACCCATGGGAGGAGAGGATAATATTACTCCCAATATCAAAGGGGGTGTACACCTCATTTGTGATATTGTTCCTAATATCCATGAAGAAAGAGAATGATATTACTTTCAATATCGCAGGGGATGTACATGCTTCCTGTTATGTGGCTCCTAATATTCAGGGGAAAAGAGGATGATATTACTCCCAATTTCGAATGGTGTGTACACCCACCCTGTGATTTTTTTTTTTTTTTTTTTGAGACGGAGTCTTGATCTGTCGCCCAGGCTGGAGATCAATGGCACAATCTCGGCTCACTGCAACCTTTGCCTCCCAGGTTCGCGCAATTCTCCTGCCTCAGCCTCCGGAGTAGCTGGGATTACAGGCGCCTGTCACTACACCCGGCTAATTTTTGTATTTTTAGTAGAGACACGGTTTCACCATGTTGGTCAGGCTGGTCTTGAATTTCTGACTTCAAGTAATCCACCCGCCTCGGCCTCCCAAAGTCCTGGGATTACAGGCGTAACTTTCCCAGTGATATTCTTCCTAATATTCCGGAAAAAAGAGGATGATATTATTCCCAATATCGCAGGAGGTGTACACTCCCCCTGTGATATTGTTCCTAATATTCAGAGGGGGAGAGGATGATATTATTTTCTGTATCACAGAAGTTGTACACCTCCCCCGTGATGTTTTTCCTAATACCCAGTGGGGGAGAGATTATTAGTCTGAAAATCACAGAAGGTGGAAACCCCCGTTTG
>NW_012098765.1:1491638-1493273 GCF_000951045.1 Mandrillus leucophaeus
ATATTGTTTCTAATATCCAGGAAGGGAGAGAATGATATTACTCTCAATATTGCAGGGAGTGTGCACACCCCCTGTGATATTGTTCCTAATATCCAGGGAAAGAGGGGATGATATTACTCCCAATATTGCAAGGGTTGTAAAACCCTCCCCGTGATATTGTTCTTAATATTTAGTAGGGGAGAGGATAATATTACTCCCAGTATCGCAGGGGGTATATACACCCTCTTTGATATTGTTCCTAATATCCAGAGGGGAGAGAATATTACTTTCCATATTTCAAAGGGTGTACACACCTCCCTGTGATATTGTTCCTAATATCCAAAAAGGAAGAGGATGATATCACTCCCAATATCACAGGAAGTGTACACCCCCTCTTTTATATTGTTTCTAATATCCAGGGGAAATGAGGGTGATATTACTCTCAATATAGCAGAAGGGGTACACACCCCACACCCCTGGGATATTTTTCCTAATATCCAGGGGAAAAAAGAAGTTGATATTCTTCCCAGTATAGCAGGGAATTAATTACCACTTTGTGATATTGCTTCCAATATCTAGGGGAAAAGAGGATGATATTACTCCGAATATCACACTGGGTGTAAACCTGTGACGTTGTTGCTAATATCAAGGGGGGAAGAGTATGATAGTACTCCTAATGTCACAGAAGGTGTACACTTTCCCTGTGATATTGTTCCTAATATTTGGAAGGGAAGAGGATGATATTACTCCCAATATTGCAGGGTGTACACTGCCCCTGTGATATTGCTCCTAATACCCAGGAAAAAGGAGAATGATATTACCCCAATATCTAAGGGAGTGTATACCTTCCCTGTGATATTACTTCTAATATCCAAGTGGGGAGAGGATGGTTTTACTCCCAATATTGCAGGGGGTGTACACCCCTCTCCGTGACACTGTTTCTAATACTCAAGCTGGGAGAAAGAGTATTACTCCCAATATCACAGTGATATTGTTTACCTGTGATATTGTTTCTAATATCTAGTGGGGGAGATAATTATATTACTCTCAATATCACAGGGGGTGTACACCCCCTGGGATATTGTTTCTAATATCCAGAAGGGGAGAGGATGTTATTACACTCAATATCACAGAAGTGGTACACCCCCCGGTGATATTGTTCCTAATATCCAGGGGTAAAGAGGATGATATTACTGCCGATATCACAGGGGGTGTACACCTCTTTTGTGATATTGTTCCTAATATCTGGGGGGCAGAGAATAATATCACTGTCAATATCACAGAGGGTGTACACCCCTTCTGTTATATTGTTCTTTATATTCGGAGGGTAGAGGATTATATTACTCCCAATATTGCAGGGGTTGTACACCCCTCCTGTGATATTATTTCTAATATTTAAGTGGAAAGAGAATGATATCATTCCCAATATCAAAGGAAATGTACACCTTTCTTGTGATATTGCTTTTATTATATAAGGGGGCAGAGGATGCTATTAAGAACAATATCACAGGGAATGTACACCCACGTATTGATATTGTCCCTAATATGTATGGGGAAAGAGGATAGTATAATTCCCAGTATCGCAGAGTGTGTACACCCCCCGTGATATTGTTTCCTATATATACAGGGGGAAAAGATAATATTTCTTCCAATATC
>NW_012098765.1:1496088-1496981 GCF_000951045.1 Mandrillus leucophaeus
TGATATTGTTTTTAATATCCAGGGGGAGAGAAAAATATTGCTTCCAATATCACAGGGGGCATACACCTTCCCTGTAACACTGTGTTTAATATCCAGTAGGCAAGAGGATGATATTACTCCCAATATCAAGAAGATGTATACCCCCCCGGGATATTGCTCCTAATATCTAGGGGAGGAGGATAATATTACTCCCAGTATTGCAGGGGGTTTACATGCCCCTGTGACATTTGTTGTGGGAAGTCAGGGACCCCGAACAAAGGGACCTACTGAAGCTGCTGCAGAAGAACATAAATTGTGAAGATTTCATTGACATTACTAGTTCCCCAAATTAATACTTTTATAATTTCTTACACCTGCCTTTACTGCAATCTCTGAACATAAATTGTGAAGATTTCATGGACAGTTATCACTTCCCCAATCAATACTCTTATAACTTCCTATACCTGTCTTTACTTTAATCTCTTAACCCTGTCATCTTCATAAGCTGAGGATGTATGTCGCCTCAGGACCATGTGATGATTGAGTTAACTCCACAAATTGTTTGTAAAACTTGTGTGTTTGAGCAATACGAAATCTAGGGACCCTGAAAAAGAACAGGAATGTGACGATGTTCAGGGAACAAGGGAGATAACCATAAGGTCTGACTGCCTGCAGGGCTGGGCAGAACAGAGTCATATTTTTCTTACTACAGAAAACGAGTAGGAGAACTATCGCTGAATTCTTTTCCCAGTAAGAAATAACCCTGGGAAGGGAATGCTAGTACTCCCAATATCACAGGGCTTGTGAACCCCACCTGTGATATTGTTTCTAATATCCAGGAAGGGAGAGAATGATATTACTCTCAATATTGCAGGGAGTGTGCACACCCCCTGTGATATTGTTCCTAATATCCA
>NW_012098765.1:1497336-1502646 GCF_000951045.1 Mandrillus leucophaeus
TAATATTGGGGGATGGGGAGAGACTGATATTACTCCTAGTATCGCAGGGCATGTACACCCCCACTGTGATATCGTTCCTAATATCCAGAATGGGAGGGAATGATATTACTCCTAATATCACAAAGGGTGTACACCCCTGCTGTGATATCGTAAATATTCTGTGTGTACACACCCCCGTGTTATGGTTTGTAATATCCAGGGGGGAGAGGGTGATATATACCCCCATATTGCGGGGGATGTACACCCTTCTGTGATATGGTTCATTATATCAAGGGAAGAAAAAGGTAATATTGCTCCCCATATCGCGAGAGCGTACACCCCCATGTAATATGGTTCGTAATATCCAGGAGTGGAGAGGATGATATTGCCCTTATATCAAGGAAGGTGTACACCTTATTGTTATATGGTTTGAAATATCCAGGGGAGGAGAAAGTGATATTGCTCCCCATGTCGTAGAGGGTGTAACCCCCCCGTGATATGATTGGTAATATCCAGGAAAGAAAAGGGTGATATTGCTCCCAATATCGTGGGGGGTATACTCCCTTCTTTGATATGGTTCATAATATCCAAGAGGGGAGATGGTGATATAGCTCGCCCTATCGGGGAGGGTGTTCACCCTCCTGTGACATTTTTTGTAATATCCAGGGAAAGAGAGGATGATATTACTCCCAATATCGCAGAAGGTTTACACCATTCTGTGATATTGTTCGTGATATCCAGGGAAGGAGAAGATGATACTACTACCAATATCGCAGGGGATGTAGAACTCCTGTGATATTTTTTTGTAATATCCAGGAAAGGAGAGGATGATATTACTCTAATATTGCAGAAGGTTTACACCCCTATGTGATATTGTTCATAATAACCAAGGAAAAAGAGGATGATGTTACTCCCTATATCACAAAGGGTGTATACCCATTTGTGATATTGTTCATAATATCCAGGGGGAGAGAGGATAATATTACTCCCAATATAGCAAGGGGTGAAAACTCCCCTGTGACATTGTTCATAATATTTAGGGAAAGAGAGGGTGATACTACTCCAAATATCACAGTGGGTGTACACCCCCCTATGATATTGTTCCTAATATCCAGAAGGGGAGAGGATGATATTATTACCAATATCGCAGAAGGTGTACACCTTCCTCTGATATTCTTCGTAATATCCAGATGGGGAGAGGATGATATTACTCCTAATATGGCAGGGGGTGTACACCCCCTTGTTTTATTGTTTGTAATATTCAGGAGAAGAGACAATTGTATTACACCCAATATCGCAGGGTGTGTACATCACTCTGTGATGCTGTTCATAATATCCAGGGGAGAAGAGGAAGTGTACACCCTCCCGGTGATATTGTTTGTAATATCAAGAGGTAGAGAGGATGATATTACTCCCAATATTGCAGGGGGCGTACACCTTTTTGTGATATTGTCGTAATATTAAGAAGGGGAGAGGATGATGTTACTAACAATATCACAAAAACTGTACACTCCCTGTGATAGTGTTCATAATATCCAGGAGAAGAGAAGATATTACTCTCAATCTCACAGAAGATATATACCACCCTGTGATATGGTTCATAATATCCTAGGGGAAAGAGGATGACATAACTCTCAACATCACAATTCCTTGTGACATTGTTCATAATATTCAGTGGGAAAAAGGATAATATTACTTTCAATATCACAGGCGGTGTACACATTCCTGTGATATTATTTATAATATCCAGAGTGAGAGAATATATTGCTCCCAATATCACAGGAGGTGTACACTCCCCTGTGACATTGTTTGTAATATCCAGGGAGGGGAGAGGGTACTATTACTCCCAATATCTCAGGGGATGTACACCCCCCTTTGATATTATTCCTAATATTCAGAAGAGGAGAGGATGATATTACTTCCAAAATCGCAGGGGGGTGTACACTCCCTCTGTAATATTGTTTCTAATATTCATGAGTGGAAAGAAATATATTACTCCCAATATTACAGGGGGTGTATACCACACTGTGATATTGTTCACAATATTCGGGAAGGGAGAGAATGATATTACCTCCAATATCAAAGTAGGTGTACATCTCCCTGTGATATTGATCGTAGTATCCAGAAGTAAAGACGAGAACATTACTGCTAATATCACAGGGGATGTACACCTTTGAATACTGTTCATAATATTAAGGGGGGGGGATGATATTTCTCCCAATATCGCAAAGTGTGTGCACCACCTGTGACATAGTTCCAAATACCCAGAGGAAAAAAAGGATGTTATTACTCTTAATATCTCAGGGAGTGTACACCCTCCTGTGATATTGTTTGTAACATCCAGAAGAAAGAGGCTGATGTTACTCTTAACATCACATGGGGTGTACTCCCCCCTGGATATTATTCATAATATCTGGGGGGAAGTGGATGATATTAATTTCAATATTGCAGGGAATGTACACCCCCTGTACATTGTTCATAATATTTAGGGAGGGGGTGGAGTGTACACCCGACTGTGATATTGTTCGTAATATCCAGGAAAGGAGAAAATGACATTCCTCCCAATATGGCGGGAGGTGTACACCACCTATCATATTGTTCAAAATATCCAGGAGGAGTCCCAGCTACTCGGGAGGCTGAGGCAGGAGAACGGCGTAAACCCGGGAGGCGGAGCTTGCAGTGAGCTGAGATCCGGCCACTGCACTCCAGCATGGGCGACAGAGCGAGACTCCGTCTCAAAAAAAACAAAAACAAAAAATAAAAAACCCAGGAGGGGAGAGGATATGTCTCCAAGTATCACAAGGGGTGTACACCCCGCTGTAATATTGTTCCTAATATCCAGGGGGTAAGAAGATAATATTACTCCCAATATTGCAGGGCATGTACACTCCCCTTATGATATTGTTCTTAAAACTCATGGGGAGAAAGAATATTACTCCTAATATCACAGGGAGTGCACATCCACCCTGTGACATTGTTGCCAATACCCAGCAATGGAGAGGATGATATTACTTTCAATATCGCAGAGGATGTACATCCTTCTGTAACAATGTTCATAATATCCAAGGCAAGAGAGGATGATACTACTTCCAAAATTACAGGGCGTGTACACCTCCCGATGATATTGTTCCTAATATTCAGTGGAGAAGAAGATGATAGTACTCCCAATATCGCAAAGGGTGTACACACCCCCTGTGATATTGTTCCTAATATAAAAAGAGGAGAGGATATTATTCCCAATATCACAGAAGGTGCAAAACCCCCTGTGATATTGTTCGCAATATTTGGGGGGAGAGGATTATATTACTCCCAATATCATAGGGTGTGTACATCCCCCTATGATGTTGTTTGTAATATTCAGTGGAAAAGAGGATGATATTTTTCCCTATATTACAGAAGATGTACACCCCCCGTGATATTCTTTGTAATATCTAGAGGGGAAGAGGATGATATTACTACCAATAAAACAGGGGGTGTACACTTATTGTTATATTTTTTGTAATATTAAGGGGGGTAGAGAATGATATTACTTCAAATATCGCAAAGAGTGTACACTCCCTGTGATATTGTTCCTAATATCCCGAGGCGGAGAAAATGATGTGACTCCCAAAATCGCAGAGGGTGTACACCACCCTGTGATATTTTTTGTAATATCAAGAAGAGAACAAGATGATATTACATAATATCCATGAGGGGAGAGAATGATATTACTCTTAATATTGCAGAGGGTGTACACTTTCCTGTGATATTGTCCATCATATTTATGGCGGAAGAGTAGAGTATGATATTACTCCCAATATCGCAGGAGGTGTACACCCCCTGGTGATATTGTTTGTAATATCCAGGGAGGGAGGAGATAATATGAGCCTCAATATCACAGGGGGTGTTCACCCCGCTGTGAAATTGTTTGTAATATCCGGAAGAAAAGAGGATATTATTTCCAATATCCTAGAGAGTGTACACCCCCCTGTAATATTGTTCGTAATATCAAGGGGTGGAGAAAATTATATTACTCCCAATATCACAGGGGGTGTACATGCCCCGTGATTTTGTTCATATTATCTAGGGGGAAAGAGGATGATATTACCCCCAATATCACAGGAGGTGTAGAACCCCATATGATATTGTTCATAATATCCAGAAGGGGAGAAGACGATATTACTCCCAATATCATAAACACCCTGTGTGTACATCCCCCTGTGATATTGTTTGTAATATCCAGTGGGGAGAGCATGATATTCCTCCAAATATCACAGATAGTGTACACACCCCCATGATATTGTTTGGTATATCTGGAGGGGAAAGGATGATACTACTTCCAATATCACGGGGCCTGTACACCTTCCAGTGACATTGTTCCTAATATCTAGGGGGAAAGAGGACATTACTCCCAATATCGCAAGTGTGTACACACACCCCCGTGATATTGTTCCTCATATTTGGGAAGAAAGAGCATGATATTAATCCCAATATCACAGGGGATGTACACCCCTCACTGTGATATTGTTCCCATATCCAATGTGGGACAGACCTATATTACTCCTAATATTGCAGGGAGTGTACACCCTTCCTTTGATATTGTTTTAATATCCAGAGGCAGAAAGAATATCACTTCCAATAATGCAGGGTGTGTACACACACACTGATATTGTTCTTAACATTCAGGGAGAGAAAGGACAACATTACTCCCAATTTGCAGAGTGTGTACCCCCTCCCTTGATATTGTTCCTAATATTCTTGGAGTAGGAGATGATGATATTACTCCCAATATCACAGGGTGTGTACACCCCCCTGTAATATTCTTCCTAATATACAAGGGGGAGAGGATGGTGTTACTCTTAATATTGCAAGGGGTGTACACCCCCCTTGTGATATTGTTACTAACATCTCGAAGGGGAGAGAATGATATTACTCTCAATATAGTAGCAGGTGTACTCGTCCCCTGTGATATTGTTCCTAATATCCAGGTGACGAGAGGATAATATTACTCCTAATACCACAGGATGTGTATATCCCCCTGTAATATTGGTTTTAATATCGGGGGGGAGGATAATATTACTCCAATATTACTCCCAATATCACTGGGTATGTACACATCCCTTGTGGTATTGTTTCTAATATCCAGTGAAGAAGAAGATAATATTACTTTCAATGTCATAGAGGGTGTACACCATCTCTGTGATATTGTACCCAATATCCAGGGGGGAAAAGGATGATATTACTTATCAACATCCCATGATATTGTTTTTAATATCCAGGGGGAGAGAAAAATATTGCTTCCAATATCACAGGGGGCATACACCTTCCCTGTAACACTGTGTTTAATATCCA
>NW_012098765.1:1505046-1516955 GCF_000951045.1 Mandrillus leucophaeus
CAGGGGGGTGTACAAACCCCTCTGATATTGTTTTTAATATCCAGTGGGGGAGAGAAGGATATTACTCCCAATATCGCAGGGCGTGTACACAACCCCTGTGATATTTTTCCTAATATCCAAAGTAGGGGACAATGACATTACTTTCAATATCACAAGGGGTGTACACTCCCCTGTGATGTTGCTTCTAATATCCACGAGGGGAGAGGATGATATTACTCCTAATGTGGCAGGCTTTGTACACCTTCCCTGTGATAAGGTTTCTAACATCAAGTGGAGGAGAAAATGATATTACTCCCTATATCACAGAAGGTGTACACTTTCCCTGTGATATTGTTCCTAATATCCAGAAGGGGAGAGGATAACATTACTCCCAATATCACAGCAAGTGCACATACACCCTGTGATATTGTTCCTAATATACAGGGGTGGGAGATGATATTGCTCCCAATATCGCAGGGGTGTACACCCCCCAGTGATATTGTCTCTAGTTTCCAGGGGGGGTAAAGATGATATTACTCCCACTATCACAGGGAATGTAAATCCCCCCGTGATATTGTTCATAACATCCAAGGAAGAGAAGATAATATTACTCCCAATATCACAGGGGTGTACAACTACGTGTGATATTGTTTTTAATATCCAGAGGAGTAGAGGATGACATTACTCCCAACATCGCAGGAAGCTTACTTACAACTCCCTTGGGATATTGTTTCTGATATCCAGGGAGGTAGAGGATGATATTACTCCCAATATCACAGGGGATGTATGCCCCCCCGTAACATTGTTTCTAATAACCAGAGGGCGATAGGATGATATTACGCTTAATATGAAAGGGGGTGTATACACTCTTGTGATATTGTGCCTAATATCCAGGGGGGAAGAAAATTATATTAATTTTAATGTTTATGGGGGAAAAGGATGATATTACTCCTAATATCACAGGGGCTGTACACCGACCTTTTGATATTGTTTTTAGTGTTCAGAAGAGAAGAGGATAATATTGTTCCCAATATCAGAACAGGTGTAAACTCCTTCTGTGATATTGGTCCTAATATCCAGGGAGGGAGAGAATAATATCACTACCAATATAGCAGAAGCTGCCCGCCCCCCACTGTGATATTGCTCCTAATATACAAAGATAATAAAGGTGATATTACTCCCAATATCACAGGAGGTGTACACATCCCTTGTGATGTTGTTTTTTAATATGCAGGGAGGGGAGAGGATGATATTACTCCCAGTATCGCAGGAGGTGTATACCTCTGTGTGATGTTTATTTTAATATTTATGGGGGAAGGATGATATTACTCCCTATATCACAGAGGGTGTACACCCTCTGTAATATTGATCCTAATATCCACGGCGGGATAGGATGAGATTACTCCCAATATCGCAGAAAGCCTACACATACACACACACTGGTAATATTGTTTTTAATATCCAGAGGGGAGAGGATGACATTGCTCCCAATTTCGCAGAGTGTGTACACCCACCGTTTGATATTGTTTCTAATATCCAGGGGTAGAGAAGATGATATTACTCCCAATATCACAGAAATTGTACACCACCTCTATGACATTCTTGTGAATATCCAGGGGAAAAGAGAATAATATTACTCCCAATATTGCAGAGTGTGTACACCCCTCCGTGATATCGATACTAATATTTTTCAAAAGAGGTTGATGTTACTCCCATTGTCACAGGATATGTACACTCCCCCTTGTGAAGTTGTTCATAATATTCGGGGGGCAGAGCATAATATTACTCCCCATATCAAAAAAGGCGTCTGTCCTCCTTATAATATGGTTCCTAATATCCAGGATATTACTTAATCCAGGATATTTGTAATATTCTAAATATTAGGAACCACATCACAAGTTCCTGCGATATGGGGAGTCATATCACCCCTTCTCCCCCACTCCCCGGATATCACGAACCATATCACAGGGCGGTGAGCACCCCCATGAGATGGAGAGTAAATCACCCCCCTCTCCTGCAGGAGATGGACACCCAGGATCTTTAAGATATATTAAGTAATATCATCTCCCCTTCTGGATATTACGAACAATATCACATGGGGGTGTATGCTTTCTGCGATATTGGGATTAATATACTCTCCTCTTTTGGATAATATTAGGAACAAGATCACAGCAGTGTGTACACCCTTTTCGATATCGAGAGTAATATCTTCTTTTCCCTGCCTGCATATTAAAAACAGTTTCAAAGGAGGAGTGTATGCCACCTTCAATATAGGTCGCAATATCATTTTCTCCACCGCTGAATATTAGGGACAATATCACAGGGGAGTGGACACTTCCTGCGATATTGGGAGTAATGTCATCCTCTCACCCCCTGAATATTAGAAATATTATCACAGGGCGGATGTGCACTCCCTTCCATAATGGGTGTAATATCATCCTCTTTCTTTCTGGATATAGGAACAATATCACATGAGGATGTACATTCCCTTGATTTGGGGGTGTAATATCATTTTCTCCCCCTCTGGATATTAGGAACAGTATCACAAGGGGGTGTACATTCCCTGCAATATTGCGGGTAATATCGTGCTCACCCCCTCTGGATATTAGAAACAATATCACAGGAAGGGTGTATACCTTTTGCGATATTGGATGTAATATCATCCTCTTCCCCATTGCTATTAGGAATAATATCACAGGGAGGGTGTACACTCCCCTGCAATATTAAGAATAATATCATCCCTTCCCTACATGGATATTAGAAATTATATCAGAGGGGTGGTGTACACTTCCTGCGATATTGGGAGTAATATCATCCTCTCGCTTTATTAATATTAGGAAAAATATCACAGGGGTGGTGTACATCCCCTGCGATTTTGCAAGTAATATCATGATCTCCCCCCACTGGATATAAGCAACAATATCACAGGGGGTTTGTACATTTTCTGCGATATTAGAAGTAATATCCTCTCTCTCTTGAATATTAGGAATAATATTACAAGGGGTGAGTACACCCCCTGAGAAACTGTAATATCATTCTCGCCTTCCCTGTATATTAGGAAAAATATCACGGTGAGTGTACACTCCCAGCGATATTGAGGGTAATATTATTTTTCCCCTTCTGGGTATAAGGAACAATATCGTGGGGGGGGGGAGTGTACAATCCCTGCGATATTGAGAGCAATATCTTCTTCACCCCCTGGATATTAGAAACAATATCACAGGAGGGGTGTACATTCTCTGCGATATTGGGGGTAATATCATCCTCTCCCCCGCTGGACATTAGAAACTATATCACAGGGGTGGTGTACATCCTCTGCGATATTAGAAGTAATATTATCCTATCCCACTGTAGATATTAAAAACAATATCTAGGAGGGGGTGTTCATCCCTTATGACATTGGAAGTAATATCATCCTCTCATTTCCTGAATATTGGAAACAATATCACAGAGGGCGTGTACACTTCTCTGATAATGGGAGAAATATCATCTTCTCCCCCTCTGGATATAAATAACAATATCACAAGAGGGTTTACACCCCCTGCGATATTGGGTGTAATATAATCCTCTCCTTCCCTGGATATTAGGGACAATATCACAGGCGCGGTGTACACCCCCTAAGATATTGGGCATAATATCCTCGCCTTTTCTGGACATGAGAAACAATATCAGAAGAAGGGTGTACACCCCCTGCGATGTTGAGTGTAATATCATCCTCTTTCCCCCCGGATATTAGGAACTATATCACGTGGGGGTCTACACCCCCTGCGATACTGGGTGTAATATCATTTTCTCCCTTCATAAATATTAAAAACAATATCACAGGGGCGGTGTACACCCTCTGCAATATTGCTCATAATATCAACCTCTCCTGCCCTGTGTATTAGTAACAATATCACAGGGGGGTTGTACACCTTCTATGATATTGGGAGTAATATCATCCTCTCCCCCGCTAGATACAAGGAACAATATTACAGGGAGTAATATCGTTCTTTCTTTTACTGGATATTAGACACAATATCACAGGGGTAGTGTTAACCCCCTGCGAAATTGGGAGCAATATCATTTTTACCCTGGATATTAAAAACAATATCACAAGAGGGTGTACACCTTTTGCGATATTTGGAGTAATATCATCCTCTCGCACCCTGAATATTAGGAACAAAATCACTGGGTGGGTGTACACTCCACATGATATTGAAAGCAGTATCATCTCCTCCTCCCCTGAATATTAAGAATAATATCACGGGGGGGGGGGTGTGTACACCCCCTGCGCTATTAGGAGTAATATCACCCTTTCCCCTCTAAATATTAGAAATAATATTCCAGAAAGGGTATACACCCCCTGCGATATTGGGAGTAATATCATCCTCTCCCCGACTGGATATTACGAACAATATTACAGAGGGCGTGTAATGAAAGTAATGTCATCCTCTCCCCCTCTAAATATTAGGAACACTATCACAGGGTGGATGTACACTCCCTGAGATATTGAAAGCAATATCATCCTCTTCCAGCCTGGATATTATGAACAATATCATGGGGGGGGTGTACACGCCTTGCGATATTGGGAGTAATATTATCCTCTCCCTTCCTGGATACTAAAAGCAATATCACAGGGAGAGTGTTCACCCCCTTTGATACTGGAAGTAATATTATTCTCTTTTATCCTGGATATTAGGAACAATGTCACAGGGGGTGTGTACACCTCCTACAACATTGGGAGTATTATCATCCTCTCCTCTTCTGGATATTAGGAACGATATCACAGGAATGTGTACATCCCCTGCGTTATTGGCGGTAATATCATCCTCTCTTTTCATTGATATTGGGAACAATATCACAGGAAGGGTGTACACTCTTCCTGCGAAATTAAGAGTAACATCTTCCTCTCCCTCCGTGGATATTAGGAACAATATCATACAGTTGGTGTACACCACCTGCGATATTGAGAGTAATATCATCCTCTTCACCCCCTGAATATTAGGAAAAATATCACAAGGAGGGTGTACACCTCCTGCGATAGTGGGTGTAATATCACCTCATTCCGCCTGGATATTAGGAACAATATCACAGGGGGACGGGACATCCCCTGCGATATTGGCAGTAATATCATCCTCTCTCTTTCTGGATATTAGGACAAAATCACGGGGGTGCACATTCTTTGCGATATTAAGAGATTGGGGTGTACACCCTTTGCGATATTGAAAGTAATATCATCTTCTCCCCTTCTGGATATTAGGAACAATATTACAGGGGAGGTGCACACCCACTGCGATATTAAGAAAAATATTATCCTCTCCCTTCCTGGATATTAGGAAAAATATCACAAGGGGATGTACACCCTCCTGCGATATTAGAAGTAATATTATCCTCTTCATCCCTTCATATTAGGAGCAATATCTTGGGGAAGGGTGTAAACTCCCTGTGATATTGAGAGTAATATCATCCCTTTTCCCCCTATATATTGGGAACAATATCACAGGGGGTGTGTACACCCCGTGCGGTATTGCAAGTAATATCGTCCTCTCCCAACCTGGATATTAAAAACAATATTACAGAGGGGTGTACATGCCCTGCCATATTGGGAGTAATATCATCCTTCCCCCCTCCCACCCCGGATATTAGGAACAATATTACAGAGGGAGTGTACGTCCACTGCGATATTAACAGTAATATTGGCCAGGGGCAGTGGCTCACGCTTGTAATCCTAGCACTTTGGGAGGCCAAGGCTGACTGATTGCCTGAGCTCAGGAGTTCAAGACCAGCCTGGACGACATGGTGAAACCCCATCACTACTAAAATACAAAAAATTAGCCAGTCGTGGCGGCGTGCGCCTGTAATCCCAGCTACTCAGGAGGCTGAGGCAGGAGAATTGCTTGAACCTGGGAGACGGAGGCTGCAGTGAGCCAAGATCGCACCACTGCACTCCAGCCTGGGAAACAGCGAGACTCCATGTTTAAATACATATAAACACATATATTTACATAACAATATTACAGGGGTAGTGTACACCCATTGTCATATTAAAAGTAATATTATCCTCTCCCTTCCTGGATATTAGGAACAATATCACAGAGGGAGTCTACACCCCCTGCGATATTGGGAGTAAAATCATCCTTCTCCTTCTGGTTATTAGGAACAATATCACGGAGGGGTGTACACCTTCTGCGATATTGAGAGTAATATCCTGTCCTCCCCTGGAGGAGAGGAACAATATCACAGGGGTGGTGTACACCTTCTGCGATATTGGGAGTAATATCATTCCATCTCCCTCTGGATATTAAAAACAATACTACATGGGCGGTGTACACCTTCTGCAATATTGGGAATAATATCCCATCTCCCTCTGAATATTAGGAACAACATCACATAGGGGGTGTACACCCCCTGTGATATTGTGAGCTTGTGGAGGTTATGACATCCCTTGTCTCATGCCCACATATCACATTGCCCTTTCTCCCCAAATTCAGGCTCACATCACCTTCTTGTGAACTTAATCTCTCTCTGCCTCCCCCCTTATAAAGACACTTGTAGGCCAGGCGCAGTGGCTCATGCCTGTAATCTCAACACTTTGGGAGGCTGAGGCAGGTAGATCACCTGAGCTCAGGAGTTCAAGACCAGCCTGGCCAACATGGTGAAACCCCATCTCTACTAAAAATACAAAAAATGTAGCTAGATGTGGTGGCAGACGCCTGTAATCCCAGCTACTCGGGAGCCTGAGGCAACAGAATCACTTGAATCCAGGAGGCAGAGGTTGCAGTGAGCTGAGATGCACCATTGCACTCTAGCCTGGGCAACAAAAGTGAAACTCCATCTCAAAAAATAAATAAATAAATAAATATTTTATAAAAGGACATTTGTGATTCCATTAGGGTCTAGCCAGATAATCCAGGAGAACCTCCCAACCCTGAGATATTTAACCTAGCCAGGCATGGTGCTGCAATCCCAGCACTTTGGGAGGCTGAGCAGGGAAGATCTACTGAGTTCAGTTCAAGACCAGCCTGGGCAACACGGTGATACCCTGTCTCTACTAAAACTACAAAAATTAGCCAGGCATGGTGGCATGAACCTGTAGTTCCAGCTACTCTGGAGGCTGAGGCACAAGAATCGCTTGAACCCAGGAGGTAGAGGTTGCGACTGCACTCCAACCTGAGCAACAGAGCCAGACTCCATCTCAAAAAACAAAACAAAACAAAAAAAGTATTTAACCTTATCACATATGTGAAAGCCCTTTTGTCATAGAAAGTCACTTTCACGGGTCACAAGCTATAATTCCCATTTATGTGGGGGGCCCTTATTCAGCCCACCGCACAAGAGAAACTTCAGAATACTCAGTCTTCATACACAGAAGCATTTGTATAAAAGCCTCCATTTCCTGCCCTGCATGCTAGAGCATGGTAAAGTCTTTTCCTCTTAGTCATACCTCCTTCTGCTACCCCGGAAGTAGATGGGGTTCCTTGCCTCTCCCCAGCTCTGACGTCTGAAATTGGTGCCATTTTACCACATCATACACTCATTGACAGGCCACTTTCTGTCAGATCGACGTAAATCCCACGTGACTTCTCTTCAGGGGTTAATCATAACGTAACTTGGTGTGAAACGAACAGAACCGCTTATTATGTTTTCCATGTATTCATGTATGTCATATATACAGAACAGGATCATGGAAAGTTTAGCAGAGTTGGGAGCTGATTATTTCACCCAAGAGATAGGAAAATTGCTAGAAGATAAATTAATGGCATATGGAATGATCGAGGCGACTATCTTAAGGCTGATGCTTATGTTTCCAGTCAAGAAGATACTGGTATGTGTACTAAGGAAAACAGCTTCATTTACATGCAACCTGTTGTACATAAGAAAGCATTCTAAAGACGACATACATTTCTTCAAAAAGATTATGGGACACCAACCAAAACAAGTAAGTGTTGCTTAATTTCTATTTATAAATCTAGGATGATCTCTGCATTATAGTAGGGAAATCTTAAAAGACAACATCACATACTAATGGTAAAAAGATGATGCGACATGAAAAAGTAACAGCATGAATACGTCCAATTGCTATTTGTGAATTGAAAAACTAAATTTTAAAAAAATTAGCAGATTGTGAATGCATTACTAATGATAAATTCTGTATTTTTTTTTTTTTTTTTTCTGAGACAGAGTCTTGCTCTGTCACCCAGGCTGGAATGCAGTGGCACGATCTCAGCTCACTGCAACCTCTACCTCCCGGGTTCAAGCAATTCTCCTACCTCAGCCTCCTGAGTAGCTGAGACTACAGTCATACACCAACAGGCCTGGCTAATTTTTGTATTTTTAGTAGAAACAGGGTTTCACCATATTGTTCAGGCTGGTCTCAAACTCCTGACGTCTGGTGATCCACCCATCTCGGCCTCCCAAAGTTCTGGGATTACAGGCATGAGCCACCATGCCCAGCCAAATTCTGCAACTCATACCCATCTTTCTGCGACTACACTAAAGTTTTTCTTCCTGAATTGACGATGTTTCTGTGGTCTTACATATCACCGCAGAGCAATTTACATCGTTACTATTACTTTCATCTCACTAACTCCTCCTCCAGTCAAAAAAAAAAAAAAAATGTCTTTAAGTTATGGAAATGAAGTGTTACTCAGCTGAGGTGACGTTATGTTGTGTTTCTGGGGTGACTTCCTGCTCATGTTGGGGTGAGACTGTGGACTGTGGGCTGTGTGCTGAGGAGGAAGTCTCTCGATCTGGAGAGAACCCATTGTTGGGGAGACCTCCACGGGGCTGAGGGGCCATGAGCCTGCCCGGGTTTAGAGCACAGGATTCTGGGGTTGAATCCTAGGAATATTTGAGAACTTCTTGCCTCAGGAGGAGAAGATGCCTGGAGAATAAAGACAAACTCTGGGTGTCTTGAGGGGCATATCCTAATTTGAGAGGAATCAAACCAAGGATGGAGTAGCTATGGCCTCCTTAAAGACTGAGGTTGGGGAATAAACAGGATTCACAACGAGTTCATTGAGGAAGAAGCCATGAAGGGACAATTTTTGGTTGGGACAGAGGAAAGCTGAAGCTCTGCAGCTGGAGAGAAAGCCCTGGCAGGGAGAAAGTGACGCTGGAGGGGCCCTGCACACTCTGAGATGCTGGAACTTCTAACCTGCTCCAGCACACCCATTTTCTGCAACCTTCTGCATTCTGAGCATTTGAACCCTCATTTCTCACTCCCCTTTTCTTGATTATTCTGGGCAGCACATACTCCAAGGTCTTCCAGGCCCTCAATTCCCGACCCCCGCTTCTGCAGTCATGGGGGACTCCAGGCACTGCAAGAATTTGAGTGGGAGCCTTGTTGCCTCTGATTGATTTTTTGGATTTTTGGAGCTCCCCGCTGTCAAAGTGTAGGGTCCTGGATGCCCGTCCTCCCCAACCTGTCCTTTCCATTCTTGGGGCTAAGCTCTCTCCCACACCTCCCACCCTGTCAGGGCCCTCGATTCCCTCCTCCTTCCCGTCCCCATGCCCAGGCTCCTTTTAGCCTCTTGCTAGGATCTGGTATTTTCATGAACCACCAACTCACTTGGAGTCCTACTAAGGGGCAAGCAGGACTGAAGGAGGTCTTAGCGAGTGATAGTGGAGATTTTGTTTTTCCACAGCACCCCTCATCCACCCCCACAATGCTGCCACAGCCCCACCCACACCCCTTTTTCAGAGCAAACTGCCCAAATCGCTCCCAGGTCATTGTCAGACAAAGGAAAACACCAGCCTTCACTTTGGAAACCTCTTCCCCCCATGTCTAATTCCCACCCAAGTCGCCCTGCGTCTTCCTCCCTTCCCCCAACCTGATGTTCATAACCCTCCTCTGCTCAGACACCACCTCCCACCCTCCTGCCCTCAAACTCCCTTCCTCTTTTGCAGGTTTCCTGCCTTCAGCTCCACTGCTGCCTCTGCAATATATGCATGCCCTCCACTTCCTCCTCATTCTCACAATATTCTGCCCCGGTGGGATTCTAACCTCCCTCTCCACTGTGTGCCAGCTCATCTGCTGTCCCTGAGCTAACCCTCGGATGCTTGAGCCCCAAGATATTTTGGTCTAAAAATCTACGAGCCTGGCTCCCTGAAAAGACAGAGAGGGTCAGGCATGGTGATGGACACTTGGAAGGTCGAGGTCGAGTAATCACTTGAGCCCTGGAGGTCAAGGCTGTGATTGTGCCACTGCACTTCAGTCTGGGCAACAGAATAAAACCTTGTCTCAAAAAAAAATTTTTTTAATAAATAAAAATTATAAAAATAAAGCTCCAGGCCTTCTTCCCATGGCTCTGAGTAGGCTTACAGGGGCCCTCCTTAAACCCACTTCTTTCTCAGCTGGATCTGGGGAATCCTTCTTTCCCTTAATGAACTTATTTTCACAGGCACTATGCTCCAGAGCTCTCACTGTCTCCAATCTCCCCTCTGCCCAGCACCCTTTCTCTCCTTGCCCTCACTCTTCACCTCTAACTTCCCACATCCCAGAGATTCTCTGGAGGCTAAAGCAACTCCATCGTGGATGCTGACCCACCATGTTCACTTTTTTTTTGTTTTTGTTTTTTTTGTTTTTGAGACATAGACTCGCTCTGTTACCCAGACTGGAGTGCAGGGGCGTGATCTCAACTCACTGCAGCCTCTGCCTCCCAAGTTCAAGTGTTTCTTCTGCCACAGCTTCCTGAGTAGCTGGGACTACAGGCACACATCACCACACCCAGCTAATTTTTTTTTCTTGTATTTTTAGTAGAGACGGGGTTTCACCACATTAGCCAGGCTGGTCTTGAACTCCTGACCTCGTGATCTGCCTGCCTAAGCCTCCCAAAGTGCTGGCATTACAGGCATGAGCCACTGCGCCCAGGCCGGAAAGAGGATGCTCTATAGATTTCCCCCACAAGAGATGGCTTTGCAGGGCCATTCCAAAATATGTCAAAGAAATACATCTGGGGATAAAATATTTTGATTTCCCTTAGGGCATGTTATCTATTATGTGATGCCATACCAGAGTCAGGTTGGAGTCGGTTATCTTATTGCTACAAAGAGTCTGTTCCGTCAGTCTTGGGATCTCTATTATTCCTTCTTATTTCTTGAGACATGGTCTCACTCTGTCACCCAGTCTGGAGTGCAGTGGTGCAATGTCCATTCACTGAAACCTCTGCCTCCTGTGTTCAGGCGATTCTCGTGCCTCAGCCCCCTGAGTAGCTGGGATTACATGTGTGCCCCACCATACCCAGCTAATTTTTGTATTTTTAGTAGAGACGGGGTTTTGCCATGTTGGCCAGGCTGGCCTTGAACTCCTGGCCTCATGTCATCTGCCCACCTCGGCCTCCCAAAGTGCTGGGATTGCAAATGTGAACTACTGTGCCCAGCCAGGAGCTCTGTCGTAATGTTAACGCTGGTCACTTGTGCCTGAACTCCAAAGGGAAGAAATATAATGTGGTGTGTCTGACCCCCTCCCTTCTCATCATGACCTGAATTCGTTTTTCAGGTTTAGGTGGGATCCCCTTGGACAAGAGGGGCTCTATTCAGTTGGTTGAGGGGCTTAGAATTTTACTTTTTGTTTACAATATTTCTCCTGAAAGAGTTAGGGGCTCACAAGGAATTTCCTTGTGAACAACTTGTGAGGAAAGCCATCCGGGAAGATATGTGGCCTTCTGTCACTGGGGTATTCTGCTTTACCCCAATGATAAGGCAATGACACACGGTTGTGAAATCACAGCTATGTGTTTGGGGAAAAAAAGGAAAGCAGTATTGTGTGACTATGTTCCCAAACTTCACTTGCCCTTAGCCATAGTGACCGGGAGATTTGGGGCCGGGAGATTCTGTTTTCTTTCACAATGAAATAGATACAATTAAATGTATAGAAAGCAAAAAAATAAAAAGATGGAAATGAGGAAACTCTGATTCCTGGGTGGCCACGTAGTTACCCATGGCAC
>NW_012098765.1:1517967-1527597 GCF_000951045.1 Mandrillus leucophaeus
TTTTAGACAGAGTCTTGCTCTGTCAACCAGGCTGTAGTGCTGTGGAACAATCTAAGCTCACTGCAACCTCTGCCTCCTGGGTTCAAGCAATTCTGCCTCAGCCTCCCAAGTAGTGGGGATTACAGACGCCCACCACCATGCCCAGCTAATTCTTTGTATTTTTAGTACAGACAGTTTTGTCACGTTGGCCAGGCCTCTTTCAAAAATTTTGTAAGTAACTAGAATTTCTATAGATCTCCGGAATGCACACGTGCTGAAACTCATTGGGAAACTCTTGCTGCATGAAAGCTCAAAATGTCTACAAATGGAATCATTTATCATAACCTATGTGGTTAATATGGAAATTATCCTTAAGCTTCCTTCCTAAGGTCCATAAGTGCCCCTAAGGAAAATACACCATGGTACACTCAGTCCTGTCTTGCTGAGGTGCCCCACTGCACTCTTCTGTAGTGTTCCTTCACTCTAATGAAACTTCCCTTTTTCACAGGCACAGTGGCTCACACCTGTAATCCCAGCACTTTGGGAGGCTGAAGTGGGTGGATCACTTGAGGTCAGGAGTTTGAGACCAGCCTGGCCAACATGGTGAAACCCCGTCTCTATTAAAAGTACAAAAATTAGCTGGGCGTGGTTGTGGGTGCCAGAGATCCCAGCTGCTCAGGAGGCTGAGGCAGGAGAATTGCTTGAACCCGGGAGGCGGAGGTTGCAGTGAGCCGAGATTGTGCCACTGCACTCCAACCTGGGTGATGAGACTGAAACTCTATCTCAAAGAAAAAGAAAAAACAAAAAAACAGAACTTCCGTTTTTCAAACCTATATTGTCATCAGTAAGTTCTTACCAACCCCCAAGTTGGCCACTTTCCCATGCTGGGACTCTGGCACCTAGCTCAGCAGAACTGTTTTAGGGCTAACTTATAGAACAGATATTGTAAACCAAAAAGCGTCTCATACAGGTCTCAATCAACTTAGGGATTAATTTTGCCAAGGTTTAGGACCATCACTCATAACAGCCTCAGGAGGTCCTGAGAACATGTGCCCAAGGTGATTAGGCTACAGCTTGATTTTATACATTTTAGAAAGACAGAAGTTACAGGCAAAGACATAAATCCATACTTGGAAGGTATACATTGGTTCGGCCTGGAAAGACAGAACATCTCAAAGTGGGAGTTTCCAGGTCACAGGTGGATTCAAAGATTTTCTGATTGGCAATTGATTGAAAAACTAAGCTTTCCCTGAAGAGGTAAAGTCAGTGTAAAGAAATGCTTGAGTTTAGATAAGAACCACTGTGGAAATAGAGGTTGTTTTTATGTAGATGAAGTCTCCAAGTAGAAGGCTTCAGTGAGAATAGATGGTAAATATGCCTTATTCAACCTTAAAAGGTGTCAGATTCTCAGTTCAATCTCTCCTGGATCAGGAAAAGATCTGGAAAGGGAAGATGATTCTCTTTTTTTTTTTTTTTTTTTGAGATGGAATCTCCTCACTCTGTTACCCAGGCTGGAGCGCAGGGGCGTGATCTCAGCTCACTGCAACCTCCCTGGTTCAAGTGATTCTTCTGCTTCAGCCTCCCAAGTAGCTGGGACTACAGACACACATCACCACACCCAGCTAATTTTTTTGTTCTAGTATTTTTAGTAGAGATGGGGTTTCACCATATTAGCCAGGCTGTTCTCAAACTCCTGACCTTGTGATCCACCTGCCTTGGCCTCCTAAAGTGCTGGCATTATAGGCATGAGCCACTGCGCCCAGGCAAGAAGAGGATGCTCTATATATTTCCTCCACAAGAGATGGCCTTGCAGGGCCATTCCAAATTATGTCAAAGAAATACATCTGGGGATAAAATATTTTGATTTCCCTTAGGGCATGTTATCTATTATGTGATGCCATACCAGAGTCAGGTTGGAGTCGGTTATCTTATTGCTACAAAGAGTCTGTTCCGTCAGTCTTGGGATCTCTATTATTCCTTCTTATTTCTTGAGACATGGTCTCACTCTGTCACCCAGTCTGGAGTGCAGTGGTGCAATGTCCATTCACTGAAACCTCTGCCTCCTGTGTTCAGGTGATTCTCGTGCCTCAGCTCCCTGAGTAGCTGGGATTACATGTGTGCCCCACCATACCCAGCTAATTTTTGTATTTTTAGTAGAGACGGGGTTTTGCCATGTTGGCCAGGCTGGCCTTGAACTCCTGGCCTCATGTCATCTGCCCACCTCGGCCTCCCAAAGTGCTGGGATTGCAAATGTGAACTACTGTGCCCAGCCAGGAGCTCTGTTGTAATGTTAACGCTGGTCACTTGTGCCTGAACTCCAAAGGGAAGAAATATAATGAGGTGTGTCTGACCCCCTCCCTTCTCATCATGACCTGAATTCGTTTTTCAGGTTTAGGTGGGATCCCCTTGGACAAGAGGGGCTCTATTCAGTTGGTTGAGGGGCTTAGAATTTTACTTTTTGTTTACAATATTTCTCCTGAAAGAGTTAGGGGCTCACAAGGAATTTCCTTGTGAACAACTTGTGAGGAAAGCCATCCGGGAAGATATGTGGCCTTCTGTCACTGGGGTATTCTGCTTTACCCCAATGATAAGGCAATGACACACGGTTGTGAAATCACAGCTATGTGTTTGGGGAAAAAAAGGAAAGCAGTATTGTGTGACTATGTTCCCAAACTTCACTTGCCCTTAGCCATAGTGACCGGGAGATTTGGGGCCGGGAGATTCTGTTTTCTTTCACAATGAAATAGATACAATTAAATGTATAGAAAGCAAAAAAATAAAAAGATGGAAATGAGGAAACTCTGATTCCTGGGTGGCCACGTAGTTACCCATGGCACAGAGCTGCAGTTACTGAAGGTAAAGTTTGCAGTGGAATTTAGAAATGGATCCAAATCTTGCAGGAGTCAGTTTACTGGAGGCCTAAGAAAACACACACAAAATAAGAAAAAAGGGTAATATTTCAATGCCATAGTTATTGTTACCTATCACAGCTAAAGCAGAATTAAAACAGAATGCTGGCTTCAATCTTGACGCTACACTAAGCTTAGATTTCAGTGAATGTAAGTCTCAGCCACTAGCTCACAGCCACCTCCCAAGGATGAAACCATGTAGGGACAATGGAAAGTACTTCTGAGAATTGTGGTTACCAAAAACCTAGTAACTGTGGTGGAGGAGCAAAACAAAGTAGAGAAACCAGAGGGCACAGTCGGAAGGAGACTGCTATCAGCAGCTTCCGGAGGAGCCTTTACTAAAATGGATGATGAGATTAACTGGATGATGAGAGTGTACAAAGGGGGTGTACACTCCCTGCGAGTGTACTAATGGATGTGAGAGTAAAATGGATGATGAGAGTAACTAATGGATGATGAGAGTAACTAATGGATGATGAGAGTAACGATGAGAATAACTAACTGGGGAGCAGGGCTTTTGGTTTCCTTTTCTTTCTTTCTTTCTTTTTTCTTTTGTTTAGTTTTTGTTTTTTTGTTTTTTGTTTTTTTTTTTTTTTTGAGCGGAAGTGTCACTCTTGTCGCCCAGACTGGAGTGTAATGGCGTGATCTCGCCTCACTGCAACCTCCACCTCCCGGGTTCAAGCAATTCTCCTGCCTCAGCCTCCCAAGTAGCTGGGACTACGGGCGCACAACACCACGCCCGGCTAATTTTTGTGTTTTTAGTATTTTCTGGTGGGGGTCCAGGTTTCTGAAAACAACTCAGAGACATATGTTAAGATGTTATCTTTCTTTAGTTTTCATAGGAAACCAAACACGTTAGGACTCCAATTTCCTTGGCTATTGTTTTAAGCTACCATTACCTTCTTGTTGATCAAGTTGCTCATATACTTCTCAAGGCTAGCTAGATGCCTGGAATTTCCCTTGAAGGAAGTCAAGATTTTCCTTTATCTCCATACTGGCTGATGGGGACCGAGTAAGCCCGCAAGAGGGGTCCCTGCTCCATCTTAAGGAGCTGCTGGATTCTACAAGTGCCTAATAAACAGCTCTCGCCTGACCGACAAAGAGCTGCTTGCTTTCTGCATAGCAATTCCAAAGTGAACAGACAATACCCTGTTTGGAAGACTGCCACTCTGTTAGAAGCAGCATCAGGAAAATCTTTCTTTTGAGCTATTTATAACTAGCAACAATTGACCAAGTATACCTTTGTGAGTGAAACTGACCTTTCTCCCTACAAGAATTCTCCAACATTTGGAAACTATTTGTGAGTATTTTCACTTACGGCAATATAATTATTAGCACAAGCTCAATCAGATTCGGTTTTCTTTTGTAACAGGAACCACTGGAGATGCTCGTTAACTCTTTGAAGGCTTACAGCGGAATGAATTCAAATACGACTTATTTGAGGAATTGAAGTTGACTTTTTTTATTTTTATTTATTTATTTATTTATTTTTTTTAAGTTGACTTTATGGAGCTGATAAGAATCTTCTTGGAAAAAAAAAAGACTGGGTATATTTTCAATACACTTTCCTTTTAAGGTCCCTTACCTGTGTAAAGTAAAGAATGTCACTTTCTGACAGGCCCAGGAACCTCAAGTTATGTGGGGATCTCAGGAAGATGGGGGAATTCACCCAGTTCGTACAGGTGAAATTGTTGTTGCAAAGATTATGAATATGAGAGAAGTCTAGCATGGCTGACTTCATCTCATGTCTGGCCTCAGGCCGGCTGCCCTTGCTCACTCTTGGGCATAGGCCAAGCTAGCCATGGGAGGAATTTAGTTTATAGTTTAACTTTGAAGCAAGGATGATAATACTCACTCCCTAAAATGAACCCCTTCCTTGCTCAGGGACTGAAACTACCTTTGTAAGACAAATGAAAGCCCACAAGATTAGGATTATGAGAGGGGCCTGGATTATGCTAAAACGCAGGTGTAGCTGACTGATAACCAGTATTGTCCCACAGCTTGCCTTTCTATAATCTCTTGCTCCTCAGGAGTCACATGGCCAGAGGTCCTGAGATTTCTGGTCCTGTGACCCCCACCCAGAGACGGACTTGGTGCATGAGGACCATTTTCCACACCCCTATGATTTCATCCTCAAACAATCAGCAGCACCCATTCCCTAGCCCCCTGCCTGCCAAACTATCCATAAAAATCTTGGCCCCTGAGTTATTAAGGAGATTGATTAATAATCCCAGCCCTGCCCCTTGGATTGCTCTGATTTAATTAAACCTCTACTGCAATACCACAGACTCAGTGAATTGGTTTTGTCTGTGCAATGGGCAACAAGAACCCGTTGGGTGGTTATACAGGTACTACAAGCACAGGCTGATGGCAAATTATTGGTTTTGCTTCCTGCCCTTGGTGTTTCTAAACATCTAGTCCAAAATTACTCGTGAAATGTCCAGCAAAGCCAATTTTAAAAGAGGCTATATGGCCAATCACTATTCTTTCTGCACATCATTGCAAATAATCAGGTTACGGCTGGGCACGGTGGCTCACACCTGCAATCCCAGCACTTTGGGAGGCTGAGGCAGGTGGATCACCTGAGATCAGGAGTTCGAGACCAGCCTGGGCAACATGGTAAAACCTTATCTCCACAAAAAATACAAAATTAACCGGGCATGGTGGCATGCACCTGTAATCCCAGCTACTTGGGAGGCTGAGGGAGGAGAATCACTTGAATCTGGGCGGCAGAGATTGCGGCGAGCTGAGATCACACCACTGCACTCCAGCCTGGGCAATAGAGTGAGACTCTGTCTCAAACAATAATAATCAGACCAAGTATAATGAGATTAAAATTTATTTTGCAAATAAACTGGTCCTACTATAATTTATCTTTTGTAGAAATGTGGAAACTGAAGATAAAAAAATTAGGTTTCAGAAGAAAACTCTAGTACACCTGTTATTAGATTCTAGCCCTAAACATTGTTTTTGAGGTTTTTATTATATACCTGCAGTTTGGACTAAATTCTGAATTATTTCCTGACTACAAGTATCCAAAGAATAAATGGGTTTTCATTTTCTTTGTGATAGTTTTAGTTGGCTTCTAATGCAACAACAATTTTTATTGTATCCTGTGTGCATTCTATTCCTACTATTCAAATTATTAATGTTATAGATCTTTCATTGTAGTACTTCTGAATTAACCAAAATCACAGTATTCTGAAGATAATTCTATAAAGCCTGTTGTTTTCTACAAAGCCTGCTGATGATTTCTACAAAGCCTGCTGTATTGTTGCTGTAGAAAACACATTGATGCAACATGTTCACCCCAACCTCCTCCCTAAAGGCTCAGGGACCATCGCGGAAGAGGAAGGCGCGTGAGATTGTAAGAGCCAAATTAGGGGGATGGAGTGTGGAGGATAAGGACACTTCATCTTGGTTACTTACCTGCCAAATTGACTTCTGATGAAAGCCAGCTCCAGAAATGTGCCTACAGTTTCTCCTTTCACCTAAACGCTGCCCTTAGTCAAATCCTTCTCTTCTTCTAAGCAATCAACTTCAATTCCTTGTATAACCCACAGTATAAAAGGGCTTTTATACCGTTCTATCCTATTGCATGTAAACCTTGGGTCTGGGAGGTAACAGTGTGGGACTCCACCAGATCCCTGCCACCCAAACATGCCTGTTCTTCCCTAAGCAATATTAAATTTTTGTACTTCAGAAATTTGATTTGTCAGCCTCTTTCTTCAGATGCTCAGCTTCTTTGGCCTTTGGGAGTAGTTTTGCATAGGCCTGTTCACAACGGGATGTTCTGGGGGGTTTGGGGGTGTTGTTTTGTTTTGTTTTTTGTTTTGTTTAGAGACAGGGTCTCACTCTGTCACCCAGGGTGGAGTGCAGTGGTGCAGTCATGGCACACTGTAGCCTCAAACTCCTAGGCTCAAGCAGTCCTCCCACCTTGGCCTCCCAAAGTTCTGGGATTACAAGCAGGAGCCACCATGCCCAGCCCTGGTACTTTTCTTTAAAGACATTTACACAGTGTAGGAATTACTGTGGGTGCACTGCTCAGATCCCCTTCCCCAGGATGCTCATTCCTACCTCATAGATGATCTTTCTGCAGAGATTTGACCTCAGCTGAAGGGCAGTCACCTGGTCCAGGTGGTTGCTGTTCAGCTCCTTCCCGAGAACAGCCAACAGCCAGGGACGTGCTAGCACAGAGATCTAAGGGCGACCAAGGCAAGGCCACTTTTGTGCTGTGGTGCATGCTCCAGAGCCTCCCTGGGATCGGACTTGAGGGTCTCCAGCCAGATCTGGTCTTTGGTGCTTTCCTTGAGCTCCCCAGCACACTCCTGCAATGCACCTCTTTTTTTCTTTTTTTTTTTTGAGATGGAGTTTCACTCTTCTTACCCAGGCTGGAATGCAATAGTGCAATCTCAGCTTACCGCAACCTCCGCCTCCCGGGTTCAAGTGATTCTCCTGCCTCAGCCTCCCAAGTAGCTGGAATTACAAGCATGCACTACCACGCCAGGCTAATTTTGTAGTTTTAGTAGAGACGGGGTTTCTCCATGTTGGTCAGGCTGGTCTTGAACTCCTGACCTCAGGTGATCCTCCCGCCTTGGCCTCCCACAGTGTTGGGATTACAGGCATGAGCCACTGCGCCTGGCCCAATGCACCTCTTGAATCACCTCCTCATGCTTTGCTTTCAGAGAACATGGTCCCCAACATGTGATGCCAGCAAAGATTCTAGAAAGCCAACCGTGACCATCACTTCTGGGTTTAGATGACTCCCCCAGCCCCCGTCACAAGATGGCAGTGACCACCTCATCACAGAGGTGCTGAGGGTCTGCACTGTGCTGATGGTCTGCAGGGCATGTGTCTACTGTGAGGTCACTGATATTTCACCTGGAGTAAACCGAGGTGAGCTACAGGAGATGTTCCACAGGCACATAGTCTCTGTGGTTTTGAACATCGTGGGGGAAATGAAAGTAATAGGAGTGTGGAGTTGAATGGCTACCAACAAGTGCCACTGATGCATGGAAGAGAGAAAAGGATAGGCTCAGACCTATAGCTCAGCAATTTAAAGTACATATGAGAGCCGCAAGGGATGTTCATCTCCTGAAGCCAAAGGACAGGTAGAGCTCACAGCCAGGAACAAGACTTCATCACAAAAAGGCAAAACTTCAAAAAAGGCGGGGAAGGGCTGCACCTCACCCCATGATAGGTAAACAATAAAAGCTTCCTATTTAGGACCCTTTCTGACCCAGCCCTATGCATGTCTTTCTCTCTTCTCTTTCCTTCCTTCCTTCCTTCCTTCCTTCTCTTCCCTTCCCTTCCCTTCCCTTCCCTTCCCTTCCTTCCTTTCTCTCTCTCTTTCTTTCTTTCTTTCTTTCGAGTTTCACTCTTGTTGCCCAGGCTGGAGTGCAATGGCACGATCTCGGCTCACCACAACCTCCGCTTCCCGGGTTCAAGCGATTCTCCTACCTCAAGCTCCGGAGTAGCTGGGATTACAGTCATGCACCACCACGCCTGGATAATTTTGTATTTTTAGTAGAGACGGCGTTTCTCCATGTTGGTCAGGCTGGTCTCGAACTCCTGACCTCAGGTGATCCGCCCGCCTCAGCCTCCCAAAGTGCTGGGATTACAGGTGTGAGCCACCGCGCCCGGCCTCCTATGTATCCCTTCCTATTGCTCATTCTGATTTGCATCCTTTTGCTCTAATAAAACTTTAAAAAATAAGTATAGTACTATCCTGAGTTCTGTGAGACACAGTAGCAGACCATCCATCCTGAGAGGGTCATGGGAACCCCTAAATTTACAGCAAGTTGGTCAGAAATGTGGGTAGCCTGAGATCCTTTAACCTGGGGCTTACATATGATGTGCTCAGTCTTGTGACAGAATTTTTCCACAAAGAGCGGACTCTGGGCTAACTCCGGGCTAACTCCGGGTTATCTTTACTAGTTAGCATCAGAAGTGAATTGCACTGCAATACAGCAGTGAGGTAAAGGATCAAAAAGTTCAGAGATGGGCATTTTTGAATGTGGCTTTTTATTTTTTTGAGATAGAGTTTCACTCTGCCGCCCAGGCTGGAGTGCAGTGGCACCATCTCGGCTCACTGCAACCTCCACTTCCCAGATGCAAGCGATTCTCCTTCCTCAGCCTCCTGGGTAGCTGGGATTACAGGCACGCACCACCACGCCCAGCTAATTTTTGTATTTTTGGTAGAGATGGGATTTCACCATATCGGTCAGGCTGGTCTCAAACTCCTGACCCCGGGATCCGCCCGCCTCGGCCTCCCAAAATGCTCGGATCACAGGTGTGAGCCACCGTTCCCGGCCAGAATGTGCCTTTTATAGAAGAAAATAACCCAGCAGCTGACTAGCATGGTGAGGCGGGCTGGTGAGCACTGCAGTAGTGAGAGTGACACGAGCATCACGGAGATGCAAGTAATGGTCATTTTTCATAGGTCAAAGCTCAAAGCAGGGGACAGTTACAGGGCAGAGCTTCATAGTACCAGTGTGATGAAAGTATCTGGGAGTGGCTGAGGCCAGCACTATGCCATGGGAAGCAAGGTGGGCCTGAGGAGGAGGCAGCAGCATCAGCCTGCAGCAAGTGGGGCTGCCCTGCAGAGGCCTGAGTCATGTTATAGAGCACAGTGTCTGTAAGGCCAAGACATGTGGACAGCCAAGTGTGTCAATTACTAGACATACTCAAGAGGAGCAGGAAGGGCAGGGCACGGTGGCTCATGCCTGTAATCCCAGCTACT
>NW_012098765.1:1528107-1529650 GCF_000951045.1 Mandrillus leucophaeus
ACCATATTGGCCAGGCTGGTCTTGAACTCCTGACCTCAAATAATCTGCCTGCCTCAGCCTCCCAAGTTTCTGGAATGGTAGTCGTGAGCCACTGCGCCCTGCCTAGGTATGATTTTTTTTTTTTATTTGCATAGGTTTTTGGGGAACAGGTGGTATTTTGTTGCATGAATGATTTCTTTAGTGGTGATTTGTGAGATTTTGGTGCACCCATCACCCAAGAAGTATACACTGAACCCAATTTGTGGTCTTTTATCCCTCACCCCCTTCCCACCCTTTCCCCCTGAGTCCCCAGAGTCCATTGTATCATTCTTATGCCTTTGTATCTTCATAGCTTAGCTCTTGAACCCTTACTTTCTGTTTGGGGGAGAAGACATATCATCTATAAGTAGATACTGTGTAAACATTCCATTGCATGAATATCCCATAACTTATCTATTATTTGTGTTTGGTTATTTGCTGCTATGTAACAACTTCACTCCCAACTAAATGGTGTGACGATGCCATGGTTCTGTGGATCAAAAATTCTGAGAAGTCAAAACCAAGGAGTTTTGTCTCTGCTCCATGATGCCGGAGCCTCCGCAGGGGTGAGGCAAATGGCTCAGGGTAACTGAAAAGCTCAGGGTTGGAACAGCTGGGGATGAGGCCTCTATGTATAAGGTGATTCTTCACTCACAGGTCTGAAACTATGGTGGGGACAATCAGAAGGCTCAGCTCAGCTGCGACGGTCGCCTGAGTCCTACACATGACCTCTCCAACGTGGTGATCCTGAAGCAGTTGGGTCTCTTACACAGCAGCTCATACTTTTTTTTTTTTTTTTTTTTTTGAGATGAAGTCTTGCTCTGTCACCTCCAGGCTGGAGTGCAGTGGCGCGATCTCAGCCCACTACAGCCTCTGCCTACCAGGTTAGGTTCAAACGATTCTTCTGCCTCAGCCTCCCAAGTAGCTGGGATTGCAGGGATACACCACCAAGCCCAGCTAATTTTTGTATTTTTAGTAGAGACAGGGTTTCACCTTGTTGGCCACGCTGGTCTTGAACTCTTGATCTGAGGTCATCCGCCCACCTCGGCCTCCCAAAGTGCTGGGATTACAGGCGTGGGCCACTGCGCCCGGCCAAAGCTCACACTTTTTATGATTCAGCCTTAGATGTCACATCGGGTCACCTTCCCCACACTTGTTAGTGTTAGAAGTCACAAGCCCACCCATACTCAGGGGACCTGGCACACAGACCCCACTCTCAGTGGAAGGGGTGGGAACACCACCATTCTCCTGCTAATGGGCATTTGGGTAACTTTCTGTTTGAAGCTATTAAGATTGGGCTGTGTGGCCGGGCGCGGTGGCTCACGCCTGTAATCCCAGCACTCTGGGAGGCCAAGGCAGGTGGATCACGAAGACAGGAGATCGAGACCATCCTGGCTAACACGATGAAATCCCGTCTCTACTAAAAATGCAAAAAAAAAAAAAAAAAAATTAGCCAGGCGTGGTGGCCGGCGCCTGTAGTCCCAGTTATTCGGGAGGCTGAGGCAGGAGAATGGCACTAACCCGG
>NW_012098765.1:1531335-1531957 GCF_000951045.1 Mandrillus leucophaeus
AGATGGGGTTTCTGCATGTTGGTCAGGCTGGTCTCGAACTCCCGACCTCAGGTGATCCGCCTGCCTTGGCCTCCCAAAGTGCTGGGATTACAGGTAAAATTGGGTTGTCTTTATATTGTTGAGTTGTAAAGGTTCCTTTTATATTCTAGATATTAGAGCCTTATCAGATATATTTGTGCAACTATTTTCTCCTAATGTATAGGTTGCCTTTTTCTTTCTTTTCTTTTCTCTTTTTTTTTTTTTTTTTCATTGAGACAGTCTCACTCTGTCACCCAGGCTGGAGTGCAGTGTGGCATGATCTCGACTCACTGCAGACTCGACCTCCCAGGCTCAAGCAATCCTCCCACTTCAGCCTCCTGAGTAGCTGAGGTTACAGGCACTTGCCATCGCACCCAGCTAATTTTTGTATTTTTTAGTAGAGCCGAGGTTTCGCCATGTTGTCTAGGTTGGTCTTGAACTCCCTGACTCAAAGTGATCTGTCAGCCTCGGTCTCTGTAAGTGCTGGAAGGGTGAGCCACAGTGCCCGGCAATCTATTTTCAATAGTGTTTTTTTTTTTATGTATACACAGGTTTGGAATTTTGATAATGTTCAATTCATCCAATTTTTTTTTTTTTTTTTTTT
>NW_012098765.1:1532557-1546970 GCF_000951045.1 Mandrillus leucophaeus
GCCTGTAGTCCCAGTTATTCGGGAGGCTGAGGCAGGAGAATGGCACTAACCCGGGAGGCGGAGCTTGCAGTGAGCCGAGATCGCGCCACTGCACTCCAGCCTGGGCGACAGAGCAAGAATCCATCTCAAAAACAAAAAAAATGGACTGCTGTAACTATTCTAGCAGGTGTCTTTGGTGAGCACCTACACGTGTTTCTCTTTAGTATATGCCCAGGAGGGGAACTGCTGGCTCCTAGATACTGTCTGTTCAGGGTCATACACACTTCCGCGGGATTTTCTAAAGCACTTGTACCAGGGCATACTCTCAGCACCTGTGTGACTGCTCCAGCCGTCCCGCAGTCTCATCAGTTCTATTGCTGATAGTTTCATTTTAGCTTAAGTTATATTTAATAGGAAAATTACCATTGCCTCCGCCCCTCGTTCCTGCCTGTAGGAGTTTCTCACACTTGTGTACAAGTGGTCACAAATGTGTCACTTAAACCCACACGAAATGATGTTCTTGTGGTTTTGGAGTCAGAAGTGTCAACGAACGGTGCTGGCAGGGTTGTGCTGACCTGGAGGCCTCAGGGGAACATCTGTGCTGCTTCTCCACCTTCTAGAGGCTGCTGCCTCCCTTGCTCCAGCCCCTTCCTGACACCACTCACCCTCGTACTTCTGTTATCACATCCTCCCCTTCTCTGTGTTCAGGGCTCCCTCTGTCTCTCTTGCAAGCACACTTGAGATTCCATTGAGGGTCACCCACATAACCCAGGAGAATTTCGCCACCTCAATATTCTTAACTTCATCCCATCTGCAAAGCCCTTTTGCCATAAAAATTACCATTCACAGGTTCCAAGGATTGTGACATGGGTAGCTTTAGGAGTGATTATTCAGCCCATAACACTGCCTGTCTCCTGCTCACCAGAACTTGGAATTTCTGTCTCAACAGAAGCCCCCTGTGTGGGAATAGCCTGGTCTCAACGACGCCCACTATAGGGACCTGCTTCCTCAAAGGACCTCACAGTCCCGTCCCACCCTTGTGTAGTCTTCGCCTTGGCTGAAGGGGCTGCAGCGGTGTGTCTTGGCGCCACCTTGTGGAGACAGGGCATCACAGCAGGTGGGAGGCCAGTAGAAGCACAACCAAGCCCCATGGGTAATGTTTAAAATTTTCTGGCCGGGCGCTGTGACTCACGCCTGTAATTCCTGCACTTCGGGAGGCCGAGGCGGGTGGATCACATAAGGACAGGAGTTTAAGACCAGCCTGGCCAACATGGTGAAACCCCCTCTCTACTAAAAACTACAAAAAAATTACCCGGACAGGTGGTGCACGCCTGTAATCCCAGCTACTCGGGAGGCTGAGGCACGAGAATCGCTGCAACCCGGGAGGCAGAGGCTGCAGTGAGCCAAGATCAGGCCACTGCACTCTAGCCTGGGCGACAGAGCAAGAGTCTGTCTCAAAAAAAAAAAAAAGAGAGAGAGAAGAGAAAACAATGGCGAGTTTGTTTCTGTTTGAGCTGAGACATCCATCTTCTCCTGACTTCGGATATTTGCCCTCCTGGTTATGAAACTTGAACTGAATACACCACCAACTTTCCCAGTTTCCAGCTTGCAAATGGCAGATCGTGAGACTTCTCAGCTTCCATAATTACATGAGCCAATTTAAATACACAAATGGGGTTCTCCAGAAAAACAGAATAAATTATATAGATACCTAACTTATTGGCATATATACCTAAATTATACGTATAATTAAATTATACTTTAAATTATACATATAATTATATATATAATTTATTCTGTTTTTCTGGAGAATCCTTACTGATATAAATGTTGAGCGTCTTTTCATCTGCTTATTGACTTAATAACGTGTATATCTTCTTTGGGGAAATGGCTATTCAAGTTCTTTGCCCATTTTGTAACTGAATTATTAATATTTTTTCTTTATATTGTTGAGTTGTAAAGGTTCCTTTTATATTCTAGATATTAGAGCCTTATCAGATATATTTGTGCAACTATTTTCTCCTAATGTATAGGTTGCCTTTTTCTTTCTTTTCTTTTCTCTTTTTTTTTTTTTTTTTCATTGAGACAGTCTCACTCTGTCACCCAGGCTGGAGTGCAGTGTGGCATGATCTCGACTCACTGCAGACTCGACCTCCCAGGCTCAAGCAATCCTCCCACTTCAGCCTCCTGAGTAGCTGAGGTTACAGGCACTTGCCATCGCACCCAGCTAATTTTTGTATTTTTTAGTAGAGCCGAGGTTTCGCCATGTTGTCTAGGTTGGTCTTGAACTCCCTGACTCAAAGTGATCTGTCAGCCTCGGTCTCTGTAAGTGCTGGAAGGGTGAGCCACAGTGCCCGGCAATCTATTTTCAATAGTGTTTTTTTTTTTATGTATACACAGGTTTGGAATTTTGATAATGTTCAATTCATCCAATTTTTTTTTTTTTTTTTTTTTTGGTTCTTTCTACTGGACCACCACTCTTGAGCCCTCTAATCCAACCTCCACTTGGCAGCCAGAGGGAGCTCTCTAAATGTAATTACTGTTTCCCTGCTCCACCTGCTCAAAGGCGTGTCACATTTGTGATTTAGAACAGTATTTCTCAAACCTAATTTGCGAAGGCAGCAGCTGGAACTCTTCTTATGCACAGAAGCTGATTTGGTTGGTCTGGCATGGGTCTGGGAGTGAGCACATCTACCAAGCGGCTGCTGGGGTAGCTTGTGTTTTCCACTGATGAGCTCAGCAGTGTTTCCTGTCCCACATGCTCCTCCAGAACATTGTACTCGCCCATGAAAAGGTGGAGTCTATTTCCCCTTCCTTTATTTATTTTTTTGAGATGAAGTTTTGCTCTTGTTGCCCAGGCTGGAGTGCAATGGCACCATCTCGGCTCACCGCAACCTCCGCCTCCTGGGTTCAAGCGATTCTCCAACCTCAGCCTCCCGAGTAGCTGGGATGACCGACATGTGCCACCACGCCCAGCTAATTTTGTATTTTTAGTAGAGATGGGGTTTCTGCATGTTGGTCAGGCTGGTCTCGAACTCCCGACCTCAGGTGATCCGCCTGCCTTGGCCTCCCAAAGTGCTGGGATTACAGGTGTGAGCCACCACACCCAGCTATTTCCCCTTCCTTTGAACCTGATCAGGACTTTGCAATGGCATCAACATGGTGAGAGTGACCCTGCATGGCTGATGAGGCTGGGTTACACAAGGCGATGTGGCTTCTGACTGGCTCCCTCTCAGGATACATGCCCTTGGAACCCATTCTCTTAAGTTCCTTGGGATCCCAACCTAGCCCATATGGAGACAAGACAAGAAGAGAAACAGAGGCCCCCCAGCCCTCAGCCAGCATCAGCTGCCAGACAGGAGAGCAAATGCACCTTCAGTGATTCTAGCTGAAGCCTCAGACCGCATGGAGCAGAGATGAGCAAAATGCACACTGTCACTGTTTTGAAACAACAATGTTTGGGGGCTGTTTGTTATGTAGCACTAGACAGCTGTAACAATGCTATTACTGCTGTGTTCCATGAATGACTGCACTTTGAGTAGCAGGGGGCTAGATCACTAGATAACCCCCATGGCTTCTGTATATGCTATTTTTCTACTTTTATATTCTTTTCTTTCACTTTTTTTTTTTTTTTTTTTTTTTTTGAGACAGAGTCTCACTCTGTTGCCCAGGCTGGAGTGCAGTGGTATAATCGGAGAAGAACCTCCCCTTCTCCGATTCAAGCAATTATTGTGCCTCAGCCTCCTGAGTAGCTGGGACTATAGACATGCACCGCCACGCCTGGCTAATTTCTGTATTTTTAGTAGAGACGGGGTTTCGCCATGTTGGCCAGGCTGATCTCAAACTCCTGACCTCAGGTGATCCACCCGCCTTGGGCTCCCAAAGTGCTGGGATTACAGGCGTGAGCCACCATGCCCAGCCCCATTCCCTTTCTTTACTTGGCTCATTTTTCCTTGTTGCCTCAGTTCTCCTCTAAGATCACTTTCCTGACATTTCAGCCTGGGCCTGTTGCCTTCTCTGGGTCCCCTCAGCCTCCTGCGCCTCCATCATCTCAGCCCTGATCCCTCAGATTATACTTCCTCTGTCCCCACTCTGACCATCTTCGCTGTCCCTGGGTAGGGATGGGTATCTTCTCCCACTGGTCTGAGAGACCCAGTCTGCCTGGTGCAGACTTGGTCACTGCTGGAAGGAGCTCAGTTAGTGTGGTGCTGAGGACAGCACTGGTGGGGCTGGCCCCCTTCACCCAAACTCCCACTCTCTTCCATAGATTTCACCTCTGTGGCCCAGGCCATGGCTTAGGGCAACTCTGCTTAAACATCGAGTCCATCCTCCATTCTGTTCTTGAATAGGGAGCACCTGTTACACCAGCCTCTCCCTTGTACCCTCCACTCATGTCTTTCTCCCCAAGAGACACGGGACCCTGGCACTTGTGAAGCATGACCCAGACCCTGGGGCCATGGCATCCAACATCCTCATTCCCTACGACTCCTACTGTCTAGATGTAGCTGCCAAGAGATCCCCAGACTCCCCGGGCCTCTGTCTAGAATGCCAAGAGAAGGTGAGAACGCCGTGCCACTTGCATGCTCTGTGGGGTCTCCTTCCCCCTTCCCTGGCTGCTGGGCGTGACTTCAATGTTCTCCCCAACCCCCAAACAGCAGTACTGATAAAAGCTGCAGACCTGGCTCAGGTTAGCTAATGAGGACCAGGCTGGGAATGAAGCCTGAATCCCTAAACCCCAGTCCTGCACCCCACCCTAATCCTGGGGTCTCCACTGGACAAAAGGAAGCAGCTTGGTTTTCCGTTGGTGTTGTTTTGAGATAGAGTATCTCTCTGGCTCCCAGATTGGAGTGCAGCGGCGTGATCTTGGCTCACTGCAGCCTCCGCCTCCTAGGTTCAAGCAATGCTCATGCCTCAGCCCCCCCAGTAGCTGGGATTACAGGTGTGCGCCACCACACCCAGCTAATTTTTGTATTTTTAGTAGGGACGGGGTTTCACCATATTGGCCAGGCTGGTCTCAAACTCCTGACCTCAACTGATTCCCCAGCCTCGGCCTCCCAAAGTGGAAGTGGCTTATTTTTAAGGAGAAAACTCCCATGGAAAGGAATCAGCACCTCCTCTGTCAACATTTCACTTCTCTGAAAAGACCCGCGCTTCCAACTACAAAGTGCTTTGTAAACACAAGAATGAGGCTGGGCGAGGTGGCTCATGCCTGTAATCCCAGCACTTTGGGAAGCTGAGGCGGGCAGATCACGAGGTCGGGAGTTTGAGACCAGCCTGACCAATATGCTGAAACCCCGTCTCTACTAAAAACACAAAAATTAGTTGGGCGTGGTGGCGCGTGCCTGTAATCCCAGCTACTCAGGAGGCTGAGGCAGGAGAATAGCTTGAACCCAGGAGGTGGAGGTTGCAATGAGCCGAGATCACGCCACTGCACCGCAGCCTGGGCAACAGAGCGAAACTCCATTTCAAAAAAAAAAAAAAAGAATGAGAACACATGGACACAGGGAGGGGAACAGCACACACAACAAAATTTAAAAACAGGTGAAAATAATTTTAGTAATATTTTTACTACTACTGATATGATCAAAATATTATTATTTCAACAAGTAATTAATCTAAACATGATTGAGAGGTCTTACGTTATTTTCATCATACTAAGCCTTTAATATTTGTTGTGTATTTTACACTCACAGCACATCTCAATTTGGACTCCCCATGTTTCAAGCACTAAATAGCCATATGTGTCCGCTGTCCGTCTACCATACTGGACAGCGTTGATCTGAAATCCCATCTGTATGCATCACCATCACATTTGCAGAGACCCCATCTCAGCAGCACAGCTGAGGCTCATCTGCAAAAGCACCTGCAACTTCTCTACAACCTCCCACATCACCTCCAAACACATCCTCATGTCATCTGCCAACACACCCATAGCTCACAGGCCAATGTCTAAATCTCATTGCAGGCATCTTCAGAGAAAGCACTTACTAAAGGGGTATACCTGATTCCACATCTGATTTGACCTGCAAATCTCCCCTCCCCTTTGCATACATTTGCATCTAATTTGTATGTCAACCTAAATGCACTGGCAGAGCCTCAGATCATCATCTCAAAGTCAGGGGGGTGTGGGGCTGGGCAGGCCTCCAGGTGTTCCTCCTCCTGCTTCCACTGGGGCTCTTGATCCTCCTCCTCTTCCTCGCTGCTCTCCTCCTCCTCCTCCAATATGGTGACCAGTTCCTCCCGCAGCGCCCCTATCTCCAGCCCCAGGCTGCACAGCTGTCCCAGCAGCTGGACATCAACTCGGCGCAGGTTCTCCTGCCGGTAGGAAGGGGACGTCACAGGGATGCCACCCCAGAGAGCAAGGGTCTCGCCAGGGCCTGGACGAGAGCAGGTCCCAACTCATGTCCTGGCCATGGTGCCTGGGCAGGGTCCTCACTGTGCCAATGGATCCTAACTGCCTTCCTGCTTCTCAGAGTGTATCTTGATCTCTAACTCTGTCTCTGTCTTTGTCTCTCCATTTCATTGTCCCTGACTTCTCTCTCTGTTTCTCAGTAATATGTCTCCTCCCTCTCTTATCTATCTCTGTCTCTGTTTCCCTTTGTCTGTCTCTGTCCCCATTTATTTTTTGTCTTTCCATGCCCCTGTCTCTCTGTCTCTGTTTTGCTATTTCTCTGCCCCTGCCTTTGGCTCTCTTTCTCTCGCTCGCCCTGTCTCCGCCCTCCTCAACTTTCTCAAATTCAGTCTGAGTCCCTCTGTCTCTGTTCCTGCTCTCAGTCTCTGCTTCCCACCTCTGTCCCTCTCTTTTGGGATCTCCCTGTCCCACCTCTGTTCCTGTCCCTCACTCTATGTCTGTCTTTCTGTCTGTACATGCCTCTCATGTCTCTGCTTCTGTCTCTCAGATTCTGTCTTTCAATCTCTGGCCCTCTCTATTTTCCTTCATTTCCATTCATTCTCATTTACTCTCTCTCTCTCTCTCTTTCCCTTCCAAACCCCTCACTCACCAGCTCCTCCCTGATCCACAGCAGACTATCCCAGGCACCTCCAGTATCTGTCCCTGCAGTCCTGAGGGTCTGACCAGGGATTTCCACTGGGGGGACCTCCCTCAGGGCCTGGGGAGGTGGGCCCAGCCCCGGAGGCACCAGTCCAGCCTGACTTAGCTGCCTCCACAGCTCCATGGTCTCTGAGCTATGGCTGCCAGGAGCAGGAAGTAGCAAGGTCCAGGGTGGCCCGGTCCCCCGGGGAGCTGTGTGCGTGGTGGAGAGTAAAGGGCAGAGGGAGTGGGATGCGGGTTCCTGGCAAAGGTATCCCAAAGTCCACTCTTCAGAGAAAATCAGCTGGCCTTGTGCTTTTGTTTTTCCTTCTGAAGTCTAACCTCAACTCTGCTCAAAGGGTTCAAACACAGTCTCTTGCAGAGGTCAAACTCTGCCCCTCCCTGCCTATCTCAGGTCTGACCCCTCAGGGGCGCTCAGTGTCTGTAGATGCCTGGCACCCTCTGTCCTTCCACCTGCCCCCACCACCACCGCCTCTCCAGCCTCTCCTCAGCCTCCATTTGACCTCTGGCTTCCCCATAGCTTGGTTCTTGCTTGTCCTCTCAGCACAGGTCATCCCAGGGCTTTCCCACCAGTGTGCCTTTGGGGGCAGGAATGGCTCCCAGGGGCACCAACAGAGCAATCCGTCAGCTGGAGTGCCTGTGTCCAGGCTGCTGGCCTAAGGCCAAGCAGCCAATTCTGCTGACCCTGGACTTGCCTATGGGTATATCATCCTTGCTGAGGGTGGGGCTTCTGCTGTGGAAAAGTCTGGGAAGCACTGCAGGCCTCTCTCGGCCTTGAACCCTTCCTTCAGACCCAAGGTGCTTATATATATATATATAATGGTAGATCACAAGGTCAGGAGATCTAGACCATCCTGGCAACAGGGTGAAACCCCGTCTCTAGTAAAATACAAAAAATTAGCCAGGCATGCTGGCATGCGCCTGTAGTCCCAGCTACTCTGGAGGCTGAGGCAGTGGAATAGCTTGAACCCGGGAGGCAGAGGTTGCGGAAAGCCGAGATCACGCCACTGCACTCCAGCCTGGCGACAGAGCAAGACTCCATCTCAAAATAAATAAATGAATTAATTAATTAAATTATATAGATAATTTTTTTTTTTTTGAGACGGAGTCTCGCTCTGTCGCCCAGGCTGGACTGCAGTGGTGCAATCTTGGCTCACTACAACCTCTGCCTCCCGGGTTCAAGCGATTCCCCTGCCTCAGCCTCCTGAGCAGATGGGGTTATAGGTACACGCCACCACACCTGGCTAATTTTTGTATGTTTAGTGGAGACGGGGTTTCACCATGTTAGCCAGGCTGGTTTCAAACCCCTGACCTCAGGTGATCGGCCTACCTCGGCCTCCCAAAGTGCTGGGATTACAGGCGTGAGCCACCAGTCCCAGCCAATTTCATGTATATGTCACTGGCTTCCAAATGTTTGGCCTCAGTCCTGATCTCTCCCTTGAGTTCCACACCCTAATTCTGCAGCCCTGATGAAGGGCAGGTGAGTCCCCAAATTGGGGCTTAGCCCTGGAGGTTTCTTGGCTCCACTCAACTAAGAATTCAAGAGCAAGGGAGCAAGCCGTGGAAGAAAGCAGGTTTACTGAAGCAGCTGTGTACAGCAGAAGGACAGCTCCTGGCAGAGTAAGGCTACCCAGAGTAGCAGCACGTGGGCTGTTGGCTGGCAGTATTTATACTCACTTTTAACTACACGCAAATTAAGGGGTGGGCTATTCAGAAATCTAGAAAAGGGTGGTAACTTCTGGGTGTTGCCATGGCATTTGTAAACTGTCATGGCGCTGGTGGGAGTGCCTTAAGCCGATGAGCAGTGAGGGCAACTAGAGGTTGCCTTTATGTCATTTGCTGGTTCCGGACACTTTATTTATTCTATCCTGTCAGGACCAGGAAATGAGTCCTGCCGCTCCTCTACTTCAGCTCCACCAGGGTGTCTCAGACACCTCAACGTGAATGTGGTCAACACAGAACTCTCAGTTGGGAGCCCCATCATTGGATGCATTTCCTGTTGCTGCTGTAACAAATGACCACAATCTTAAAACAACACAAAGTCACCGTTACAGTTCTGGAGGTCAGAAGTCTAAGGTGGGTGCACAGGGCTGGGTCGCTTCTTGAGTCTCTAGAAGACTGCCTATTTCTTAGTCTCTTCCAGCTTCTGCAAGCCACCTGCCTTCCTTGGCTCTTAGCCCCTTCCTTCATCACCCCAACCTTCTCTATCTATGATCATCACATCTCCTGTTGATGCTGACCCTCCTGTCTCCCTCTGAGAGGCCCCTTGTGATTATATTGGACCTACCCAATTGCCCATGGTAAGGGTAATCTCCCATCTCAAGATTCTTAACTTTGTCACGTCTTCAAAGTCCCTTTTGGAGACAGAGTCTCACTTTGTCAGCCAGGCTGGAGTGCAGTGCACAATCTCGGCTCACTGCAACCTCACTGCAACTTCCACCTCCTAGGTTCAAGCGACTCTGCCACCTCAGCCTCCAGAGTAGCTGGGATTACAGGCATGCACCACCACACCCAGCTAATTTTTGTACTTTTAGTAGAGACTGGGTTTCACCATGTTAGCCAGGCTGGTCTCGAACTCCCGACCTCAGGTGATCCACCCACCTTGGCCTCCCAAAGTGCTGGGATTACAGGCGTGAGCCACCGCGCCCAGCCCCAAGTCCCTTTTACCATAGAAAGTAACACAGTCACAGCATCCAGGGATTCACAGGTATGAGTATCTGGGGGAGAGGGTCCGTTATTCAGCCGCCACACCCACCCTCCTAAACCTGCTGCTCTTTCAGTTTCCTCATGTGCACAGCCATGCCAGTCTGCTTTTAGTTTCTCAATCTATTGGCTTAACCTTCAAAACAGATCCAGGATTTGAGCACTTCTCACCATTTCCTCTGCCCCATCCCCATTCATCTCTTGCCTAGACTGTTACAGTAGCCTCTTGTACTGGTCCCCTGCGTCCACCCTTGCCCTCTAAGACAAGGTTCCCCAATCCCTGGGCCGAGAACCAGTACCAGCCCCTGGCCTGTTACGATCTGGGCCACACAGCAAGAGACGAGCAGCAGGTAAGTGAGCATTACCGCCTGAGTTCCGCTTCCTGTCAGATCAGTGGTGGCATTAGATTCTCATAGGAGGCAAACCCTACTGTGAACTGTGCCTGTGGGGGATCCAGGTTGCCTGCTCCTTATGAGAATCTAATGCCTGATGATCTCAGGTGGAACAGTTTCACCCCAAAACCATCCCCACCCCACATCCTGCCCCCTGGTCTATGGAAAAATTGTCTTCCACGAAACCAGTCCCTGGTAACAAAACGGTTGGGGACCACTGCTCTAAGGTACATTCTCCACCTGGCAGAGAGAATCTTTACAAAACGTAAATCCGATTTTAACACTCCCTTCTTCCCACTGTGAATAGAATAAAACCCTACCAGGCCTGCACCGTCAGCCCCTGCCCACCTCTTAACCCAGTCTCCTATCTCTGTCTACAAGCTGGTTCCCACCTCAAGGCCTCTCTGCTCTAGAGGCTTCCTCTCCCTGCAGCTCTTTTCCCTTAGATCTTTGAATGGCTCTTTCCTTATCATTCACTTCCACTTCAATGTCACCTCTTCAGAGAGGCCTTTGCTGATGGCCCTACGCCCCAGTCACTTTTTTTTATCTGCTTATTATCAAAATTATCTTGCTGATTCCTTTCTTATCCATCCTCTCCCATATCCATGCTGTCCCAGCCCAGAATGTTGACTCCCTGAGAGAGGGACTGGGTCTGTCCTGCTCACTATGGTAATCTCAGCACCTAGAACAGTGCCTGCCATCATGTGGTAAGTGTTTAGTAAATATTCTTGGAATGAATGAATGAATACTGCTATCCACAAGACTTCACAATGGCTCTGCATGCGGCTATCTAGCTTTGAACTCCGAACTGGTCTTGAGATCTCACCTCAGTCTCTAACCTTGAAGTCTAACCTCTTCACCCACTCTTTCTCTTACCTGACCCTAATTTTAAAAAATGACGTAGTCAGCTTTTCGGCCCCCTCATTCCCTGTTTTAAAGAGGAAGCTGGAAGAACAAGAAAGCTCAGGGAGACTGCAATTGCAGTCACGAAACAAAGAGACTCTGCCGGGAAGGACACCCCATCTTCTCCTAGGGAAAGATTGTGGAGTCCTGGTTTTTTGTTTTGTTTTTCAACTTTTTGTTTTAAGAGACAGCGTCTGCTGTGTCGCCCAGGCTGGAGTGCACTGGCGCAATCACAGCTCACTGCAACTTCGACCTCCCTGGCTCAAGCATCCTCCCGCCTCAGCCTCATAAGTAGCTGGGACCACAGGCATGCACCACCATGCCCGGCTAATATTTTATTTTTTGTTTCCCTATTTTTTTGTGGAGATAAGGTCTCCCCTATGTTGCCCAGGCTGGTCTTGAACTTCTGGCTTCAAGCGATGCTCTCGCCTCAGCCTCCACAAAGTGCTGGGCTCACAGGTGCGTGACTCACCGCGCCCGGCCCGTGTCTGGTTTTGAAGCTCAGAGAGAGGGCGCTGTGAGCAATCCCTAAACCCCAGGAGAGTAAAAAGTGCGTGCACCTTTAAGAGGACGGTTAGAAAACGCGGGGCGTGGCCACAGGAGAATAAGTTCGCACTGGCCCAGGCTAGTGGGATAAGACCGACCCCTTCCGGTTACGTAATCTTAGCAAGATGGCGGCTCCCTGGGTGGTAAGTGACCGGAGTTCTAGAGCCCTAAATTTGAAGTCCGCTCTGCAGCCTCCGCATTCAAGCCTCTGTTGGCGGCCACGAGAGCAAAAAGCCGTGAGGCAGCGGGCTAAGACTGGCAAGCCCCGTACTGGGAGTGCAAACCTGTGGCTACTGGGGGCCAGGAAGGATCTGTGGGGGTCGCAGACGGAGGAGAAGCTTTAGCGAGGCAGGGACTTGGCTGAGAGTATCCAGTGGGGATGAGGGAGTGACCTCCGAAGAGCGACGCGACTAACCAATCAGAGGGAGGGATGACACAAGGAGCTAATGGACAGGCAAGGGTGGGGCCTGTAGGATAAGAGGGCTTGAAAGGGATTAAGGATGTGGGATTTGGTCCTAGGAGACCGAAGGATAAATGTAAGAAAAGTTCGTGGGAAATTGCCTAATTTTTACAGAAAACTCAAAAGCATGATGGGCGGGGGAACCAAGAGGTCAATTTGGGGGTTCCAAGGGCATGATCTGGGTGAAATTAAGAGCAGAATTTGAGATATTCTTTCAGAGGATTTAGAAAGAATTGGGTAAAATCAAGGAATGAATTTAGGGAAAATTAAAGAGGTTGGCAGCTTCAAATTTTTAAGGAAAATAAGGGTGTGGGTAAAATTATCGACAGAATTTGAAAAAAAAAAATTGGTTAAAGCAAAGAGAAACTGGGGTAGATTAAGCGGAGACCTTGAAAGCAAAATTGAAGCGTTTGGGGGCTTCTTCCCTGTGGCCACACCTCTCCACTTTCTTACTCTCCTCTTCAAAGCTCATGCTTTTTTTACCCTTCTCGGTTCAGGAGTGTCCAATCTTTTGGCTTCCCTGGGCCACGTTGTTCGAAGAAGAATTGTCTTGGGCCACACATAAAAGACACTAACCATAACTGCTGAGTCAAAAAAAAAAAAAAAAACAAAAAAAAAAAATCCTCCTAATGTTTTAAGAAAGTTTGCATGTTTGTGTTGGGCTGCATGCAGGCGGCGGATTGGACAAGCTTGGTTGGGTTTAGGGATTGCTCAGAGCGCCCTCTCCATGAGGTTTGGAGATACGTTTTTAAGATTATATTTTGGCGAAAGAAGTCATTTGGGAAAACGGGAAAACGCCAGGAGAAGAACTGGGTAATTAAGGGGCAAATCTATGGGAAATTAAGAGGTCAAATAATGCAGGTTTTGAGTAATAAGAGTTTGGGGGAAAGTTAGAGGAAGAATTTAGGAAAATCAACAGTATATGCCTAGTCAAGGAGAGAATTTAGGGTTGACTAAGGGGAGGAGGAACTTGGAAAAAACATGGGAAAATTTTTGGAATCTCAGACAATTTTGAAGTTTTGAAGGAAGAACTTAGGGCGAGTTGGGAATCAGAGGGATTGAGGTTCATGGAGCAAGAACTGGGGGATCCAGCTCTGTGTCTCCCAGGAGGCTCCAGGCTCAGCTCCTTTCCTCTCCCCCTCCCCAGTCCCTGCGCCTGGTGGCCCCCATGTTGAATGGGACCAGGGGCATCCATCGCCTGGGTGGGGCAGTGGTCCCAGAGGGCAATCAGAAGAAGGAAAGGACGATGCTCCAGTTCCTGACCAACCATTTCTACGATGTGGAGGCTCTGAGGGGTTACTTGTTCCAAAGGGAGATGTCCAAGGTGCATCTGAAAAATCGGTGAGAATCCCTGGCCTGCAAGACCCTGCGGAGACCCTGGCCCACCAGAGCCCAGGTCCTGTCCTTGCCATTCCCAGGCAGCACTGTGGCTTCCAGTGCCAGCCTTGTTGTCTCTTGCAGCTCTATCTCCAACCTGTACCCTTCTCAAGGACCCCAGCTCACATAGGCAGCCTGCCACCCACCAGCTCCACTCAGAGTCTAACTGGCATCTCAAACCTAACATGGCTAAAACCAAACCCTGATTTCTCCCCAAAAAACATCTGCTCACTCCCAAGCCTTCCCATCCCAGTAAACGCTAGTGCTGCCCACCCAGTTGTTCAGGCCAAATTCTTTTTTCTTTTTTTTTTTGAGACGGAGTCTCACTCTTATCACCCAGGTGCAATCTCAGCTCACTGCAAGCTCCGCCTGCCGGGTTCACGCCATTCTCCTGCCTCAGCCTCCTGAGTAGCCAGGACTACAGGTGCCCGCCACCACGCCCGGCTAATTTTTTGTATTTTTAGTAGAGATGGGATTTCACCATGTTAGCCAGGATGGTCTCGATCTCCTGACCTTGTGATCTGTCTGCCTCGGCCTCCCAAAGTGCTGGGATTACAGGCCTGAGCCACCGTGCCTGGCCTGTTCAGGCCAAATTCTAAGGAGTCATCCCTAATTCCTCTCTTTGCTTCCCTGCCCTCCACATCCAGACCATCAATAAAATACTAGAATATCTCTGATTTGACCAGTTCTCACTGCCTTCACCATTCATAACCTGATCCAAGTCCCTTCGTTTTATAATTGAATCACTCAATAACTGGTTTTTTGTTCCTATACTCTTTTTTTTTTTTCTTTTTTTCCCGAGACGGAGTCTTGCTCTGTCTCCCAGGCTGGGGTGCAGTGGCACAATCTAAGCTTACTGCAACCTCTGCCTCCCGGGTTCAAGCAGTTCTCCTGCCTCAGCCTTCCGAGTAGCTGGGATTACAGGCACCTGCCACCAGGCCCGGCAAATTTTTGTATTTTTAGTAGAGACGGGTTTTCGCCATGTTGGCCAGGCTGCTCTCA
>NW_012098765.1:1547756-1581962 GCF_000951045.1 Mandrillus leucophaeus
GACCTCGTGATTCTCCCGCCTCAGCCTCCCAAAGTGCTGGGATTACAGGTGTGAGCCACCGCGCCCGGCAACATCCCTATTTCTTATTTATTCAGCCATCCTAATTTGAGTCTCTGAGCCTTTATACTCTGTTCCTTCTCACCACTCAAATCTCTGCTCAAATGTCACCTCCTCCAATTAACACCCAAACTCAGCCTCCACCGTCCCCAACCCTCTGCTCCCCACCCCTCCCAGTCAGCCTCTCTGCTTTATTTAGTCATGGAATTGACATTCTTTGCAATTTGCTGTTATTTCCTGGGTTGTTACCTGTTTCTCCCTGTATAATGGCTTGGATTACTGCACTAATCTCCAGACTGGGCAGGGATGTTATCTGCCTTGGTCACCACTTTGCCCCCAGTGCCCAGCACTTACTAGGTGGGCAATATATATTTTCAGCCTGACTCTGTCTGCATGCCTGGTTTGCTGGACTCTGCCCCTCTTAACAGCACTGGGGCATCGTGAGGGCTGTGGTGCTCCCCATGCCTCACCCTTAGCTACCGTTTTTTCTGCAGATCCTTCACCTGGCTGGAGGAGCAACATGGTCCATACAGTGCAGGTGCCTTTTTCATCCTGAAGCAAGGAGGCGCAGTCAAGTATGACCGCTAAGGTGTTAGAACGGGCTGGGGGCAGGTGGTGGGGTATCTCTCTAACGTCCAGGCTCTGCAGTCACACAGGCTTCAGAGTCCCCTGGTCTCTGCCACCTTCTGGCTGTGTAGCTTGGGACTTGTTCCTGAGCTTCAGTTTTGCCATGTGTAAAATGGGATGGTGATCATTTCTAACCTACAAGTTTTGCTATAAAGACTGAATGGGGGCCAGGCATGGTGGCTCACGCCTGTAATCCCAACGCTTTGGGAGGCCAGGGTGGGCGGATCACCTAAGGTCAGGAGTTCGAGAGCAGCCTGGCCAAAATGGCAAAACCCCGTCTCTACTAAAAACACAAAACTTAGCTGGGTGTGTGTTGGCGGGCGCCTGTAATCCCAGCTACTGGGGAGGCTGAGGCAGGAGAATCGCTTGAACCCAGAAGGCGGAGGTTGCAGTGAGCCGAGATTACACCACTGCACTACCGCATTGGGGCCCTGTTTCTACAAAAAAAAAAAAAAAAAAAAAAAAGACTGAACGGAGCTGGGCACAGTGGCTCGTGTCTGTAATCCCAGCACTTTGGGAGGTCGAGACAGGAAGGTCACTTGAGGCCAGGAGTTTGAGACCAGCCTCAGCAGTTTTGTGAGACCCTGTCTCTACAAAAAATATTTTAAATTAGCCAGGTGCAGTGGCACATGCCTGTGGTCCCAACTACTCAGGAGGCTGAGGCAGGAGAATCGCTTCAACCCAGGAGGCTACAGTGAGCTATAGTCACACCACTGAACTCTAGCCTGGGCAATAGAGCGAGACCTTGTCACAAAAAATAATAATAGGCAGGGCACAGTGGCTCACACCTGTAATCCCAGCACTTTGGGAGGCCAAGGCTGGTGGATCATCTGAGGTCAGGAGTTCGAGACCAACCTAGCCAACATGGTGAAATCCTGTCTACTAAAAATACAAAATTAGCTTGGCATGGTGGCGCACGCCTCTAATCCCAGCTACTTAGGAGGCTGAGGCAGGAGAATCCCTTAGAAGCCGGGAGGCAGAGGTTGCAGTGAGTCGAGATCGCGCCACTGCACTCCAGCATGGGCGACAAAGCAAGACTGTGTCTCAAAATAATAATAATAATGGCTGGGCGTGGTAGCTCACGCCTGTAGTCCCAAGCACTTTGAGAGGCCAAGGCAGGTACAGCACTTAAGCCAGGAGTTCAAGATCAGCCTTGGCAACATAGTGAAATCCCGTCTCTACCAAAAATACAAAATTACCCAGGCATGGTGGTGCATGCCTGTAATCCCAGCTACCCAGTGAGACCCTGTCAGAGAGAGTGAGAGATTGACTGTGATTTTGCGATGTAAGAGGCCTAGCAATGCATATGTGCTCACTTTTTTTTTTTTTTTTTTTTTGAGACAGAGTCTTGCTCTGTCGCCCAGGCTGGAGTGCAATGGCACAATCTCGGGTCACTGCAACCTCCTGGGTTCAAGCAGTTCTCCTGCCTCAGCCTCCCAAGTACCTGGGATTATAGGCGCATACCACCATGCCTGGCTAATTTTTTGTATTTTTGGTAGAGACAGGATTTCACCGTGTTGGCCAGGCTGGTCTCCAACCCCTGACCTCAAGTGATCCACCCACCTCGGCCTCCCAAATTGCTGGGGATTACAGGCATGAGCCACTGGCAGCACCTGGCCTGTGCTCAATACTGTTTTTCTTTCTTTCCTCCTTCCCCGCCTCCTTTCTCCTTCCCTTTCTCTTTCCTTTGCTTTTTTTCTTTTTCGGAAAAGACAGTTCACATAGACTTCATCTACCCCTCCATCTGGTTTGAGCACTTCCTCTGGCAACTTCCTTAGAAACAGTATACATGTTTGAAAATGTCCCGTAACTTTTGCCTATCTACAAGGATTCTTGCATTTACCTCTTTGCTATTATGTTATCTGTAATCTTGCTGACCCTCAGTTTCTAGGTATGTAAAATTGGCAAAACATTCCTTTTTATTTATTTTTTGAGACAGTGTCTCCCAGGCTAGAGCACAGTGGCATGATCACAACTCACTACAGCCTCGACCTCCTGGGTTCAAGCAATCCTCCCACCTCAGCCTCCCAAGTAGCTGAGACCACAGGTGCAAGCCACCAAGCCCAGCTAATTTTTGTGTTTTTTTGTGGAGACGAGGTCTCACTATGTTGCCCAGGTTGGTCTCAAACTCCTGAACTCAAGTGATTCTCCCGCCTCAGCCTCCCAAAGTGCTGGGATTACAGGCGTGAGCCACTGCGCACAGCCAGATGGAGTCTTTTTCTAAGATGGAGTTAGTTATGTCAGGGGTGACCTATACATATTATATAGGGCTGGGGAAGGTTCCGAAGAGGCTGGAGGCCTGGGGCAGGTTCGGCTGCCCTACTGACACTCCCTCTCCCGTTTCCAGGTTTCGAGACAAGGAGTGGATCAGGCCAGATAAGTATGGCCATTTCTCTCCAGAGTTCTGGAATTTCCGGGAAGTGCCTGTCGAAGCTGTGGATGCCAGTGACTGTGAAATCAACTACGAGGGCCTGGACAACCTCCGTGAGTGCGGTGGGGTGGAGATGGGACAGGCCTCCACGTTTTCCCTTTGGTGATGGGCTCCAGAAAGGCTCCTGGTGCCATCCTGCCCTCTCCCTACCACAGTCCTCCTGAAGGAGCTCCAGTCCTTGTCGCTGCAGCGCTGCCCCCACGTGGACGACTGGTGTCTCAGCCGCCTCTACCCACTGGCCGACTCGTTGCAGGAGCTCTCCCTGGCTGGTTGTCCCCGCGTCTCCGAACGGGGCCTTGCCTGCCTCCACCACCTCCAGTGAGACCTCAGCTCAGGCTGGGCCCCGTATGCAGGCACCTCTCCCACCTCACACAGACTCAGGAGAGGAAGTGGGGAGGAGCAGTGTTGGGCAGTTCTCATATCCCCCTGCCTCCATCACAGACCTAGAGTATTTGTGGTAGATGAGCAGTCACAGTGAGTCTCTGGAAGAATTAAATGACTCCTGGTTTTTCTTCCTTTTTGTTTTAGTCAAAACTCTATGATATCGATGCTGTTGCAGAACAGTAGGAGCTAGAGTTGCATATTTGCAGTTAACACACTGGGCTTCGTGTGTCTGGACAGCTATAAAGATTTTATTTGAGGAAGCTAAGGTTGAAATTTGGGGCCAGTACCTCCCTATACACACACACACAGTCCTTACACTGGCTTCCTGTCCTTCTCCCCCTTTTTCAGGAACCTCCGCAGGCTGGACATCTCGGACCTCCCTGCCGTGTCCAACCCAGGCCTCACTCAGATCTTGGTGGAGGAGATGCTGCCCAATTGCCAGGTTGTGGGGGTCGACTGGGCTGAGGGCCTGAAGTTGGGGCCAGAGGAGCAGCCTCAGGACACAGCCAGCCCTGTCCCTGCCTAGCCTTCAGCCCTGTCCCCACTCGAGTGGCTTCTCAGCGGGCTGCATGGAATGTCTGGTAGCTCGCCACACTTCTGGCTTCCATTTGTCTTCACTCAACATGGGGGTGGGAGAATGGTGCTGGCCAATCACAGGGAGAGAGCATGAAGTCCCAGTATTTATTCCTGACTGCCCTTGGCTAAAGGTCACAGCTCCTGTCACTCTTTCAGACAGCCCTTTCCATGCCCCTCTTCAGGCCTGGGGAGGTAAAGTCTCAGGCTGTCAGTAGCTGCAGAGAGCCACACTCACCTTGTCAAGAGACTCTTCTCAAACTGTCCTTATGTGAGTGCACTGCCATTTCTTGCAGTGACCCTGACTGACACAGGAGCTGCTACTGACACTTTACAGGGATGGTTCTCCCCCATACAGGGCCTCTCTGCTCACTATAGGATGTGCAGCATCCTTTGCCCCACTCACTAAAGGCCAGCACACCCCCAGGCCCCATGGTATTGCTGGTTATGGATTTATTGACTTTATATTCCAAATTCAGCTTTTTTGGTCTGCGTTTCTTTAGAAGGGGGATAAGCTTTGTCAGTAGAGGGCACCAAACAGGCATTACAGGAGGAAAGGCGCCTCCTTCCTGGTTCCTGTTGGTTGTGCTTCTGCCTCTGGACCCCGCGGTACGTGTGGCTTCCCCAGCACCCAGCTCCTGAAGCACCAGGCGGTCAGCAGCTGCCCTTGGCACCCTCCAGCCCCCAGAAGTTGCGTAGGAGACACAGCACCTCCACTGAGGCACCTCTCTGGGAATAACATTCCCCAGCACCCCAGATGGATTTCCAGTCAATTCAGAAGCATTTCACCAGTGAAGCCCTCATTATTCCAGTTCACTGTTAAAGCCAGTAATTCTCTATATTAAACTTTCCCTGTTCAAGTTACTCTGTGGTTTTTCTCTCCTGACTGCATCCTAATGAATACAGAGTTGATACCTGGAGTGTCCCAGGAATAGACTATTAAGATAGGATTCCAGGATTGGTTTGGTTGTGCCTTTGGGCTTGGGCGCAGTGCTGAGCTCTTGCTGATGGGAAACCAGATGCCAGAGGCCCACTGCATGCAATGGCATCATAATCCCACAAGCGCCTGTGGTTGACAGAGATGAGGCACGTGCCTTGGGACCCCCGTGGCTGCTGCGCTCAACAGCTGTGGTAGTTGTGACAATTCTAAAGACCAGGGTATTGGATGGATTCTCCAGAGTGCCCCTGAGTGCCCACAGACAGTGACAAGCGTGGCTCTGCTAACTCAGCTCAAGTCACAGTCTGAGAACTAGACAGCTTCCATGACAGCCCCCAAATTTTTGTTTTTTGTTTTTTTGTTTTTGAGACAGAGTCTCGCTATGTCGCCTAGGCTGGACTGCAGTAGTGCGATCTCTTCGCTCACTGCAACCTCCACCTCCTGGTTTCAAGTGATTCTCCTGCCTTAGCTTCCCAAGTAGCTGGGATTACAGGCGCGCACCACCACACCAAGCCAATTTTTGTATTTTTAGTAGAGACAGCATTTTGCCATGCTGGCCACGCTGTTCTCAAACTCCTGGCCTCAGGTGATCCGCCTGCCTCAGCCTCCCAAAGTGCTGGGATTACAGGTACGAGCCACCATGCCCGGCCCAAAAGTTTTTACTTCTTTGGAATGGGGTCATCTAATTGGACCCAGAGTAAACAGACAATCTTGAACCCCCAAGTCACTTCAAGCGAGTCACTTATCAGTGTCTGAGAAACCTACCAGCCTTCCTTTGCTTAGAAACCCTGTGATGTGACCCGGCGCAGGGGCTCACGCCTGTAATCCCAGCACTTCAGGAGGCCAAGGAAGGTGGATCATGAGGTCAGAAGTTCAAAACCAGCCTGGCCAACATAGTAAAACCCCATCTCTACTAAAAATACAAAAAAATTAGCTGGGCGTGGTGGCGGGTGCCTGTAATCCTAGTTACTTGGGAGGCTGAACCCTCCCGAGGAGGAGGATTACTTAAACCCAGGAGGCAGAGAGGTTGCAGTGAGCTGAGATCACACCACTGCACACCAGCCTGGGCAACAGTGCAAGACTCTATCTCAAAAAAAAAAAAAAAGAGGCCGGGCGCGGTGGCTCATGCCTATAATCCCAGCACTTTGAGAGGCCAAGGCGGGCAGATCATGAGGTCAGGAGATCAAGACCATCCTGGCTAACACGATGAAACCCCATCTCTTCTAAAAATACAAAAAAATTAGCCGGGCATGGTGGTAGGCGCCTGTAGTCCCAGCCACTCGGGAGGCTGAGGCAGGAGAATGGTGTGAATCTGGGAGGCAGAGCTTGCAGTGAGCGGAGATCACACCACTGCACTCCAGCCTGGGTGACAGAGTGAGACTCCGTCTCAAAAAAAAAAAAAAAAGAAGAAACCTTGTGATGACCTCACCAGGGGCAGACACCTTGAAAGTGGTTGTCCATTCTTTTTTTTTTTTTTCCTTAATTAGAGATAAGATCTCACTATGTTGCCCAGGCTGGTCTCAAACTCCTGGGCTCAAGTGATCCTCCCCTCTTGGCCTCCCAGAGTACTGGGATTATAGGAGTGAGCCACTGTCCCACTCCAGTTTTTTTTTCTCATGGCCAGCTCTTACACAGAAATAATGGATACACCCCTTTCTTCTTAAGACTCACCACAAGCGCCCCTTGCTGCCTCTAGACCCATAAATACCTAGGGTCAAATCAGCTTGCTCCAGGTGGACAGGTGCCAGCTTTTACACGATGAGAATGACAAGACTTCGCAAATAATACAGAGTCAGAAACTTGGGGAATGCATGCAGAAGTGGATTTTAAGGATGTGACACCAATGAGGGTGGATGTAACACTAGCTCAGGCCAAATTTACTGGCATGAGTGTGCTTTCTAGAGCTTCTGGATTTCATGGGTTACCTTGTGCAGCTGGACATGGTTCTAATAGCTTGCTTGGGTACCTAACCGGAACTTGGATCCAACAGTGGCCTAAAGTTAATGAGGCAGAGAGACCAGAACTGCCCTAGCGTAAGATGGATGAGGGGAGTCCCAAGGCTTGGGGAGATGGAAGTGTTGGATTGGAATGATCATGTTCCACCAGCATGTCCACCCTCCAACCATGTTCCCCAAGAAGGCACCCCTTACTGGCCAATCCCATGGTAGAGTTAATCATTCTGTATATTGAACTTTCCCTATTCCCATTCCTGTGTGGTTTCTCTCTCCTGATTGGACCCAGACTGAGGCACATGGCAAAGGCAAAAAGAAAGGCACTCTCCGAAGCTTCCTAATGCTTCCAGGAAGAGCAGCACCCCCTGCCCCCAGAAGCTAGATGAGCTCAGGGGTCTGGAGTCCCTCTCTCCCAGCCCCAGGGTAGAGTGAACTTGCAGACTCCCTCAAGAGGTGCTCGGGCTCCTGCCCCCAGCCCCTAGCTGTCATTTCCCACTCCAGCTATTATTCCATTAACATTCACCACTTCCTCCCTACTCTCTTCCTCCAGCTGTTCCCACAGGCTCCATTATTCAAACCTGGGGGGAGGAAATCAGGGCTGGACAGATCAACTGCTGCTGCTGACAGACTGGGTTCCTGCCATGATGGGGACAGGCCTGCCCCAAAATGAGGGTGGAGTGAAGGGGTCAGCCCAGGCTTAGTGGGAGCCCCTTAGTCCCACCCCATGTCTTGGGAGGTCTTCAGAGAGCTGATGCAGTACCAACAGCAGGGACCTCTGGAGGGCAGGGACGCAAACACAGGCAGACACCCTCTCCTACCCCAGGGAGCTGGATGTGAGTGTTCCCAGAGTCACAGCGCCCCTGGGGGAGGGGCGGGGCCCAGGGCGAGGCTGGCTCCAGGGCTGGAGGTTGGGGGTAAGGTAGGAACGGATTCCCACCCTGCTGGCAGGCAGCCCGGGTGGAGGGGGTACAGGGGTCAGCTTAGGATGGAGGAGGTACAGGGGGTCAGCTTAGCTCCCGGTTCCCTGTGGGCCCCACCCTGTCACCCTCTATTGCCCTTGAAGCTCCAGTCTTTTCCTCTCCTGTTCTTCCCCTTGGCTCCCTCTCCGCCACTCACTCCCCGGGTCTGGCTCAGAAGCCTGAGTCCCTCCCCTCTGCCCTCCATCTGCCTCTCTCAACCTCTCTTTCCCCTGTGAGCACCCCACAGGGCTTCCGCAACCCCTTATCTTTCTCGGATCTCCATTTCCCTCCCCCTCTCCCTCCTGGCCACCTTCCCACTTTTCCTGTCCTCTCTCTCCCCCTCAGCTCTCTCCATCGCCTGTCTCACCCCAGTTCTCCTCTCTGCTCCCGGGCCGTCCCTTCCCTCTCCACAATGTCTCTGTCTCTCCTCCCCCTCACCAGCCCCTCCCCCCACCACCCTGACTGGGCAGCGACAACAAACATCCCTCTCTCTGGCGGGCCCGCCGATCCCTTCCCACTCAGCACATTCACTGCCGCCTCCTGGCCATGGGCGCCGCCGGGTGCCAGCCTCTCAGCCTCCCCAACTCTGCCTCAGTGGGACCCTGCCTCACCCTGGTCACTCTGACACTCCCCAGCCCAGGCCCAGCCCTCAGTCTCACCCTCCCTGGTACCCCCTCCCTCCCCAGGCCCTGGTTCTCCCCTCCTAGGCCTCGCAACGCCCCCGTCTTGTTTCTGTGGCTGCCCCCTGCACCCTTCCCAGCTGTCTTACCAGAAACCAGCCCTAACACGCCAGAGCTCCATCTCTCAGGTCGGCCTCCTGCCCTCCTCCCTCCCTCCCTCCCTCCCTTCTGCCTCAGCCCCGCCCCGGCCCCTGGGGCCCTCCCTGCTCCCGCTCCGCTCCCCTCCTCGCCCCTCTGGACTGGCTGGGCAGGGCTGGGCCTGGCCGGTCGACAACGCAGGGGCTGGGGCAGGCAGATCAGAGGGAGCTGAGGGAGGCCTGACCTGAGGCCAGCACCCGGAGCTGGTGGGAGCCAGAGCCAGAGGTAAAAAGGCGTGGGATCCCTGGTTCCCCTGTCCCTGGGGTGGGGATGTTGCGGGAGGCAGGCTGGGTTTCTAACCCCAGGGAGCTAGGAATCGTGCTCCTGATTTCCTGGTGAGGGCGATAAATGGAGGGAGAGGGAGGAGATAGGCGGCAGGGTCCCTTGTCCTGGATGGAGACAGGGAAGGGGTAGACCCTTGGGCTCTTAGGAAGGTGGAAACATTTGGACGGAGTGGGAAGAACAGGGTGCTGGAATGGGATTGGAATGGGGGATTCCTAGGTCTAGGAATAAGGACCAACGGGGTCCCTGGGTCAGGGGAGCTGTTTAGGATCTGGGACTGAGAGAAGCTGTTACGGGGGTTGGCAGGGACTATGGGAGATTGTGAGGCTGTCTGCCTGGGGCCTGGCTGGGCCCTCTCTGGAGGCCCATCCCCACACCCCAATGGCCTCCGTGGCTCCCCTGTGGCTCCCTTGTAGCTCCCGCGGCCGCCCCTTCCCTGGGCCAGGTCATGCGCTGCCCCAAGTGCCTTCTCTGCCTGTCAGCACTGCTCACACTCCTGGGCCTCAAAGTGTACATCGAGTGGACATCCGAGTCCCGGCTCAGCAAGGCCTACCCCAGCCCTCGGGGCACCCCGCCAGGCCCCACACCAGCCAACCCTGAGCCCACCCTACCTGCCAACCTCTCCGCCCGCCTGGGCCAGACTGGCCCGCTGCCCTTCGCTTACTGGAACCAGCAGCAGTGGCGGCTGGGGTCCCTGCCCAGTGGGGACAGCACTGAAACGGGGGGCTGCCAGGCTTGGGGGGCAGCCGCTGCCGCCGAGATCCCTGACTTCACCTCCTACCCCAAGGACCTCCGCCGTTTCCTGCTGTCAGCAGCCTGCCGGAGCTTCCCACAGTGGCTGCCTGGAGGTGGTGGCGGCCAAGTCTCCAGCTGCTCGGATACTGATGTCCCCTACCTGCTGTTGGCCATCAAGTCAGAACCAGGGCGCTTTGCAGAACGACAGGCCGTGAGGGAGACGTGGGGCAGTCCAGCTCCAGGGATCCGGCTGCTCTTCCTGCTAGGGTCTCCGGTGGGTGAGGCGGGGCCTGACCTAGACTCACTAGTGGCCTGGGAGAGCCGTCGCTACAGTGACCTGCTGCTCTGGGACTTCCTCGACGTCCCATTCAACCAGACGCTCAAAGACCTGCTGCTGCTGGCCTGGCTGGGCCGCCACTGCCCCGCCGTGAGTTTTGTCCTGCGAGCCCAGGATGATGCCTTTGTGCACACCCCTGCCCTGCTGGCTCACCTGCGGGCCCTGCCACCTGCCTCGGCCCGAAACCTCTACCTGGGTGAGGTCTTTACGCAGGCCATGCCTCTCCGGAAGCCAGGAGGACCCTTTTACGTGCCCGAGTCCTTCTTCAAAGGTGGCTACCCAGCCTATGCAAGCGGGGGTGGCTACGTCATTGCCGGGCGCCTGGCACCCTGGCTACTGCAGGCGGCAGCCCGTGTGGCACCCTTCCCCATTGAGGACGTCTACACTGGCCTTTGCATCCGAGCCCTGGGCCTGGTGCCCCAGGCCCACCCAGGCTTCCTCACAGCCTGGCCAGCAGACCGCACTGCGGACCACTGCGCTTTCCGCAACCTGCTGCTAGTACGGCCCCTGGGCCCTCAGGCCAGCATTCGGCTCTGGAAACAACTGCAAGACCCAAGGCTCCAGTGCTGACTCTCGGTGGGGAGGGCGGAGGTGCTGACCTGGCCCGGGCCCTGGCCTGGGCCTCTGGGGCCTGCCCCTGGCTCAGCCCCTCCTTCCAGGTCTTGATGGGAGGGAGGAGGGCCTAGAAGCTGGACAACTTAAGCCACTCCTTGGCCTCCCCAGCCAGGGTCCTGGGCAGGAAAGATGGGCTGGTGGGCTGTTTTTGCCTACTTTTGTGTTTGAAAAACATGCACTCCCCACTCTGAGGCCTGGGGTTGTTTTTTCACTGTGGGGCCCTGGAGTGGTGGGGAGCAGGGCTAGGCCACACCCTGACCTTCATCCTGGACGCTCCCCTGCACCCTTGCTGGGCAGGGCTAGCTCTGCTGGGCTCCCTGTTACTCTGCTGGACAGCAGGTTTGCCCCATTCTGTGAGAGAGCAGGAGACCATCTCTGAAGGATCCCCCCACCCCCATCCTGTCTGCTGGAGCTAACCTTCCAGCTTGCGAAAGCTTCCGGGGGAAGTAGGTATCTCAAGGGCCTTGACCTTATTTATCTAAGGTGGAGAAGCTGGGGGTGGCCTCAAATCACCCCCAAACTCCAGAAGTGGTAGAGACCAGAGGTGGTAGAGAGCCAGGCGCAGAGATGCAGTTTATTCGTGACCTCTGCTGGCCACTCGCACCTGCACAAGTTCCACAGGCTGACCTGCCATGTCCACCCCATACCCAGAGGGGCTTCTAGTCCTGTACACCCCCTCACCCAGCCCCTGGGAGAAGGCACTGTAACAACAGGTGAAAAGAGGGCTGACGGAGCCCCAGCAACTGCAGCAGATACTATCCCCCGACAATGTAACAGCCTGGAGGAGCAGGGGTGAAGAGCGGCAGCCGCCCGGGCCGCCGAGTGTTTTAGAGGGAGCTGACTGGGGAAGAGGGTAGTGTGCTGCCAGGTCCCCCTGCTCCCCTTAGAGTGGGCTACCTCTCGGGGTAGCTGAAGGCGGGTGGGGGTGGGCTGAGCAGGCCTCACTTATCAAAGTGCTCCAGTGGGTAGTGCTCCCCGTAGGTCTGCAGGTGGCGGGCCAGGGACTCCTGCTGCTTGCGGAGCTGGGCGGGCATCTCCTGATACACATCTGAGAAGAGCAGGTTGGGGTTGGGTTTGGGCTTCCGCTCTGCCTGTTCAAAGGCCTCCATCACCTGTGGGGACATGGGGCAGTGGGCAGGCAGCCGGCCTCCCATGCAGGGCCCTGCCTCCTCCTGCGGGGCCTCGGCAAGGAGTTAACCACTCCAAGCCTTTGTGTTCCCACCTGGACAATGGAAATGATCATCCTAGCAGAGGTGTAACGAAAAACCCCAAATCCTAGCAGGGATCAGGTGCTATGCAAGCGTGTGGATTCATTTAAGGCTTTCAGCAGCCCTAAGAGGTAGGCAGCTGAGCAATGAGGAAACTGAGGCACAGAGAAAGGCAGGGATTGGACGCACAGTGCTGCCCTATGCTGGGTGCTGCCCTCACCGCTGGGTTGCAAGGCTCCTGGCTCCTAATGACCAGGCCAGGGAAGGTGGCACACTGATTCTGGGCAGGGCACGTACACCGCACACGGTTCGCCACCTACTCCTCAAACCAGCTTCTTCTTTTTTTTTTTTTTTTTTTTTAAGAGATAGTCTCACTCTGTTGCCCAGGCTGGAGTGCAGTGGCACCATCTCGGATCACTGCAAGTTCCGCCTCCCAGGTTCAAGTGATTCTCCTGCTTCACCTTCCCCAGTAGCTGGGACTACAGGTGCACATCACCACACCTGGCTTTTTTTTCTTTCTTTTTTTTTTTTTTGAGATGGAGTCTCACTGTTGTCGCCCAGGTTGGAGTGCAATGGTACGATTTCAGCTAACTACAACCTCTGCTTCCCAGGTTCAAGCAATTCTCCTGCCTCAGCCTCCCGAGTAGCTGGGATTACAGGCACCCGCCACCATGCCCGGCTCATTTTTGTATTTTTATTAGAGACAAGGTTTCACCATCTTGGCCAGGCTGGTCTCAGACTCCTAACTTCAGGTGATCCGTCCGCCTTGGCCTCCCAAAGTGCTGAGATTAAACGCATGAGCCACCGTGCCCAGCCCTGATTTTTGTATTTTTAGTAGAGACAGGATTTGACCATGTTGGCCAGGCTGTTCTCGAGCTCCTGACCTCAAGTGATCTGCCACCTCGGCCTCCCAAAGTGCTGGGATTACAGGCATGAGCTACCAGGCCCAGCCTCAAACCAGTTTCTGAAATGGGCACCACCAGCATCCCCCTTCAAAGACAAGGAAGTGGAGGGCAACGTGCCGAGGACACAGAGCCAGGACACACATGGCCCCAACAGCCTGGCTCCACAGGCCACATCTGAGACATCACTGGGGTTATCCCTGAGCCTCCCAGTTCGGTGTCCCGCAAATCCTTCCCGAGCTCTGCAGGCCACAGCAGCCCCCAGCACACCCTCCCGGGCGGGGTGCCCTCACCTTCTTGCGGGACTGCTTCCTCCAGGCCTTCTCCTGCTCCTCATCCCACCAGCCTTGGCTCAGCAGGTAGTGCCGCAGCCGGGAGATGGGGTGGTCCTGCTTGTCCCAGTAATTGACTTCGTCCACCGAGCGGTACGCCGAACTGTCGTCACTGGTGCTGTGGTGCCCGATCCTGCATAGGGGCAAAAGGCCCCAGGTCAGTGTGGGGCTCCCTGGAGTGGGGGTCAGGAGGGAGGCTGGGGGATGGACTAGGGAAGGAGGAGTGGAAACGGAATCAAGGCAAGGGGAAATGCAACATCAGGTGATAAGGCCATGTTTTGGAGACAGTGATCGATATGAGGAAGATGCTACAGTGGCTGTCAGCGCTGTGGGGGTGCTGATGGGGGAGCGGCGGGTACCTGTAGGTCATGGCCTCGATGAGGAAGGGCTGGTTCTCTGCCACAGCGCGCCGTCGGGCCTCCTTTGTGGCGTTGTACACAGCAAACACATCATTACCATCCACGCGGATTGACATGATGCCATACCCGGGGCCTCGTGCCGCTGTGGGGACACAGAGAAGGCAGGTCAGGCCAGGGCTGAGATGAGGAACATGCACGAGGCCAAGGGGATGAGCAGGGAGAGGACAGAGAGAGCAAGGCTGAGTGCTCAGGACCTCGACTCTTGTGGCTGACCAAGTGCGAGACACCACAGGACACAGGAAGGACCAGGAAGGAGGGCAGGGGTGGCAGGAAGGTGAGGGGATGGGGGAGGGAAGGAGATGATCCCGGCGGGGCGGGGAGCAGCCAGTAGAGTCCATACCAATGCCATCGCCTCGATACTGCTCGGAGGTGGGCGTGGAGATGGCGTAGCCATTGTTCCGGCAGAAGAAGATGATGGGGCACTCAAGTGTGGCCGCGAAGTTGAAGCCGGCGTGGGCATCCCCCTCGCTGGCCGCCCCCTCACCGAAGTAACAGATGACGACCCTGTTGGCATTGGCCCGCTTGGCTGCGTAGGCTGCCCCCACCGCTGCAGGGGATGAGAGGGTGGTGAGCAGGGGCGAAGACTTACACGCACTCACTCACACTCATTCACCCTCACATGACCCAGGGCTCTGAGGCTCAGGCCAGCGGTCACCAGGCTTCAAGGGGAAAGAAAACACCTGAGCTCCTGATGCCCCCAGCATCTGCCCATCCAGGTCTCCTCCCGCTCAGCTGAGAGCAGCTCCACCCTTCCAACTAACTGCTCAGGCTGAAGACTCCAGCATCATCTCCAACAAGACTTCCCACCATTCCCCACATCTGCTCCACCTTCAGAACCTGACCCCTCTCACCTCCTCCTCAGCACCACCCTTGTCAAGCCCAAGTTACCGAGCAGCCTCCTTACTAGCCCTTCACACACTGCCCAATCTGTTACCTACAGGGAGACCTGCGGATTCCATGAAGAGGTGAGCCAGGCCAAGGAGGAGCAGACTCCTCCCCACCCACGGCTCCTGTCCCAGTGTAAGTAAAAGTCAACATCCCTGCAAAAGGCAAAGGCCTTGAGGCCCCACCCAACCTGCACCATCTGCACCCCTCCCACCACCTCTGGACTTTACCTCCAACCACCCCACACCTGCTCACCCCATACCCGCTCACTCCACACCTGCCCCTCTGGGCTCCTCCCTGCTCCTCAAACACACCAGGCTCACACCTGCCTCAAGACACCACACAGCTCCCTCCCTCACTTCCTCTGGTCCATACTTCAGTGTCACTCTAGTGACGGCCCCCAGCTACCCCCACAGTGTACCACGCCCCACTGGCTTGGCTGCTCCCTACAGAACCCCCACCCTCATATACTCCAGGCATTCCCTCTCCATCTTTGTTACTGTCCATCTCCCCCACCACGATGGCAGCACCTGGAAGGCTGAGGTTTGCGTTGCTTTTGTTCCCTGTACTTGGAGTGGCACCGGCACACGGCAGGAACTTCTTACATTTGAAGTGACTTAGCAGGGACCCAGAGGGAAGGTTAGGGGCAGGTGCCAGCCTTGTGGAAACCCTATTACCTTTAGTTCAAATGCCCCCTAAATGCCTCCTCGTCTGAGAAAGCTTCCCTGCCCACGTCCCACCTAAAAGGCTCAAACTGCTTCTTGTTTCCCAACAGAAGAACACTATGAGCTAAGGGGTGTGGAGCCTTCTACTGTGCCGGGCACAGTGCTGAGGCCTGGAGAGACACAAACTCATGCATCTTAGCTGCCCTAGGGCAAAGAAGCCAGAGCCCAGACCAACCCTAGATCAGGCTACAGGCCCCAGAGGGCAGGAAGGGGCTCCGATTCCTTGTTCTCCACGCTATGAGGGTGCAGGCCTGGCACCTGGTGGGTTTGCTTCCCAAACAAGCCTCTTATAAGGGAAGGGACTTCAGGGCACCTACAGTAAGCTTTGGGGAAGCTTGCTTGACTCTAAGGACTGAGGCAGACAAAGGTCAGGGCCAAGAACCCAGGCTCTGGAGGTACACAGTCCATGACTTGAGTCCCTGCTCCTCTCCCTCTGTGCCATATGACCGTTAGCAAGTGACTTCCCTCTTTGACTTCAATTTCCTTTTTTTTTTTTTTTTTTTTTTTTGAGACAGGATCTCACTTTGGCTAGAGTGCAACGGCACAATCTCAGCTCACTGCAACCTCTGCCTCCCAGGTTCAAGCGATCCTCCTGCTTCAGCCTCCCAAGTAGCTAGGATCGCAGGTGTGCATCACCACACCAAGCTAATTTGTGTATGTTTAGTAGGGACAGGCCTTTGCCATGTTAGCCAGGCTTCCTGCACTTTTTTTTCCCACTCGTTTGCTCTCACTCTCTCACACACAAAACATGGGCCTCCTGCTCTCGAAAACAGGAACAAGAGCAAATAATAACCTCTGTCCCCATGGCCACAATGAGGGTCCTATTGGACGATGAATGTGAAGCACTGGCACAGTGGAACCTCGTGCACATGTTGGCTGTGTTTGTGAGCAGACAAACGCAGTGGGCATGTGGTTGGGAAATCCAGAGTGTGGTCGCACAGGCTTCAGGCCCCTGAATGGGGTGGGGACAGCAACAGAGCCCTCTTCTGAAGGGACCCAGACAAGAGGTGCATTCCAAGTCTGGAACACAGGCCGGGTGCAGTGGCTCACATCTGTAATCCCAGCACTTTGACAGGCCAAGGCAGGCAGGTCACTTGAGCTCAGGTTCAAGACCAGCCTGGCCAACACGGTGAAACCTTATCTCTACAAAAAATACAAAAAATTAGCCAGGTGCAGTGGCATATGCCCATAATCCCAGCTACTCAGGAGATAAAGGCAGGAGAATCACTTGAGCCTGGAAGGTGGAGGTTACAGTGAGCCGAGATCACACCATTGCACTCCAACCTGGCTGACGAGAGTGAAACCCTGTCTCAGACAAAAAAAAAAAAAAGTGGGCTGGGCACAGTGAATCATGCATGTAATCCTAGCACTAGCTGAGGCAAGGTGTTTGAGACCAGCCCAGCCAACACGGTGAAACCCCGTCTCTATTAAAAATACAAAACTTAGCTGGGTGTGGTGGTGCACACCTATAGTCTCAGCTACTTGGGAGGCTGAGGCAGGAGAATTGCTTGAACCCGGGAGAAGGAGGCTGCAGTGAGCTGCAATTGCACCACTGCACTCTAGCCTGGGCAACACAGCAAGACTCCGTCTCAAAAAAGAAAAAAATAGTAATAAGTCTGGAGCACAGACCAGGGCTCTGGTGGTGTCACCAACCCAGAATTCCACCCAGAAGGGAGGCAGAAGAGCTGAGGCCTGGACCGGGGTGTGACACTGGTCTGCATGTGTGCAAGGTCCAGGGCATGCATCCTCACCCTGAGGGATCTGTGTGGCCAGTGGAGAAGAGATAGTGACGAAGTGGCGTTCCTTGCAGCCGTAGTGGACAGGCATCTGGCGCCCCTTGCCCAAGTCACTGATGTTGCCATAGCACTGGGCCATGAATAGTTCCAGGGGGTAGTCGCGATACATCAGCACACCTAGGAGGGGAGGAGGCAATGGTTAGCTGAGTGGGCAGTGCAGGGAGTCAGATCGGCCCCGTGGGTGACCCGCAGCATGCCGGCAGACAGACAGGAAAGCTCGGGCTTGTTTTTAAGAGGGAGACTGATGTTCAGACTGACTGACTGCCCAGCAAGGCCAATCTGATTTTTCAAAAGAAAGCAGAAATCTAGCCTTTTTCTTTCTTCCTCTTAGTGAGACACTGTCTGGTCTTTAAGTGCTTTCAACTAATTCAATTACCTTTAAGAAATATTCTAACCATAAATCATCACTATGGCCAGGCATGGTGGCTCATGCCTGTAATCCCAGCACTTTGGGAGACTGACGTTGAAGGATCGCTTCAGCCCAGGGGTTGGAGACCAGCCTGGGCAACATAGTGAGGCCTTGCTTCTACAAAAAAAAAAAAAAAAAATTCAAAACATTGGCCAGGCATGGTGATGTGCGCCTGTGGTTCCAGCTACTTGGGAGGCTGAGACAGAGGACTGCTTCAGCCCAGAAGTTCAAGGCTGCAGGCAGCTGAGATTGTGCCACTGCACTCCAATCCGAGCTACAAAGCAAGACCCTGTCTCGAAAAAAAAAAGAAAAACATCATCATTATGAACCAAATAACAGCATAGACCACTAATTTACAACTTCTGGACTACAGAAGAAGTACTCTAACCCACGTATGGCAGTAAAACCCTTTCTTCAAACAAAACCTCTGGTGAACGCCCACCTGCCCATCAAAGGGAACCGCTCCAGGTGAAGGCGGCCCTTCCTCCTGAGTTAGAAGACAGAAGGGGGTTTGGGATTGCCCTCGGACAAGCTCTTTGCCCCACCTGAATAGTGGGACAATCTTCACATCCACACCTTAGGGGCAGCGCTGTGGATCAATGCTGCAAGCACTCAGACCAGGAACATTATTCAGAGGGAGCTCTCTAGTACAGTGCTTTCCAAACCCTTTCTTTACTGCAGAACCCGATCTTTAGATACAAATTTAATGGTGATCACATTACACACAGCAGTTACCGGTTTTGTTTTTTTTTTTTGAGACAGAGCCTGGCTTGGCCACCCAGGCTGGAGTGCAGTGGTGCAACCTGAGCTCACTGCAACCTCCGCCTTCTAGTTCAAGCAATTCTTGTGCCTCAGCCTCTCAAATAGCTGGGATTCCAGGTGTGCACCACTACACCTGGCTTTTTTTTTTTTTTTTTTTTGGATGGGGTTTTGTTCTTGTTGCCCGGAATGCAATGGCACAATCTTGGCTCACTGCAACTTCTGCCTCCCGGGTTCAAGCGATTCTCTTGCCACAGCCTCCTGAGTAGCTGGGATTACAGGCATGCGCCACCACATCCAGCTAATTTTTGTATTTTCAGTAGAGACGGGGTTTCTCCATGTTGGTCAGGCTGGTCTCAAACTCCCGACCTCAGGTGATCCACCCGCCTCAGCCTCCCAAAGTGCTGCAATTACAGACATGGGCCACCGCGCCCGGCCCATTTGTTAATATTTTAGTTAGAGTTCAGAGTGATTAGCATTACTTCAACATTCAACTTTAATACAGGTTTATTGGTATTTTCTGACACATGCTTTTGAATGGACATAACACAAATCCACGTAACATGTGGCTGTGGTGCACATGTAACAGATGGAAACAGGAGTTGCTCTGGTTAAAGAGGGAAAGAAAGGCCTTGTAGAGGGCCAAAGAAGGCCCAAGGCACTGATACAGGATCTTGGAATCAGGCTTTCTCAGAATGTGGTACTGGGTCCACCCACATGAGAAGGACTGGGTAGGGGCGGGGAAGGTGCTAAAAGTACAAACTTGCCAGGTGCAGTGGCTCATGCCTGTAATCCCAGCACTTTGGAAGGGTGAGGCAGGTGGATCGCTTGAGCTCAGGAGTTTGAGACCAGCCTGGGCAACACGGCGAATCCCCATCTCTACCAAAAATAAAAAATAAAAAAAAAAATTAGCCAGGTGTGGTGGTGTGCACCTGTGGTCCCAGCTATTCAGGAGGCTGAGGTAGGAGGATCACTTGATCCTAAGAGGCAGAGGTTGCATGAGCCGAGATCATGCCACCGCACTTCAACCTGGGTGAGAGAGTGAGACCCCATCTTGAAGAAAAAGAAAATACAGACTCACAGGCTGATTTGCACCAGGAAACTCCAGGTCCAGTGGGAACTGCTGCTCTTGCTTGACACCTGCCACCTCTTTTCTTGTTGGTCTCAGAGACAGGATCTCACTCTGTCACCCAAACTGGAGTTCGGTGGTGGAAGCATAGATCACTGCAGTCTTGAACTCCCGGGCTCAAGCAATCCTCCCACTCAGCCTCCTGAGTAGCTGGGACTACAGGTGTGCACCACCACGCCTGGCTAATTTTTGAATTTTTCAGCGATGGGGGTCTCGTCATGTTGCCCAGGCTGGTATCAAACTCCTGGGCTCAAGCAATCCTCCCACCTTGGCATCCCAAAGTGTTGGGATTACAGGCGTGAGCCACCGCACCTGGCACCTGCTTCCTCTTAACACTCCTTTTCACTGGGTGCCACTCCCTGCCAGTGCCACCACTGACACTCCACATATAGCCCTGGGAGGACAGCCAAGGGTGGAAACAGCGAGAGCTATCTCTGGGTCAGACAGCCATGCAAGGACTCGGCTCCACTCCTTAGGAGAACATGGCCTGAGCCCATGACCTCACCTCTGTTGACTCAGGTTCTTACCTGGCTTTTAGAGTTGACGGTAATGCCTGCCTCTCCTGCCTCACATGGATGCGGGAGGTGCCTCAATGAGGCAACACCATCGGGGCCTGCCCTAACCTCACCCAGTGTGCCCTTGCTCTGCAGTGTGGTGAGAGGAAATGACAATCTCTGAGGCTAAGAAGCACTTATAACAGCACCTTGGCTGGCCGGGTGTGTTGGCTAACACCTGTAATCCCCAGCACTTTGGGAGGCCAAGGCAAATGAATCACTTGAGGTTAGGAGTTTGAAACCAGCCTGACCAACGTGGTGAAACCCCATCTCTACTGAAAATACAAAAATTAGCCACGCATGGTGGTGCATGCCTGTAATTCCAGCTACTCGGGAGGCTGAGACAGAAGAATCACCTGAACCTGCGAGACAGAGGCTGCAGTGAGCCAAGACTGCGCCACCGCACTCCAGCCTGGGCGACAGAGTGAGAATCCACCTCCAAAAAAAAAAAAAAACCGCCGGGCACAGTGGCTCACGCCTGTAATCCCAGCACTTTGGGAGGCCAAGCAGGGCAGATCATGAGGTCAGGAGATCAAGACCATCCTGGCTAACACAGTCAAACCCCGTCTCTACTAAAAATACAAAAAAGTTAGCCAGGTGCGGTGGCGGGTGCCTGTAGTCCCAGCCACTCGGGAGGCTGAGGCAGGAGAATGGTGTGAACCCAGGAGGCGCAGCTTGCAGTGAGCCGAGATCATGCCACTGCACTCCAGCCTGGGTGACAGGGAGAGACTCCATCTCAAAAAATAAATAAATAAAAATAAAGGAGAAGAAAAAAAGAACAGCACTCTGGTGTCAAGAGCCCAGGGAAGTGCTACCTATCATGATGAAGACCACTCTTCTCACTTCACAGATGACAGACAGCGTCACCAAGGCAAGTGGCCTACCAAGTAAAGCCTAGAGTGGGTCTGACTCAACTCCTTACCCTGCACCATGCTGCCTCCGCACGAGTCCCATTTGCAGCTGCCCAGCCACTTCTGCTGACCCTCAGTGCTGGACAGTCACTCTCTCCCATGTGGAGAGCTCAGCGGCTCCCATGATTCCCATGAGGCTTGCTCGGTCCTGCCTGGTGCCCTCACAAAAGAGACCCCTTCAGCAAAAACAGGTGCAGTGCTCAGCACAGCTGGTGGGGCCCTGGACAGCCACGTGGTCTGGCCTGGCGGAAGGGCTGTCCCAGGGTGAGGCCCCAATCATGACACCAACCCCTGCCCCTGAGCGCTCACTCTGTGCTGAGGGCACTGTGCCAACTGCCCCAAGACTCCCCTCAACAGCTGTCTTGGGAAGGGCTACCATCCCCCTTACGAATGAGGAAACAGAGGCACCGGGCAGTTAAGCAACTTGCCCCAGGCTGTGCAGCGTCTAAGACAAAGGGTTAAGATGTGCCTTCCTAGCCCTACCAGTGCTCGCTGACACTCAGAGGGTAGTCCCCTTGCAGGGCCCCACACCAACAAGCTCCCTGGAACACCCCACTCACTGCTCCCTGGGCTCACTCCTTCGCTCCCAGGCACTCATTCCTGCTCAATGATTTTCTTCATTCCTGGTCTTTGACCCTTCCTTCCTTTCACTCAGCCGGGCCTGCCGGGCCCCTCTGATCTTGCACCGCACTCAGGTCCATCAAGGTTCTTCCACCTGCTCCTGCTCCCTGAAGGATACAGCACCTAAGGAGGGGCCAGAGGATCCCTGCACCAGGCAGACAGGGTCTCCAGCACAGACCACACCCACAGCGAGCGCTGACCTCACTGCATCCTCCCAGCGACCCTTGGATGCAGGTACCATCATAATCCCTCTTCTGGAGATTAGAAAACTGAGGCTCACAGAAGGGAAGTGATGTGCCCGAAACCTGACAACTGGTAACAAAGGGTTAAGAGCACAGACCCTGAGCCACTACACTTCCCAGCCTTCAGAGTGGGAAGACCACCCCCTCCAGAGTCCTGACCCTGGCTTGTCTCTTTCTTGCTTGGAAAGCCCTTCTTCCAGCTCCTTAGACCTTCCTGGCACTGTGCTGCTCCTGGAAGAACACTCAGAAAGGCTAACTTGTACACCTCAATGGGGACCACAGGGCCAAACCACAGACAGACGTACCTGCCTCCCGGTACTGGCCAAACACCAGGTCTGTGTCGTCCAGGGCGGCGGCACTCCCCACGTGCGTGCCCTCCTCGCCATAGTTGGTCATGTAGAAGGAGATCCGGCCCTGGGGGTGGAGGGGGGACCGGGGGCCCACACTTGGTTATGCTGGGCAATGACAGAGAGCCATCCAAACCCTACCCAGCTTCTGACACCTCCGTGAATTTGCAGCCTGCCTGAAGGCCAGTCCTGGGCCAGGCCATGCTAGGGTTCCTGCCTTTATGGAGATGCTACCAGACTGCTTAGAACTGCCAGAGGGATCGAGGTGCTGTGATAGGAGCCCAAAGGAAGCACCTTTTCCACCACGGAAGGGCATCAGCAAGGACCAATGAACAAAGATGGGGTGGGTGGAGGGTTCCAGGCAGAGGGAATGATAGACCGTGAGGACCGAAGGGCTGGGACGTATAGTGGTAGAGGTGGGGAAAGATGAGGGAGAGGAAGGTGGCACCCAGATAACAAAGGGAACGATACATTGATTTTACTCTGAGAATGGTGGTAACCTGCCAACAGGTCTTCTCAAGGGAGCAATGTGGTCAGACCTGTGTTTTAGAATTGCTCTCAGGCTGCAGTGAGGGAAATGGATGGAACCATCAAGGCTGACTGCAGCGAGCCAGGAGACAGGGGACAGAGGCCCAGCTTGGTAGCAGGGGGAGGTGGGAGAGGAGCAGGTGGATGTGTCTGAGGAAGCTGAGTTGGCTGTGCTAGGGGGCAGCAGACCCTGTCAGCTGGCCACATCAGTGCCCAGCTTCCTTCTCCCAAATCCCCTATCCTGAGCCTCGAAAAGACATGCGCTCAGGTTACTGGCCTCCCTTGCAGCCAGAGGTGGCCGTGCGACACAGTTTTAGCCAGAGATTTCGGTGGAAATCTGCTTTTGCTTTCTGGATAGAAGAGACCACTGCTGCTGGTGCCAGCCCCATCCACTCCCAACTTCTTCCTGCCTTGCAGACAGCCAAGAAGCCTGGACATGCAGCAGCCATGCTGAGAACACAAGGCCACAAGCAGAGCACGAATACCAGCTCACCAGCAACAGTGAAGCAGAGAGAGGATGGGGCTGGGTCCCAGAGTGTGCTGCTGAGCAGCTGAGCAATTCCTAAGGAAGTATCTACAGACAGGCTAGGCGTGGTGGTTCACGCCTATAATCCTAGTATTTGGGAGGCGATGGCAGGTGGATCACTTGAGGTCAGGAGTTCGAGACTAGCCTGGCCAACAGGGTGAAACCCCATCTCTACTAAAAATACAAAAATTAGCTGGATGTGGTGATGGGCGCCTGTAATCCCAGCTATTTGGGTGACTGAGGCAGGAGAATCTCTTGAACCTGGGAGGTGGAGTTTGCAGTGAGCCGAGATTGCGCCACTGCACTCCAGCCTGGGCGAAAGAGGGAGATTCCGTCTCTAAATAAATAAATAAAAATAACATAAAAGAAAAGAAGTATCTATAGCTTGGTGCGGTAGCTCATACCTATAATCCTAGCGTTTTGGGAGGCCGAGGTGGGCAGATCACCTGAGGTTGGGAGTTTGAGACCAGCCTGACCAACATGGAGAAACCCCATCTCCACTAAAAATACAAAATTAGCCAGGTGTGCTGGGGCATGCCTGTAATCCCAGCTACTCAGGAGGCTGAGACAGGAGACTTGCTTGAACCAGGGAGGCAGTGAGCCGAGATTGTGCCATTGCACTCTAGCCTGGGCAACAAGAGCAAAACTCCGTCTCAAAAATTAAAAAAAAAAAAAAAAAAGAAATATCTACAGAGGGAATGAGAGGGGAGAAAGGGATAGCAAGGGGAAGGGAGGAGACAGGGATGAGATGAGGTTTCTGGTGTGGGCGAGCGGGTGGATGGTGGTGCCCTTCACTGAGAAACAGACTAGATGAGGCAAAGGAGCACGCCTGGGAGGAAGATGTCGAGGTCAAGTTCAGACAGGATTAGTTTGCTGTGGGACATCCAGGGCGAGAAGCCAAGCAGGGCTCTGACAAGCAGTCTGGACAGGGCTCTGGGCAGCCCTGGCATACGGATGCACATGAGATCACACAGGGCCATGTGTAAAGCACAACAAAGGCAGCCTGGACAGCACCTTAGGGACACCCCGGGGTCAGTGCACCTCATGGCTCGGCAGTGCCCTCCCCCGTGTGTTCCCAGGCCTGGCTTTCCCGTTGCTGTGGGGGAAACTGATGAATGTGTGCTTTCTTCCAAGTGGGGAGCCAATTAAAAGTTAATGCACATTCCAGTGCCAAGTGAGTGGGCGGTGCTGAGTACTGAGGGCCTGGCAGGACTGTCCAGGTTAGCGTGGGGAGGAGCCTGCGACCAGCCCCCTGAGGATCAGGACTCCGGGCTACTGGCAGAGGCTCGTGATTGCCTTCCCAGTATCCTATTCCCCTCCTCTGTTAACAGAGGTCTCAATCTCCCGCAGGCAGCAACTGCCTGGACTAAAGGATTATTAATACATTTCTGTCTCCCCTGCAGCTAGGAGTGGCCCATGAAATGTATGCAGATGTTACTAGGTGGGACTACCCAGAAAGCTCTAAAAAGGTAGGGTGGTGTGATAGCTGGGATGTGCCATGTCTGGACTTCCACCTTCCCTCTACTTCCTGCCTAGAATGAGATGTGATGGAGAGAGCTTCAGCAACCATTTTGGCTCATGAGGGGACCTCAGAGAAGGTAGAAGCCAATGCTATGAGTGGCAGATCTAAGCAATGAAAGAAAACTGGGTGTCCAATGACTCCAATGACATCATGGTGCCACCAGACCTGCCCCAGACCACCTGTTTCCAGATTTTTTTTTTTTTTTTTTTGAGACAAAGGCTCACTCTTTAGCCCAGGCCGGAATACAGTGGTGTGATCTTGGCTCACTGCAACCTCTGCCTCCCAGGCTTAAGTGATTGTCCCACCTCAGCCTCCTGAGTAGCTGGGACTACAAGCATGCACCACCATGCCAGGCTATTTTATGTGTTTTTAGTAAAGATGGGGTTTTGCCATGTTGGCCAGGCTGATCTCAAACTCCTGACCTCAGGTGATCCACCCACCTTGGCCTCCCAAAATGCTGGGATTACTATGAGCCACTGGGCCCGGCCCAGGTTTCTTTCATTCAAAAGAAGAAATTACTCGTCTGTTTAGGCTACTGCTTTTGTTTTTATTTGTTAGGGTTTGGGGTTTTGTGTGTGTGTGTTTTTTTGTTTTGTTTCGTTTTTTGTTTTGTTTTGTTTTGTTTTTGGAGTGGGAAAGAGGTCTGTAACTCACAGCTGAACACAGTCCTAACAGAAGCAGGCCGCACGATGACAGGTGAGGTGACCTGAGAGCTTCCTCTGTGTCAGCCAATAGGCACGAACCCTACTTGCTGTGTCTCACAGAATTTCTACCCCTGCCCTTTAGGGTGGTTCTATCGTTAGCCTCATTCTTTAAAACAATGAGGAAACTGAGGCAAAGACAAGAAAAATCACCTGTCCGAAGTCACAGGTGTGACTGGACCCAAGCCCACTGGACTCCAAAGCCCGTGTGTGCAACTCACAGCGGGGCAGGAGGGAGCCTATGCGTGCAGGGGTGGTGTGGCCTGGCACTGCGGCTGTGGAGAGAGGAGCAGAGAGCACCAAGCCACAGGAGAACAGGCAGGCAGGGTGGCCAGGAAGGGCTGGACTTGCTCCTGTGGCCGCTGGACGCCCAGGGAAGTTTCTGGGCAGGGTGAAGACACTACCCTAACTCGGCGAACCCATGCATAGGATTCCTGTGAATGAGAAAGTCTGGGAGTGGGCTGCCTGCCCGAATCCATGCAGTGTCCACAACAGGGTCACCTGGGCACTTGACACAAATGCAAATTCTCAAGCCTGGCAGAGGTCCTGACCCCACGAGAATGACGGACATCCAAGGGCCTGCCTGCCCAACAAGCTTCCCACTTTTCTCAGAGGAACCCTCAGCCCCACCCTCCATCTCTGTGGCCTGGGAGATGGACTCTACTCCTCTTCTTCCTCAGTTCCTGGCGGGGCACATAGCCTGGGCTTGGCCAATCAGTCACAGTTATTGGTTCATGACAGGGTCTATAACCAAAGCTTGGCCAATGAGTGCCAGCTCTGGGCCTTGTGCTGAACTGTCAAAGACGATTCTCTTTCCACTGCTAAGTGGAAAGGATAATAATTGCAAGATGGATAGGATCATCGTAAATAAGAAGAAGCTAATATTAAGTGATAGCTAAATGACAGTTTTGCTGTTCCTAAGGCCATTACATATTCCACCATCAACCCTCATGCCAACCTCATGAGGCAGGTGCAGATAAGAAAACCAAAGCACTGGCTGGGCGCAATGGCACTTTGGGAGGTGCCAAGGTGGGAGGCTCACTTGAGCCCAGGAGTTCAAGACCAGCCTGGGCAACAACGCAAGATCCCATCTCTACAAAAAATTAAAAACATTAGCTGGGGATGGTGGTCCATGCCTATAGTTTCAGCTGTTAGGGAGGCCAAGGCAGGAGGATCGCTTGAGACCAGGAGGTCACGGCTACAGTGAGCTACAAGTGCACCACCACACAACAGTCTGGGAGACAGAGTGAGACCCCCGTATAAACTAATAAAACAAAATGAAATAAATAAAATAAACTAGGCCAGGTGCAGTGGCTTATGCCTGTAATCCCAGTACTTTGGAAGGCTGAGGGAGGCAGATCACCTGAGGTCAGGAGTTTGAAGCCAGCCTGGCCAACATGGCAAAACCCCATCTCTACTAAAAATACAAAAATTAGCCAGGTGTGGTGGTGGGTGCCAGCTACTCAAGAGGCTGAGGCGGGAGAATGGCTTTAATCCAGGAGGCAGGGGTTGCAGTGAGCCAAGATCGTGCCACTGCACTCCAGCCTGGGCAACACAGCTAGACTTTGTCTCAAAAAATAAAATAAAATAGGCCGGGCGCGGTGGCTCAAGCCTGTAATCCCAGCACTTTGGGAGGCCGAGACGGGTGGATCACGAGGTCAGGAGATCGAGACCATCCTGGCTAACATGGTGAAACCCCGTCTCTACTAAGAAATACAAAAAACTAGCCGGGCGAGGTGGTGGGCGCCTGTAGTCCCAGCTACTCGGGAGGCTGAGGCCGAAGAATGGCATGAACCCGGGAGGCGGAGCTTACAGTGAGCTGAGATCCGGCCACTGCACTCCAGCCTGGGCGACAGAGCGAGACTCTGTCTCAAAAAAAAAAAATAAATAAATAAATAAAATAAAATAAAATAAAATAAATAAAAATAAACAAAATAAAATAAATAAAATAAGAAATAAATACAATTTTAAAAATAAAATAAAATAAAATAGAAAACTGAAGCACTGAAGTTTTAAACAACTTTCCCAAGACCACAGAGCTAGAAAGGGGCAGAACTAGGACTTCAGTCTTACAGACTTGCTTCAGAGCCTGTACCCTACACCCTTTCTCTCTGCCTACCTACTCTGCATGAGCCAGGAGCTGCCAGAGCCTACCACCACCTGGAGAGGAAGAAAGCCAAGGCAAAGGAGAACAGAGCGAGAGAAGGTCTAATGACAGCTTTTGAGCCCCCTGGATCCAGCTGTGCCCCAAAAGAGGACCCTCTGGAGGTATGGTAATTGGAGTCAATAACTTCCCTCTTTGTTGACACTGGCTTGACTGGATCCTTGTCCCCTGATACTAGGATTTATCAGGGGATCATAGCACATTCCACATGGGCCTAGGGTGGTCCCCTGGAGCACTCCAGGAAGCACTAGGGACCCACCCTGTTTCTCAGGACCGTGTATTTCCAAGAGGAAGGGCTGTCAGGCCTTCTCCCTGCCCTCTCCCAGCACAGGCAAGCCCCCAGCCAGGCACACAGTAGGTGTTTTTAGTGATCAGGTCCATCCTTCTGCCCTAGGGCAGGACTGCTCTCATACTTTTCCTCCAGAGTCCCGAGAGAACCCTCCGAACTCTATGGAACCCCCCCAAAAGAGAATCTCTCCTCCTTGAGAGCCATCCTTTGGCCCAAACACAGGTAGGGGACCTCAGGTAATTCCAGCCCCCTGCCCCCAGGCCTGTCCCCACGCACCTGCCGCTGAGACTCATAGAGGATGCGGTCCATGGTGTTAAGCAGTGTCATGCTCTTGTAGAGCTTCAGCACCTTCTCCTTTGGCAGCTGCGGGTGGAGGCACAGACAGACGTGGGGCGGTTGGGACCAGAGAGGAGACAGGCAAGGGGCCTGGGCATGGGGGGCATGGGAAGTGGGGAAGGTCGCCTCTCACGTGGGGGTCCTCGCTGGGGTTGATGATCTGGCCTTGCCGGTCCATGACACGGTAGATGGGGATTCCAGAGATAACATTGGGCTGGATGAATTCCAACTTGTCTATAAACTCAGCCGAGGCCCCTGGGAACTGGGGCTTGTCATCCAGAGATGAGAACTGCTGCTGCTGCCTGTGCGGGTGCTGGGGGAGAGAGCAAAGGAGAACACCCACATCAGAAGCAGCACCCAGGTTTCAGCTGGCTCAACCCCGGCGGCAGGCAGGCGGCATGGTGGTTGAGCACATGGCCCCAGTGAACTCTGGGGCCTGACTCGCAGGGTCTGAGGCCCAACTCCAGTACTTTCTCACTGTGACACCTTGGGCAACTGACTACAACTTCTGTGTCTCAGTTTCCCCATCTGAAAAACCGGGATGAAAACAGTAACACCTATCCCATAGAACTGTTGTGAGATTAAATGACTCAATAAAGTGGCCGGAAAGTCAAGAACTGGTACCTATTACTATTGTCATTACCATAGGCCCAAACTCTTCATACTGGCAGCTACTTCTATTCTCATTATCATAGGCCCAAACTCTTCATCCTGGCATTCAAGGCCTCCCCATTCTGGCCACAGATGCCCCCTCCTCTCTCTCTCCCACTGTGATCACAGACACACACGCCCACTGCAGGATGCCCTCTAGGCATCCAGACAGGCTCTCTTCTGACCCCTATACCATACACCAGCGAAGCTACTCAGGACAGAGCTTAAGTCTTTGAGCTCTTAAGAGTCAGACTGCCTAGGTTCAAATCCCTTACTGGCTTTGGGAGGCCGAGGCAGGCGAATCACTTGAGGTCAGGAGTTCGAGATCAATGTGGCCAACATGGCGAAACCCTGTACCCACTAAAAATAGAAAAATTAGCCGGATGTGGTGGCACATGCCTGTAGTCCCAGCTACTCAGGAGGCTGAGGCAGGAGAATCACTTGAACCCGGGAGGCGGGGGGTTGCAGTGAGCTGAGATTGCACCACAGCACTCTAGCCTGATGACAGTGAGACTCCATCTCAAAAAAAAAAAAAAAAAATCCCTTAGTGGGTGATATGGCAAAGTAACTTCCCTCTTCATGTGTCCTCTTCCTTGTCTATAAAAATTGAGAACCCCTCATGGAAATGAGAGGCTTCAACAAGATCATGTGAATAAAATGTTCAGCAAAGTATCTGTAAGCCACATAACAAATGCTCAAAACAATCTTAGCTATTCTCATTTCTCCCTCTCATCTCTGCTTGCTTCACGAGAAGGTCTCTTTCCCTATTGCCTGGCAAACTGCTACACACGCTTCAGTGTCCACTCTACTCTGGTCCCAGCTCCCTCTGCGAGCCCAGACTGACTCATTCAACAAATGTTGGAGCACCTGACATGTTCCAAGCCGTACGCTGGGTTCTGGGGACCTAAGACAGGCAAGATATCTGTCCTTGCTGCCTAACAGGGAGGGCAGACGCTGAACAAGTAACGATGACAGTGGTTCATATTATCCTACAGCAGAAGAGAGGGAGGGTAAGGCTTCCCTGGGGAAGTGATGTTAGAGCTGAAACCTAAGGGATAACCAGGAGGCAGCGAAAGCGCATTCCAGGCAAGGGGATCAGAACATCCAAAAGACAAAAGTGGCCAGGCACAGTGGCTCACGCCTGTAACCCTAACACTTCAAGAGGCCGAGACCAGCCTGGTCAACATGGTGAAACCCCACGTCTACCAATAATACAAAAATTAGCTGGGCGGGCTTGCGCACACCTGTAATCCCAACTACTCAAGAGGTTGAGGCAGGAGAATCACTTGAATCTGGGAAGCAGAGGTTGCAGTAAGCCCAGATCGCACCACCACATCCCAGCCTGGGCAACAGAGACCCTGCGACATACACACAAAAAAAGACAAAAGGCGAGGAATAGTGTATCCTTCATGGAAGACAGAAGGAGCTCAGCGCCTGGCAAGGTGGCTCACATCTGTAATCCCAACACTTTGGGCTCAACGATTACTTGAGCCCAGGAGTTCAAGACCGGCCTGAGATCATATCTCTACAAAAAATTTTAAAAATTATCCGGGCATGGTAACATACACCTGTAGTTCCAGCTGCTTGGAAGGCTGAGGTGGAAGACTCACTTGAGCCCAGAAGGTGGAGGTTGCAGTAAGCCTTGATCGCACTCCAGCCTGGGCAACAGAGCAAGATGCTGTCTCAAACAAAAGAAAAGTTCAGAGGGGCTGGAGGAGTCCTGCAAGGACATCACACCTCCTCAGGTCAGATGAGGAGTGGCTGAGAAAGTCCAGGGGACCTGTGAGAAGCCTATAAATGCTCAAAGGGATATGAACTCACTGGGACTCTTAGCTCTGGAGCTAGGCAGCCTAGAACTTGCCAAGACGTTGCAACAGCTCCCCCTTATGAAGCACCTGTTGTAAGCCAGCTGTGTCTGGCGTGCACAAGCCTACTGACTCCCCGGGGAATTTGTGAGGGGGATTATCTACCATTGCCCTTGAGTAGATGAGGAAACTGAGGCCTGGGGAGGTAAAATAACCTGTACCAGACCACAAATTAAAAAAAAAAAAAAAAAAAAATTGGGCTGGGCACAGTGGCTTACGCCTGTAATCCTGGCACTTTGGAAGGCCAAGGCAGGAGGATCACATGAGCTCAGGAGTTTGAGACCAGCCTGGGCAACAATGAGAAACCTGGTCTCTACAAAAAAATACAAACATTAGAAAGGTGTGGTGACACACACCTGTGGTCCCAGCTACTTGGGAGGCTGAGGCAGGAGGAATGCTTGAATCTGGAAGGACGAGGCTGTAGTGAGCTGAGAGTGTGCCACCGCACTCCAGCCTAGGGGACAAAGTGAGACCCTGTCTCAAAAAAAAAAAAATTACATCAGGACTGGGCTTCTAACCTGGGCGAGGCTGAGATTCAGGCTCATAGACGTCCATGCTCCTCACCCCAACTACCCCTGCAGCCTGATTTTCAAATATCTGCGACTTTTCTTCCCACTACTTCCGGGATTCCTCCGAGGTCAGTAATGGTGGCTTCACTTCCCACAGACGTTAAAGAAGGGAGGGGTTTGCCACAAGCTGGATCTCACACATGGGTGCTCAAATGTGTTCCTCCATCTTCCTTTAACTGCAGTGAACAAGCCGTCAACAGTTCCAGCGGGGTAGCATGTTCAGTGTGTGTGTTTATTTGCATTTGTAGTCATGAGGAAATTACACTCCCAATGGCAGGGCAGATTCAGGCCTGGCAATGTCACCGTAGGCCTCCCCTTGTGAGGAGGAAGCAGCCGGCCTCTTGCAGCACATTGCTTCCCCCTTCTGAGTACCCAGCAAGCTAGAAACTGACTTAGAAGATTCTTTTGTTTCGTGTCTCTCTCCTACACACACCACAATCCCAGGAAGGCAGAGACAGCGTCCAGGTTGCCTTCACAGCAGGCACTCAAGAGGGAATTCCTGAGTGAATGCATGAATGGGCGGTTAAGTTCCCTGGCTCTGGAGTTCAACTGCCCTGGGTTCCAATTTCTTAGCTCATCGTGTGGCTCTCTGCAAAAACACTTCATCTCTCTGAATTTCCTTATCTGTAAGAAGGCTGCAGAACGCCACATGAAAAGCTGTTAACTCACACAAGGGGTTCAGCACCGATCTGGGATGTATTACATACTCAAAACTTGGTAAGAGAGAAAAACAAAACCTAGGAAGGTGAGAAGTGGGAGAAAGGGAAGTGACTACACTTTATGAGGATGGGGAAAAGAGGAGCTGGGGAGAACTAATTGCACCTTAAAGTGGATTTTAAAATCAAACTGTGGCAATGTGCAGCGGCTCATGCCTGTAATCCTAGTACTTTTGGGAGGCTGAGGTAGGAGGATCACTTAAGGCCAGGGGTTCGAGACCAGCCTAGGCAAAACCCCCGTCTCTGAAAAATTGTAAAATCAGCCAGGAAGGCTGGGCATGGTGGCTCACACCTATAATCCCAGCACCTTGGGAGGCCAAGGAGGGAGGATCACCTGAGGTCAGGAGGTTGAGACCAGCCTGGCCAACGTGGTGAAACCCTGTCTCTACTAAAAATACAAAAAATAGCCGTGCATGATGGTAGGTGCCTGTAATCCCAGCTACTTGGGAGGCTGAGGCAGGAGAATGGCTTGAACCTGAGAGGCAGAGGTTACAATGATCCGAGATAGTGCCATTGCACTCCAGCCTGGGTGACAAGAGTGAGACTCTATCTAAAAATAAATAAATAAATAAATAAAATAAATAAAAAATAAATAAAATAAAATTAGCTGAAAATGGTGGCATGTAGGCATGTACGTGTAGTCCAGATACTGGAGTTGCAGGAGCCTGAGGTGAGAGGATGGCTTGAGCCCAGAAGGTCAAGGCTGCGGTGAGCCATGACTGCACCAGTGCACTCCAGCCTGGGCAACAAAGTGATACCCTGTCTCAGAGAACAATAAAACCAAACTATGGCACCAGCAGATACTCCAGAGAGGGAGACTGAGGCACAGGGGAGACGGCATGCTGATGGAAGAAGAACGAAGGCTGAAGTCTTCAGATGGGCACTAAGAGGGGAGGCCAGAGTCTGATAACAAACCAGGGTGTCAAGGCAGGACTGTCAGCCTCTAGAGGCTGGACAGCTATCTTCATGGCACCCCAGTGTGCTCCATATACTGGAGCTGGACCTTGGCTGTACCTTCCTCCCCTTTTTGCTGGGCTGGTGGAGATGACAGTAGTCCCCAGGCCCAGGGTTGCTGCACCAATTCAGTGAGCTATGCAAAGGGCTCCGCACCGCCCTGGTCCTGAGGAAATGCTCCATAATGGGAGTGGGTGGTCAGATGCCTACAGAGGAAGGATGCGACTCCACCCATCCGTTCTTCTAGTTTTTGGTAGGGGATGGGGGTAGTCTGTCCTGGTGGCCCAGTGATTTACAATGGCAGAGGCTGCACAGATTTACACAAAGCTTCATGCCATGTCCTCTCCCACCACACAGGAAAGCACAACCTGCTCGCCCTGGATGGTCTGGTCTGCCCAGGAAGTACTGGGGTGGCCCTGGTGGAGTCATTTGAAGGCACCATGGCTAAGCGCATGGACTCTAACTGAGCAGACCGCTGCCTGATTGTGTGACTTACACTCCCTGAGCCAAGAGCAGTGGCAGACACCTGTAATTCTAGCTACTGTGGAGGCTGAGGCAAGAGGATCACTTGAGTCCAGGAGCTCGAGGCCAGCCTGGGAAACATAGTGAGACCTCATCTCTACAAAACAATTAAATAAATAAATAAATAAATAAATAAATAAAATTTAAGGCCGGGTGTGGTGGTTCACGCTTGTAATACCAGCACTTTGGGAGGCCAAGGGGGCCCTGTGAAAAATTAGCTGGGCATGGTGGTGCACACCTGCACTCCCCAACTACTCGAGGGGCTAAGGTGGAAGGATCCCTGAAGCCCAAGAGGCTGCAGTGAGCCAAGATCACGCCACTGCACTCCAGCCTGGGTGACAAGGTAAGACCTGTCTCAAGGAAAAAAAAAAAAAGGAAAACTTTTTTTAAAGAAAAACTCCCTGAGCCTCAGTTTCCTCCTGTGTACACCGAGGATGGTATAAGTACTTACCTCACGGGTTGTCGTGAGGATTAACTGAGGTGACCTGTGTGGACTGCTCAGCCCAGTGCCTGGCACATAACGAGTGTTTCATAAACATGAGTAGCGAATAAGTATTTCTCATGATTGTTCTTGTTAAACAGATACTGAACATCTGCTCCAAATCATGCCCTGAACTGAGGGCTGGAGATAGGGAGGGATGAATGACAAACACTGAACACACAAGTTACAATCAAGAGGTGATCTTATTCACATTGCTTCACCTGAGTAGCCTAAAAAAATAAATAAGTGTCAAGCTGACAGATAAGCCAAATGAAAATAAAGAAATAATATGGCTGGGCACGGTGGCTCATGCCTTTAATCCCAGCACTTCGGGAGGCTGAGGCAGGTGGATCACTTAAGGTCAGGAGTTCATGACCAGCCTATCAGGCTGATCACGATGGTGAAACCCCATCTCTACTAAAAATACAAAAATTAG
>NW_012098765.1:1584282-1587464 GCF_000951045.1 Mandrillus leucophaeus
GTTAGCCAGGATGGTCTCGATCTCCCGACCTCGTGATCCGCCCATCTCGGCCTCCCAAAGTGCTGGGATTACAGGCTTGAGCCACCGCGCCCGGCAAGGGTGGATCTTTCATGTGCTTTTCTCGTGATAGTGAATAAGTCTCACAAGATCTGATGGTTTTATAAAGGGGAGTTCCCCTGCAAACACTCTGTCTGCCTGCCACCACATAAGATGTGACTTTGCTCCTCATTCGCCTTCCACCATGCTTGTGAGGCTTCCCCAGCTATGTGGAACTGTGAGTCCATTAAACCTCTTTTTCTTTATAAATTACTCAGTCTTGGGTGTGTTTTTATTAGCAGCCTGAGAACGGACTAATACACACATTGAGTACCTACCACTTAGAGATACTGCACAGGGCACTGGAACCCCCAGATAGGCTGCCCCTGAAGAGCTGGGTCACAGAAATAAAGTCACTGATAATTAGCACAGACCGAGCTCCAGGTGCTTCCTGACTTACAACAGGGTAGGGACTCTACTCACCCCACTAGCCAGGGTCAGAGAGGTGAAATGACTTAGCCAAGCCCAGGCCTGGGGTGGTGGCTGAGAAACTGACTCACGATTCCTTGACAATCTGAGTTTCCTTCCTCCTCCTTTCCCTGAGCACTAAAACATCTGCTATGATAACAGAGACAGGAAGGGAGGTGAAAATCAGGCAAACACATCTGCAGGGCAGCATGGTATTCAATGAAGGAGTGGGCAGAGGAGGGGCAAGAAGTCAGGGACAGGCTGGGCGCGGTGGCTCAAGCCTGTAATCCCAGCACTTTGGGAGGCTGAGACGGGCGGATCACGAGGTCAGGAGATCGAGGCCATCCTGGCTAACACGTGAAACCCCATCTCTACTAAAAGATACAAAAAACTAGCCAGGCGAGGTGGCGGGCGCCTGTAGTCCCAGCTACACCTGTCTCTTATACACATCTAGATGTGTATAAGAGACAGGTGTAGTGGCACGCACCTGTAGTCCCAGCTACTCAGGAGGCTGAGGCAGGAGAATCGCTTGGACCTGGGAGGTAGAGGTTGCAGTGAGCCAAGACCGCCCCACTGCACTCCAGCCTGGGCGACAACAGAGCAAGACTCTGTCTCAAAACAATAACAATAACAGCAAATAAATAAGTAAATACATACATACACACAAAATTTTAAAATTAAAAAAAAAAAAAAAAAAACGGGAGATTTCAGAGGAGGCAAGATGTATAGTGGTTACCCATGTGGGAGGTAGGATGAGGGCCTCCAGGGCTAAACTGCCGGTGTTTGAATCGGGTTCTGTCTCTTTCCAGTCACGTGGCCTTGGACAGGAGCCAGTCTCTGTGGATCTGCGTGCCCTTGTGGAGATGGCATCCACCTCACAGGCTGGTGGAGACGTGGGGAAAGTATCTGCCGCAGCTCTGGCAGGAATGCCTCACCAGCTAGCATCAGATAGTACCCCTCCAGGAAGCACCAGCATCAGATGGCACATCAGGGAAAGCTTCCTAGAGAAGGGGGAGTTGAGTCGAGGGGTCAGAACATTTCAGTCCTAGGGAACAACAAATGCTCCAAGATAAGAGAAGAAAGCTCGGCAGCCTGGGACCCTGAAGACTGGCACAGCTGCTACAGGCCAATCAGAGAATAACTACATGCCGAGGTGCCACTCAACACTTTATTTACACCTATGTGCTCACTGAACCCATAAGGTATCCAGGCAGGGCAGGCACTGTTATCACAACTCCATCAAAGACAGGTGGTAGGTGAGGCTCCGAAGGGCTAAGCGACTTGTTCAGGTCCAGTGCATGCAAGGCTTTGTGGATGGTGCCAGTTAACTCCAAGTCCTCCGTATGGAGGGTAGCTAAGGCCATCCAAACCCACTCTCTCCGGAGCTCAAAGGTACTCTGCCCTAAAACAGAGTAAAGAGTTGAGCCCCCTTTCCCAGGATATCTCATGAGAAGGGAAAGGCGTGCAGATTAGGCAGGTACCACTGTCCCTGTTTCACAGACAGAGACCTGGTGTTTGGGGTCTGGAACGCTTCCCTGAGGAAGTCTCATGTCAGCCATCATCTGAAGGACCTCATACCTACAAAGGCCTCCAGGCGGGAAGAGGCACATTCAAGGAAGGGAAAGATGGCCAGGGGGACTGAAGTGGAAACAGGGAAAGACAAGAAAAATCACCTGCCTGGCCACATGTGGTGGCTCACACCTGTAACCCCAGCACTTTGGGAGGCCAAGGCGGGTGGATCAGTTGAGGCCAGGAGTTCGAGACCAGCCTGGCCAACATGGCGAAACTGTGTCTCTATCAAAAATATAAAAGTTAGCTGGACACAGTGGCATGTACCTGTAGTCCCAGCTACTTGACAGGCTGAGGCAGGACAATCGCTTGAACCCAGGAGGTGGAGGTTGCAGTGAACAGAAATTACGCCACTGCACTCAGCCTGGGTGACAGAGCAAGACTCCGTCTCAAAAAAATATAAAATAAAATAAGCCAATACTGGACTAAGAAGGATACTGCAAGACTTGAATCTAAGCTCCATCCTTTCTCCTCCTGGCAGCCTGGTACCATGAAAAGAAACTGGGCTTTGGAGTCCAGAGCTCCAAGTTCAGACCTCACCTCTGAGCCTCAGTCTCTCCACCTGTAATAGGCGAGTACTACCAATAAAGGCCTTGCACTATTGGTGTATTAAACATAATAAAAAATTAGAGTTGGCATTGCAAACCATACAGCACTTCAAGATGTGAAAAAGGAGGCCAGGTTTCTTAACACACTACCAAGTAAGAGATGGACCCATCATACACTTAGAAGACCGTAATGACCATCTCCATTCATCCCACAATACACACTGATATGGTTTGGCTGTGTCCCCACTCAAATCTCATCTTGAATTGTAGCTCCCATAATTCCCACATGTCGTGGGAGGGAGCCAGTGGGAGGTAACTGAATCATGGGGGTGGATCCTTCTTTTTTTTTAATTACATAGAAATGCACCTTTTTTTTTTTTTTTTTTTTGAGACAGAGTCTCGCTCTGTCGCCTAGACTAGAGAGCAGTGGCCGGATCTCAGCTCACTGCAAGCTCCGCCTCCCGGGTTTATTCCATTCTCCTGCCTCAGCCTCCTGAGTAGCTGGGACTACAGGCACCCGCCACCTCGCCCGGCTAGTTTTTTGTATTTTTTAGTAGAGAC
>NW_012098765.1:1592275-1592740 GCF_000951045.1 Mandrillus leucophaeus
GGTCGGGACCAGCCTGACCAATATGGAGAAACCACATCTCTACTAAAAATACAAAATTAACCAGGCATAGTGGTGCTTGCCTGTAATCCTAGCTACTCAGGAGGATAAGGCAGGAGAATCGCTTGAACCCAGGAAAAGGAGGTTGTAGTGAGCCAAGACCCTGCCATTGCACTCCAGTCTAGGCAATAAGAGCAAAACTCCATCGCAAAAAAAACAAAAAACAAAACAAAACAAAAAACCCTGCACCACCTAATATGGCAGCCACCAACCACTTGGGCTATTAATTTTATTTTTGAGACAGAGGGCTGCTCTGTCACCTAGGCTGGGGAATAGTGGCGCGATCTCAGCTCACTGCAACCTCCGCCTCCCAGGTTCAAGCAATTCTTCTGCCTTGGCCTACCAAGTAGCTGGGATTACAGGCACACGCCACCATGCCAGGCTAATTTTTTTGTATTTTTAGTAGAG
>NW_012098765.1:1593119-1598914 GCF_000951045.1 Mandrillus leucophaeus
AAAAAAAAAAAAAAAAAAAAATTAAAGATCAGCCAGGCATGGTAGCACGTGCCTGTGGTCCCAGCTACTTAGGAGGCTGAGGTGGGGGGATTGCTTGAGCCCAGGAGGTTGAGGCTGCAGTGAGCCATGATCATACCACTGCACTCACTCCAGCCTGGGCAACAGAGTGAGACCTTGTCTCAAAAAAAGAAAGAAAAGGCTGGGTGCAGTGGCTCATGACTTTCAAGGCCAAGACAGGCGGATCACTTGAGGCCAGAAGTTCGAGACCAGCCTGGACAACATAGTGAAACCCCATCTCTACCAAAAATACAAAAATTAGCCAGGCGTGATAGTGCACGCCTGTAATCCCAGCTACTAGGGAGGCTGAGGCAGGAGAATTGCTTGAACCCAGTGGGCAGAGGTTGCAGTAAGCCAAGATCACACCATTGCACTCCAGCCTGGGCAAGACAGCGAAACTCTGTCTCAAAAAAAAGGAAAAGAAAAAGAAAAAAAGAAAGAAAAAGAAAAGAGAGAAAGAGGTACAGAAAGAAAGAGAGCGACAAAAGAGAAGAGACAAGACGAGACAAGAAAAGAAAAAGGAGAGGGGAGGGGAGGAGGAGAGGAGAAGAGAAGGAGAGGAAAGAAAGAAGAGAGAAAGAACAGGTGGGAGAAATAAAGGGGAAAAAACAATAACTCTAAGATAATACAAATTTAAAGATATACTAAAAAATTAAAAGTAGGGACTTCTTCCCTCCCCATTCCCCACCACAAATGAAGGAGGGGAAGCAAGAGGAAAGGTAATCAGGAGATTGAGACAGGAGAGAAAGATTTAATCAGCCTTAAATGACCTTTCCCTACCCTGCCCCAGTCCTGCCCACTTCCCGCCCCAGTTGCCCAGCCAATGGGCTCCTGGGACTGAGATCAGCTGTGGAGGATATGAACTGCTCCAAAAAAAAAAAAGTGAAAAGGTCTCCAGCCCAAAGGCAGGAGACTGCCCTACCCACATCTTGCTCCTGCAGCCCTTCTGCATTTACCTGTTTCAAGTGACTCCATTCCTAGATACCTACTACGTCCTACTCCTGGCCTATCCTCTTCACCCTCCTCCCGTTTGTCCCCCTACCCAGAGCTTCTTTCTACAGATTCCATCTTCTCCTCCTTATGGATTGGGGATCAGAGGATCAGACTCAACCTCACAAGATCTTTTAAGATTTTTTTCCGCAGGGCCTCACCAATCCAGGCCTTCCCAAGGTCACCCCTTTCTTCTCCCCATCTCCAACGTCAGTTTCTGTCCTTTCCCTCTACCCTCACTATCAACAATGACCAACATTCCTATTGCCCTTATGATGTGCCAGGTCCAGTCCTTAGCATTTTACATATTAATTTTTCACAATCCTATGAGGTGGCCACTGTTAATATTTTAGAGAGGGAAATTAGGTCCATAGATCCAGAGAGGTGCAGTCCGTTGCCCAATACACAAGTGGAAAGTGGCAGAGCAAGGACATGAACCCACCCGTGTAACCACTACTCTCCTATCTGTCAAATGTAGTTCAAAGCTCTTCTGCAACCCCTTGCCTCTCCCCCTCTAAAGACAGGCTTCCACCTAGGTTTTTTGCAGTGTAATTTTGACAGCATCCACCTGAAGGGATTGTGACCCTTTTGACAAGAAACAAAGCTTTCTCAAGTGTTTCTAAGAAATGTGGGCAAAGTGCCCTATCTGTACCTCTGTCCCTCCGTTTTTCCCCTCATTAACTCAACAAATATTAATCATCACCTCTGTACAGTGTCCAGAACACACGAGTTCCCTGTCTTGATATTCGATCAGGAGACACAGGAACCAAACAAAATTTTTACACAATTCATTTTAAAATCAGCATTGTGGCAAAGGAGCAAAGAAATACAAGGCCCTATGCAGCCTGCGATAAGGGGACTTGCTCTCTTCTTTCTTCTTCTTGAAGAGGGATCTTTGCCCAGAAGAAAGTCTCTCCTTTATAAAGTCAGTTTCATTCTCCAAACCCTGAGGGAAAAGGTCTCGCGGTCTTCCCCTGTCCCTCCAAGGAACCTCCCCTGAATACGAGTGGCAGTTAATAAGGAACCCCCGGCCAGGCGCGCTGGCTCACGCCTGTAATTCCAGCACTTTGGGAGGCCGAGGTGGGCGGATCACGAGGTCAGGAGATCGAGACCATCCTGGCTAACACAGTGAAACCCCGTCTCTACTAAAAATGCAAAAAAAAAAATTAGCCGGGCGTGGCGGCGGACGCCTGTAGTCCCAGCTACTCGGGAGGCTGAGGCAGGAGAACGGCGTGAATCCGGGAGGCAGAGCTTGCAGTGAGCTGAGATCCGGCCACTGCACTCCAGCCTGGGCGACTGAGCGAGACTCCGCCTCAAAAACTAACTAACTAAATAAATAAGGAACTCCCATCCCTCTCTTTAAGTCGTCTCCCTCCCTCAGGGCCCACAAAGAAGTTGCAAACGGGTTTTGTCCTCTCCTGAAGAAGTGGAAGTTCTTTTCTTCTAAGGAAGTGGCAGATCTTCCCTTCGGTGTCTTCTCCAAGGGGTCTCCCACTTTTTTTCCCTTCTGTGACAGCCCTTCCTTCATATCCTTCAGGGACCCCACACTCTGAAGATAGCCTTTACATCCCTAATCCCCTTTGGGAAAACCCCCTGGGGCCCAGGTACTCACAGATCTAGCCAGTCCCCGAGCCCCAGGCCGCCACAGCAGCAAGAGGGCAGCCTGGCTCAGGCCTCGGTTTGGCCGCCAGACCCTCGCTGCAGCGATCGCTACCGCCATCTTGGCTAGCAACCACTCACCGGTCGGGCACTCACGTAGGCTAGATTCGGGGCTGCCCCTTTATGTGCCTGACACAAACTCCAGCACCATCTGACAAGAAAATTACCTTCTTCCCATTCTGTTGTAGATAGAATGCACAGAGATTTGGAGAAGAAAACCTATCTACCCAAAATTTTCCCCAGTCGCCTCATTGTAGTTACTCTTGTAACAGGCAAAGAAGAGGGCAACCTGACCACGGCCTCAGGGATTTAGGGCCCGGGGGCCCAGAGTAAAACAGGTCACTGACAAGGCCTGCCTCTTGTTCTCAACTGTCCAATGGCGTTGCCAGAGTTAGGAGGTGGGACTGGGCGGAGCCAGATTGTTGGTAAACGCTAAGCCACGTGCGGACGCCAGGACTGACGGCCGAGCCCAGCGCGTGCGCAATGGTTACGCAGAGTGTTCGCAGCGCGCGCTGCCGGGCGGAAGTGATAATCGCAGCCGCACGTGGGGTCGGCGCGATGGAGGAGGAGATGCATACTGACGCCAAAATCCGCGCTGAAATTGGAACAGGGTGCAGCCCTCGGGGTCCCGGCTGCAGCCTCCGGCACTTTGCCTGCGAACAGAACCTGCTGTCGCGGCCAGATGGCTCTGCTTCCTTCCTGCAAGGTAAGAACTTACCCAGGTCTTTTGGAGAGGGACTACCATGTACCGTGCAACGGAGTGCCCATATCCCCACGATACCAGCTGGTAAATGTCACTCCTGCGTTGATACATGATTTCTTGTCCGATTGAATACTACTACATACGCAGGGATACATACATCTCTCCCTCACGACTAGAAAAGAGAAGATAGCTCCATCTTTGTAAATATGTCTGAGAACGACAGGCGGGGCAGACCGTCCCCGCAAGAATTGATATTTCAGAATAGGGAAAATCACCTCACCAGGGTAAATATCGCCCTTAACTAGATTCCTCCTCCTCACCTCCGCCCCCGCCCGCCCCACACACACGCCCGCTAGGTCCTTGCATCCCGGACTGACTCAAACCTGTCAATTTGCATACTCTGGACTGTGGCGGATCTTTCACCCACGTAAATACTCCTCAAATTGAAGATAATGTCACTGCCCTGGGTTGAAAAATACATCCCCACCGCTACCTCACTGCATCTCTCCACAGGAGTAAATATCCCTAAGATTAGGGCAAGTCTTACCTATAGGGCAAATATCCCCTTCCCCTAGCTAAATAACTCTCAGAACCAGATTAACGCCAAGAATATTTCTCTTTAACGTTTGAGACAGGAGGCTGGGCACGGTGGCTCACGCCTGTAATCCCCACACTTTGGGAGGCCAAGGCGGGTGGATCACCTGAGGTCAGGAGTTCGAGACCAGCCTGGCCAACATGGCGAAACCCCGACTCTACTAAAAATACAAAAATTAGCCAGGCATGGTGGTGGGCGCCTGTAATCCCAGCTACTGGGGAGGCTGAGGCAGGAGAATCGCTTGAACCCAGGAGGCAGAAGTTGCAGTGAGCCAAGATTGTGCCATTGTACTCCAGTGTGCGCGACAAAACAAGACTCTGTCTCAAAAAAAAAAAAAATTTTTTGAGACAGGGTCTCACGATGTTGCCCAGGTTAGTCTTGAACTCCTGGACTCAAGCAGTCCTCCTCCCAAAGTGCTCATATAGGTACCAGCCACCACGCCCAGCCCCAATACATTTTAACAAAATCTGGCTGCTGTGTTGATTGTGGGGAGTATGGGGGAAAACAGGGAGGTGATGGTGGCTCCAGCCAGAACAGGAGTAGTGGAGGTGATGAGATTCTGGATGTAGTTTGAAAGTAAAACGGACAAAACTTACCTATAGTTTGGTTTGAGTGCGAGGAAAAAGAGTCAGGCATAACTAAGGTTTCTGCCCAGATCTGTACAAGTCTGGAAATCAGGAGAGAGACCCAAGCTGGACATAGGCAATTTGGAACTCTCTGGCTGTATATGTGGTATTTCAGCCTATTGACTGAACGAAGTCAGTGTAGATGGAAAAGAGGTCCCAGGACCAAGCCCTAGGCCTTCCAACTTGAGCAGTCAGGGACTTGTGACAAGCAAGCTAAAGGAGACTCAGAAGGAACGCCCAGAGACTTAGGGGGAAACCGGGAGAGGGTGGTGACCTGGGGCCAAGAGAAGAGCATGTCTGAGATGTGAGGGCTGACAGCTGTTTCGGCCTTACTGACAGCCGGGTCAATGGAGGGTTGATCGTTTGGAGGTCAGTGGTGACGATGTTGAGCTGCCGCAGTGGAGTGGTGGGGTCACAGAAAAGGAAGAATAGACAGCTGTTCAGGAGTTTTGCTGTAAGAGGATCAGATAAGTGGGGCAGGAATTGAAGATGGTTGTGGGGTCAACAGGGGAGAGAATTGCTGGAGCCACGTCTTGAAGAAGGTGAGAGGGGAGGGACTCTTGTGCTCAGGCGAAACACAGGCAGTTCATCTGGAGCCAGAGGCGAGTTCTATTTTGGTTTCTCCAGTCCTCAGGGCAGTTTTTCCTGGAACTAAGCACACCTTCCGTGTAAGGGCAAATTGGGCATCCCAGGAAATACCGCCTTAACCAGGGACCTTCCCGGACCCTCCCTCAGGCTTAGCACTTATGCTGAATTGAGATACCTAAAGTTTCTTCGAACCTAAGAATTAAGAAGGGGCCGGGCGCAGTTGCTCACACGGGTTGCTCACACTGGTAATCCAAGCACCTAGGGAGGCTGATGAGGGTAGATCACCTGAGGTCAGTAGTTCTTTTTTTTTTTTTTTTTGACACAGTCTCGCTCTGTCACCCAGGCTAGAGTGCAGTGAAGCGATCACGGCTCACTGCAACCTCCACCTCCCAGGTTCCAGCGATTCTTCTGCCTCAGCCTCCCGAGTAGCCAGGACCACAGGCGCGTGCCTCCACGCCCAGCTAATTTTTGTAGTTTTTAGTAGAGACGGGGTTTCACCACGTTGGCCAGGCTGATCTTGAACTCCTGACTTCGTGATCCACCCGCCTCGGCCTCCCAAATTGCTGGGATTACAGGC
>NW_012098765.1:1598964-1614608 GCF_000951045.1 Mandrillus leucophaeus
ACTTTGGGAGGCCAAGGCGGGTGGATCACCTGAGGTCAGGAGTTCGAGACCAGCCTGGCCAACATGGCGAAACCCCGACTCTACTAAAAATACAAAAATTAGCCAGGCATGGTGGTGGGCGCCTGTAATCCCAGCTACTGGGGAGGCTGAGGCAGGAGAATCGCTTGAACCCAGGAGGCAGAAGTTGCAGTGAGCCAAGATTGTGCCATTGTACTCCAGTGTGCGCGACAAAACAAGACTCTGTCTCAAAAAAAAAAAAAATTTTTTGAGACAGGGTCTCACGATGTTGCCCAGGTTAGTCTTGAACTCCTGGACTCAAGCAGTCCTCCTCCCAAAGTGCTCATATAGGTACCAGCCACCACGCCCAGCCCCAATACATTTTAACAAAATCTGGCTGCTGTGTTGATTGTGGGGAGTATGGGGGAAAACAGGGAGGTGATGGTGGCTCCAGCCAGAACAGGAGTAGTGGAGGTGATGAGATTCTGGATGTAGTTTGAAAGTAAAACGGACAAAACTTACCTATAGTTTGGTTTGAGTGCGAGGAAAAAGAGTCAGGCATAACTAAGGTTTCTGCCCAGATCTGTACAAGTCTGGAAATCAGGAGAGAGACCCAAGCTGGACATAGGCAATTTGGAACTCTCTGGCTGTATATGTGGTATTTCAGCCTATTGACTGAACGAAGTCAGTGTAGATGGAAAAGAGGTCCCAGGACCAAGCCCTAGGCCTTCCAACTTGAGCAGTCAGGGACTTGTGACAAGCAAGCTAAAGGAGACTCAGAAGGAACGCCCAGAGACTTAGGGGGAAACCGGGAGAGGGTGGTGACCTGGGGCCAAGAGAAGAGCATGTCTGAGATGTGAGGGCTGACAGCTGTTTCGGCCTTACTGACAGCCGGGTCAATGGAGGGTTGATCGTTTGGAGGTCAGTGGTGACGATGTTGAGCTGCCGCAGTGGAGTGGTGGGGTCACAGAAAAGGAAGAATAGACAGCTGTTCAGGAGTTTTGCTGTAAGAGGATCAGATAAGTGGGGCAGGAATTGAAGATGGTTGTGGGGTCAACAGGGGAGAGAATTGCTGGAGCCACGTCTTGAAGAAGGTGAGAGGGGAGGGACTCTTGTGCTCAGGCGAAACACAGGCAGTTCATCTGGAGCCAGAGGCGAGTTCTATTTTGGTTTCTCCAGTCCTCAGGGCAGTTTTTCCTGGAACTAAGCACACCTTCCGTGTAAGGGCAAATTGGGCATCCCAGGAAATACCGCCTTAACCAGGGACCTTCCCGGACCCTCCCTCAGGCTTAGCACTTATGCTGAATTGAGATACCTAAAGTTTCTTCGAACCTAAGAATTAAGAAGGGGCCGGGCGCAGTTGCTCACACGGGTTGCTCACACTGGTAATCCAAGCACCTAGGGAGGCTGATGAGGGTAGATCACCTGAGGTCAGTAGTTCTTTTTTTTTTTTTTTTTGACACAGTCTCGCTCTGTCACCCAGGCTAGAGTGCAGTGAAGCGATCACGGCTCACTGCAACCTCCACCTCCCAGGTTCCAGCGATTCTTCTGCCTCAGCCTCCCGAGTAGCCAGGACCACAGGCGCGTGCCTCCACGCCCAGCTAATTTTTGTAGTTTTTAGTAGAGACGGGGTTTCACCACGTTGGCCAGGCTGATCTTGAACTCCTGACTTCGTGATCCACCCGCCTCGGCCTCCCAAATTGCTGGGATTACAGGCATGAGCCACCTCGCCCAGTCGAGGTCAGGAGTTGTGAGACCAGCCTGGCCAACATGGTGAAAACCCGTCTCTACTAAAAGTAGAAAAATTAGTCAGACGAGGTGGCATGCACCTGTAATCTCAGCTACTCTGGAGGTTGAGGCACGAGAATCACTTGAGCCTGGGAGGCGGAGGTTGCAGTGAGCTGAGATTGCGCAACTGCACTCCAGCCTCCTGGGTAACAGAGGGAAACTTTGTCTCAAAAAAGAAAATAGAGACAGGAGTCTTGCTATGTTGCTCAGGCAGGTCTCAAACTCCTGGCCTCAAGCAGTCCTCCCACCTGGGCCTCCAGAGTGCTGGGATTACAGGTGTGAGGCACCATATCTGATCTCAAATGTTTTGTTTTGTTTTTTTGTTTTGTTTTGGTTTTTTGAGATGGAGTCTTGCTGTTATCGTTCAGGCTGGAGCGCAGTGGTGCCATCTCAGCTCACTGCAATCTCCACCTCCCTGGTTCCAGCAGTTCTGCCTCGGCCTCCCGAGTAGCTGAGATTACAGGCACCCACCACCATGCCCAGCCAATTTTTGTATTTTTAGTAGAGATGGGGTTTCACCATGTTGGCCAGGATGGTCTCAAACTCCTAACCTCAGGTGATCCACCCACCTCAGCCTCCCAAAGTGCTGGGATTACAACAGACAGTACTAGAAGCCAGGCTATTTATTTCTTAGGTCTTACCTCCTGTACCCCGTTCATAGCTTCTGGGGAAATAAGCAGGAATCAGGATTCATTTCAGATATTACTCCTTTCTCAGGTGTCCAGACTGGTGCGGAATTTGGGGGCCAGTGCCTAAGGGAAGAGCTGGGCTGGGGAAGCTTTGGAAAGAGAAGTTGAGAGCAGCTGCAGTAAGAGGGAGGATGGTTAGCTTTCAGGAAGAACTTCCTGTTAAAAGTTACTAATACTGGCCAGGCACGGTGGCTCACGTCTGTAATCCCAGCACTTTGGGAGGCCGAGGCGGGCAGATCACTAGGTCAGGAGTTCGAGACCAGCCTGACCAACATGGTGAAACCCAGTCTCTGCTAAAAATAAAAAAATTAACCAGGCATGGTGGCACGAACCTGTAATCCCAGCTACTCATTAGGCTGAGGCAGGAGAACTGCTTGAACCCGGGAGGCGGAGGTTGCAGTGAGCCGAGATTATGCCACTGCATTCCAGCCGGGGCGACAGAGCGAGACTCCGTCTCAAATAAAAAAGAAAGTTACTAATATCAGGGCTAGGCATGGTGGCTCACGCCTGTAATCCTAGCACCTTGGGATTACAGTTGCCCAGGAGTTCGCAACCTGCCTGAGCAACATGGCAAAATCCCCTCTTTACTAAAGATACAAAAATTAGCCAGGCATGGTGGCACGTGCCTGGAGTTCCAGCTACTTGGGAGGCTGAGGCAGGAGGATCGCTTGAGCCCAGAAGGTTGAGGCTGCAATGAGCTGTGATGGCACCACTGCACTTCAGCCTGGGCAATGAGAGTGAGACCCTGCCTGAATGCCTGAATGCCTGAATGGATGAATGTTAATAATATCAGCCAAAGTCTGTTGCGCACTCAGCATGAGCCCCACAGTGTTCTAAGTGTTCTCTTTGAATTGTGTCCTTTGATCCTCACAAGATGCTAGCGGGGAGCGACTGCTATTTTCCCCATATTACAAATGAGGATACGCAGGCAGATAAATGAAGTGAGTACTCAAAGAATCACTGCCAACAAATGGCGGGGGTGACATGGGGAGCCCTGGCCATCACGCTCAGTGCCACGAATGGGGCCCCAGGAGCAGGGAAGCTGTGAGTGAGGCCCTCCAGCCCTGCTGTCTCCTCAGGTGACACCTCTGTCCTGGCGGGTGTGTATGGTCCGGCCGAGGTGAAGGTCAGCAAAGAGATCTTCAACAAGGCCACACTCGAAGTGATCCTGAGGCCGAAGATCGGGCTGCCTGGTAATTGGGCCCTGCTGAACCTCTGAATAGTGCCCAGTTTATCATAACCACCCCCCAGCTCCTCCCTACCAGCCGCCCCGAGTCCCCACTCCCCGCTTTGGTCTCCACTCAGCTGTTTCTGTCTTTAACTCTCTGCCCTGTAAATCATCTTCTGTTGCTTCTCTCTCTGCCTCTAATTTCTCTCTCCTTCTTTCTCCCTCTCTCTGCCTCCACTCTCGTTCATTCCATTAACCTGTTTTTCTTTTCATTTATTTACTTATTTATTTATTTATTTTGAGACGGTGTCTCGCTCTGTCACCCAGGCTGGAGTGCAGTGGCGCGATCTTGGCTAACCGCAACCTCTGCCTCCCGGGTTCAAGCAATTCCCCTGCCTCAACCTCTCGAGTAGCTGGGATTACCGGTGCACGCCACCATGCCCACTGATTTTTTGTATTTTTTTAGTAGAGATGTGGTTTCACCATGTTGGCTAGGATGGTCTTGATCTCCTGACCTCGTGATCCGCCCATCTTGGCCTCCCAAAGTGCTGGGATTACAGGCATAAGCCACTGCGCTTAGCCATTTTTTAAAAATTTTAATTTCATATTTTTAAGACGGAGTCTCGCTCTGTTGCCCAGGCTGGAGTGCAGTGGCTTGATCTCAGCTCACTGCAACCTCCACCTCCCAGGTTCAAGCAATTCTCCTGTCTCAGCCTCCCGAGTAGCTGGAATTACAGGCGTGAGCCATCACGCCCGGCTAATTTTTGTATTTTTAGTAGAGACGTTTCACCATGTTGGTCAGGGTGGTGTCAAACTCCTGACCTCAAGTGATCCACCCGCCTCATCCTCCGGAAGTGTTGGGATTACAGACATGAGCCCCTGTGCCTGGCCCATTAACCTGTTTTTCCACCCTTTTACCCTCATATCCTTCAATCCCCACTGGCTGGGCCTACTAGGGTGGGAGTGGGCGTGGGTAGCAGCATAGACATGGAACTCCCAGGTCTTATCCCCCTGGATGGTTCCTTTGGTGGATGCTGGAGGTAGCAGGGGTCGGTGGACAGCAGTCAGGCCTTGCCTTCTTCCTACTGGAATCTTCCATCATCCCAGGTACCTGCACCATCCCAGGCTGAGACTGTGGGCCCTTTCCAGGGGTTTGGGTGGGGCGTATGGAGGAAGGTGAGTCACATGAAGGGGAAGACCCTGACAACCGCTCTTCAATTTCCCCAGGTGTTGCAGAGAAGAGCCGGGAGCGGCTGATCAGGAACACGTGCGAGGCGGTGGTCCTGGGCACATTGCACCCCCGCACCTCCATCACTGTGGTGCTGCAGGTTGTCAGCGATGCTGGCTCTGTATCCTTTCTCCCAGGCCTCCTCCTCCAGGAAGTCTCCTGATTGCTTCCCTTCTGGTAGCTATATATATGCTGTCTGCTAGCCAGAAAGACTTCAAACACTTAACAGGTACCAGCTCACTGAAGAAGGAGAGCAAACACCCTGGGTGCTTACTTATGTGGCAGGCACTGTTCTGTGTGCCTTACACACATTAACTCATTTAATATAGCACATGCCCTTAATGATCCCCATGGAAGTGGCAGAGCCAAGACTTAGACCCAGACCATCTAGTTCTAGAGCCCAAGGACCCTGGCAGATGAGTGTTCTTATGTTCGCATGTTTTCGGTGACAAAACTGAGGCCCAGAGAGGGGAAGGGGCTTGCCCAAGGTCACACAGCTGGAAGGCCACACAGGCGGGACTCAAGCCCAGGCCCGTCTGACTCCAGAGCCTGTGCCAATCACTTTTGTGTTTTTGGTTTTTTTCTTTGTTTGTTTGTTTTTGAGACAGGCTCACTCTGTTGCCCAGGCTGGAGTGCAGTGGTGCAGTGTCAGCTTACTGCAACCTCTACCTCCCGGGCTCAAGCGATTCCCATGCTTTAGCCTCCTGAGTAGCTGGAGTTACAGGTGCCCGCCATCACACCAGGCTAATTTTTGTATTTTTAGTAGAGATGGGGTTTTGCCGTGTTGGCCAGCCTGGTCTCGAACTCCTGACCTCAAGTGATCAGCCCACCTTGGCCTCCCAAAGTGCTGGGATTACAGGCATGAGCTACTGTGCCCAGCTGGCAATCACTTCTACTCGGCACCTCAGTGGATTTCAGGCCCTCAGTGCTGGGGGCGCCCTGAGCAGACAGCGGCTGAGTCAGAAGCTTGGCCTTGAAAGATCTCCCTGTCTGAGGTGAGGGAGGTTGAGGCTGAGGACCAGAATTAGGCACTGTAGAAGGCTTTACTGGAACATGGCCCTGAACTGGACAGACATTTTATGGATGGGCAGAGAGAGAAAGTATTGTGACCCCATTTTACAGAAGGGGAAAGTAAAGCCCAGAGGAAGTGGTGGAGGATCAGCAGCAGAGCTGGAAGCGGTTGACTCTAAAGCTGTGGCCTTTGTGTGGCCTGCTCTGCCTGGAGAAGACACACATGAGGAAACTGAGGCAGAGTCAACTGACTCCCAACCTGTGCTGTCTTTCCCCTGTGAGCTCCCTGCAGGCAGCAGCGCAATGGCTCTTCTTCCATTGCCCTGCCAGCTCTGTCACCGCTGAGTGGCTGCTACCCAAGTTTTGAGCCTGACTTTGCCAGTGCCTCCCCCATGTGACTTTGGAAGGTTTCTTCCCTTCTCTGACCCTACTTGCCAACAAATGTGTGGTACGTACTTCAGTACATACCTATTGAATATTATATTCCCCGTCTAACAGATGAGGAGATTGAGACTCTAAGTCATTTGTTCAAGGTCACACAGCTGAGAGAGCAAAACTGGGTCTGGAACCCAGGGCTGCTTGATCCCCGGACCACTTTTAAGCACTCTGCCATACTGCCCTTCTGTGACCGATTAGTGATGTCTGCCACAGGCATCAGCCTGGTTGGGGGAGGCATGGATCTGCTCTGCTGGCCAGGCCTACAGTAGAAACTTCTTAGGCTGGGCACAGTGGCTCATGCCTGTAATCCCAGCACTTTGGGAGGCCGAGGCAGGTGGATCACCTGAGGTCAGGAGTTTGAGACCAGCCTGGCCAACATGGTGATACCCCGTCTCTACTAAGAATACAAAGATTAGCCGGGTGTGGTGGTACATGCCTGTAATCCCAGCTACTCAGGGGGCTGAGGCAGAAGAATCGCTTGAACCCGGGAGGTGGAGATTGCAGTGAGCTGAGATCACACCATTGCACTGCAGGCTGGGCAACAAGAGCAAAACTCCATCTCCAAAAAAAAAAAAAAAGAAAGAAACTTAACCATTGGCTGTGGTGCTCAGCTCCTGGCCTGTTGTCTGAATGCCGCCTGCATGGCATTGGTGGATGCAGGTGTGCCCATGCGGGCTCTCTTCTGTGGGGTCACCTGCGCCCTAGACTCTGATGGGACTCTCGTACTGGATCCTACATCCAAGCAAGAAAAGGTAGGTGTGAAGATCGGGGTGGCTGAAGGGCAGAGGCCAGACAGCTCCCCCTCCCTTCCTCCAGGCCTCACTTCTCTGCAGACAATAGGCTCATGCCACCTCGATCCCACTTAGCAAGGGCTGCTCTTATCGTCGTGGTTCATTTAGCAGCAAGTGCTAGAAACCCAGCTCAAACTTGCTTAATTAGAAAGGAAATGTGGGGCCGGGTGCGGTGGCTCATACCTGTAATCCCAGCACTTTGGAAGGCCGAGGTGGGCAGATCATCTGAGATCAGGAGTTCAAGACCAGCCTGACCAACATGGAGAAACCCCGTCTCTACTAAAAATACAAAATTAGCCAGGTGTGGTGGTGCATGCCTGTAATCTCAGCTACTCAGGAGTCTGAGGCAGGAGAATCACCTGAATCCGGGAGGTGGAGGTTGTGGTGAGCCGAGATTATGCCATTGCACTCCGGCCTGGGCAACAAGAGTGAAACTCCATCTCAAAATATAAATAAATAAACTAGAAAGGAAATGTATGTCCGGGTGTGGTGGCTTACACCTGTAATCCCAGCATTTTGGGAGTCCGAGGCGGGAGATCACCTGAGGCCAGGAGTTCGAGACCAGCCTGGCCGACATGGCGAAACCCCGTCTCTACTAAAAATACAAAGGTTGGCTTGGCATGGTGGCACGTGCCTGTAATCCCAGCTACTCGGGAGGCTGAGGCATGAGAATCACTTGAACCCAAAGGGTGGAGGTTGCAGTGAGCTGAGATCACGCCATTTCACTCCAGCCTGGGTGAAAGAGTGAAACTCCATCTCAAAAAAAAATAAAACCAGGACTTTAAACAGCGTCAGGATGTCCTTGCTTCACTTCTCATCCCTGCCTTTCTCTCCACATCAGCTTCATTCTCTCGGCCAGCATCTCTCCTGAGGCTGGGACTGACCCCTTACGTTCCATTTCCATCTTAAGAGGCTCAAAAGCAAACAAGAAGATAAGAGAGCTTTCCTCGTCGGCTCAGGTGCAGTGTCCTAAGCTCAGGTTATTCTGAGTTTTCTGCCCAGTGCTATAATGGTCCCCTCCAGTCAAGAAGACAGAAACCACTTGGAGAGTTTCAGATGGAGGGAGTTAAATGCAGGGACTTGGTAACAACAGTGTTGGAGGAGCTAGAGGAGGAAAAAGGAACCAGGAGTGACACCCAAAGATGAGAAACCCCTCCCAGACCTGGGCTGAAGCTGCTCCTGCTCTGTCATGTTGGAGACATCATCTCAATTGGTTCTGCATGCACATAGCATGTCCTGCCTCTGCCCTGGCCACTGAGGTCCAGAACCCACCCCACCTCCATGGCTGTCACACAGCCACGGCCATCAGCGCCTGCCATTGTCAGTGAGGACCAGGGTGCTGCTCTTCTTCCATTCTCCCACCTCATTACTGCTGGAAACTAGCTGGTAAGGGAGTCTGGGACATACAGCTTGCTGGCTTCCAGCCCCTGTGGGGCAGAGCATGGAAGGGTGACTGGGAGGCCGAGAGGCACCAGATAAGTGAGTGGCACTGTGGCTAGCCCCTTGGGGCAGGAATATTAAGCTTGGAAGCCCCTGTCAGAACCGCGTGGTTGGAATAAGGGGCATGGAGTACAGTTCTACAAAGGAAAGGCAGAGGGCTATACCCGGGGAAGTAGGGAAGGAGTGGTGTAGACAAAAAATGACTGCGCTTCATGCTTGATAGGTGAGCACCTGGCTGTGGAAAGGGAGAGGCCTGGAGGCCAAGGGTCCAGAGTCCCCTCAGTGGGACTGGCTGCAGGTGTGTGGTGGGAAGCGGGGTGTTGAGACAGGGTCTCACTGTCGCCCATGCTGGAGTGTAGTACGATCACAGCTCATTGAAGCTTCAAACTCCTGGGCTCAAGCAGTCCTCCAACCTCTGCCTCCTGAGTAGCTGGGAACTCAGACATGCACCCCCATGTCCAGCTACTTTTTTTTTTTGTTTTCTTTCTTCTTCTTTTTTTTTTTTTTTTTTTTTAGAGATGGGGTCTTCCTCTTTTGCCCATACTGGTCTTGAATTCCTGGCCTCAATCAGTGTCCTGTCTCGGCCTCCCAAAGTGCTGAGATTATTGTCATGATCCACTGTGCCTGGCCAAAGGACTGGCTGAGATTTTATCTGAGGGGAAGGTCCTAGGTCCCCCACCACCTTCTACCCCTTGTACCTAGGAGGCCCGGGCAGTCCTGACCTTTGCCCTGGACAGCGTGGAACGGAAGCTGCTGATGTCCAGCACCAAGGGGCTCTACTCGGACTCTGAGGTACCAGCATGGGGATGAGGGGAAAAGCCTCCCACTGATAAACGGTCCTGTCCCAGCTCTGCCCTGGATTCTGAGAGGCTTCAGGAGAGCCTCTTACATTTCTTCTTGTAAAAAAGAGCGAGTTTTCAAACTTCGTGGTCCCAGAAACCTTTGTGGAAATGTTTAAGGGAAGCCCAATTTATGAGACAGGCAAAAAGAGGATGAGCTCTGTTTGAAGTCAGAAGAGGGCATGTGATGGTCCCCCAGCTCCCAGCTCAGAGTGGTGAGCCACGGGAATTCCGGGTCTCAGGCTAAGGGACAGAGCCTGGAAACTCTTGGACCAGACTGTCTGCAAAAGCATGTCCAACCTAGACTTCAGGAATCTAGGAATACATGACAGTGAAGACTGGGAGTCTCTTGATTCCGTGGCTCTTAGATTATTTAGGCTCAAGGGGCCCATGGCTGTAAAATCCCAAGACCACTCCAATTCTGTGCACTCTCCAATTCCATAGCTCTGCAAAGCTGGGGCCTCCAAGGTCTGAGGATACCTGATTGGTCTGAGTCCTGTTGCTGTCAGAATCTGATCTTAAAGCCCTTTGCCCTTTTCCTGATCTCTAAAAAACAGCTCATGAAATGGGAAATAATCCCTCACCACCTGCCTCACTTGGGGGCAGGGGAGTGATGGGAGGTTAAGGGAGTCAGGTGGGGTCAGCAGAAACTCCTGGGTCAACTAAGTCACATGTGCATGCAGGGCTCAGCCCCCAGCACTGACCGGTGTCTCCCGCACAGCTCCAGCAGTGCCTGGCTGCGGCCCAGGCCGCTTCGCAACACGTCTTCCGCTTCTACCGGGAATCGCTGCAGAGGCGTTACTCCAAGAGCTGAGGCAAGCTGGGGCAAAGGGCCGCTCCCACTGCCTCCACCCACTCACCCGCTGTAGCCTGAAGCAAACCAGCGGCCCAGCCTTGCCTCTCTGTCCTGTGGGCTCCTGTGAGCCTGCAGCTCTGTAACCACAGGGCTCCTGTGGGGAGGCCTTGGCCTGTGACAGCCCCCAGCAAGGATAACATTCAGAGGAGCTCACATTTATGGAATAGATGAGTCAATAAATTAATTCACTTTAACAAATGTCTGTTGAGCACCCATTGTGTGCAGACCCTGCTAGTGAGATCCCAGAGGAGCAGGGAGGTAAACTGGAATTTGTCAGATGGTAGTAAATCTATAACAAAGTAAAAAGCAGGGAACAGGAGTTTGGGAGAGTCCCTTTATGGAGGGCAAATTCAGTACATCAGGCATCAGTGCCTTCACAGAGCAGGGCACCTCAGAGGGGCCCTGAAGGAGGAAAGGGCATGAGCTCTTGGATAACGTGGGGAAGGAGCCCCCAGGGACTGGGGACCAGCTTGGTGAACAGGGTGGCCAGAGCCAGTGAGCAAGAGCAGGAGAGCAGATGGGGCTGCGGGGAACGGGCAAGCATGCAGGTGGGACCTTGTACGCCATGGGGGGAATCTCACCCACCAACCCTGTGAGATGGAGCTGTTGTTACAGTCTCTGTCTTGTTTTGTTTTGTTTTGTTTTGCGACGGAATCTCGTTCTGTTGCCCAGGCTAGAGTGCAGTGGGGTGATCTTGGCTCACTGCAACCTCCGCCTCCCAGGTTCAAGTGATTCTCCTGCCTCAGCCTCCTGAGTAGCTGGGACTACAGGCGCATGCCACCACGCCCGGCTCATTTTTGTATTTTTAGTAGAGACGGGGTTTCTCCATGTTGGTCAGGCTGATCTCTAACTCCCGACCTCAGGTGATCTGCCCACCTCTGCCTCCCAAAGTGCTGGGATTACAGGCATGAGCCGTCGTGCCCGGCCTAATTTTTGTATTTTTAGTAGAGACGTGGTTTCACCATGTTTGCCAGGCTGGTCTCGAAATCCTGACCTCAGGTGATTTGCCTGCCTGGGCTGCCCAAAGTGCTGGGATTACAGACGTGAGCCACTCTGCCCAGCCTAATTTTTGTATTTTTAGTAGAGATGGGGCCAAACCCTGCCTGGAGTTGGAGGCAGTCCCATTCAAACCAAATGGCCTGCGATAGGGAAATGGATGCATCCTTAAGGAAGCATGGAAGTGTTGGCACCTGGACAGGGAAAACACATCTGCCACAGGCACTTAGCAGAGGCACATAGGAAGTGCTCACTAGGCACACTAAGAGGGGCTAGATATTATCAAGCAACAAAGGCCAGGCTCGGTGGCTCACGCCTGTAATCCCAGCACTTTGGGAGGCTGAGGTTGGTGGATCACCTGAGGTCAGGAGTTCGAGACCAACCTGACCAACATGGTGAAAATCCATCTCTACTAAAAATACAAAAATCAGCCAGGTGCGGTGGTGCGCGCCTGTAATCCCAGCTACTCAGGAGGCTGAGGCAGGAGAATCGCTTAAACCAGAAGGCAGAGGTTGCAGTGAGCCAAGATTGCACCATTACACTCCAGCCTGGCAACAGAGCAAGACTCCGTCCCAAAAAAAAAATAAAAAATACAAAAAATTAGCCAGGCATTGTGGCATACACCTGTGGTCCCAGCTCCTTGGGAGGCTGAGGTGGGAGGATCACTTGAGCCTGGAAGGTTGAGGCTGCAGTGAGCCAAGATCGTGCCACTGCACTCCAATCTGGGTGACAGAGGGAGATCCTGTCTCAAAAAAATAAAAAAAAAAAAAAAAGCTCAGAGGGAGACAGCAACAGCAGTCATTTCCATATATGATGCCTTTAATCCTCACTACAGCCCGAGGTGTGCAGAAGTCCCATTTTGCAGAGGAGAAAAAATGAGGCTTCAAGAGAAGTCACTTGGGCCAAGCTCACACAGCTAACAGGTAGAGGAGTAAGGACTTGGAACTCAGCTCTCTCCAGTTCTCTGCTAACCACTAATATTGGAATGAGAACATCCTGCTGTTTAGAAACCGGCAGGCATGGTCGCTCATGCCTGTAATCTCAGCTTTGGGAGGCCAAAGTGGGAGGATCAGTTGAGCCCAGGAGTTTCAGACCAGCCTGGGCAATGTAGCGATGATGCCTTGTCTTTACAAAAAAAAAAAAAAATTTTTTTTAATCAGCTGGGTGTGGTGGCAGGTGCCTGTAGTCCTGGCTACTTGGGAGGCTCCTGGGCTCAATCAGGAAGATTGCTTGAGCCCAGGGGTTCAAGGCTGCAGTGAGCCATGATTGTGCCACAGCACTCCAGCCTGGACAACAGGGAGACCATCTCTCAAAAAAAAAAAAAAAAAAAAAAATCCTCTTCCCCTTTTCCAGCTCAGGTCTCAGGGGGCAAGCACCCAGGGGATGCCCACCATAGCCCGTCACCCTGACCAGTCAGTCCCCTGTTGGTCTCAAGCACCCCCAACCCCTTCCATCCTCCCACACACATGAACAGACTCTGGTTTGCTGCAAGAGTGTCTGGTGTTTAATCTCACGTTGCTGCCGCCCGATGAGCGGTGGCCAGGAAGGGGAGGGGTTCCAGTCCAGCTCGCTCCCGTTTCTAGATGCTCCTGCCGCCGCCGCAGCCTCATCCACCAAGAGTCTCCACTCTGCCCATAGATTTGCTGGGCTGCCGGCCTCAGGGTTCACAGTGAGGGCTGTAGGGGCAACTAGGGCGGGTCTCGGGAGGCAAGGTAGGCGGCCAGGGTCACCAGGGCAGCCGCATACGTGCACACGCCCAGCCCGACGGCGAGGACCCCCAGCAGGAAGGCACGGCGGGAGGCGGCCCCTGCCCCCTGGATGTCCCCCTTGGCCCAAGCCTTGTTGGTCTGTAGAGGCAGTGGGCAGCAGTGACCCAGGCATCCCCTCAGTCCCAGACCCTTCCCCTGGTCTCCCCCACCCAACATACCCATTCATTCATTCATGCATGTATTCCAAAAGCAGATATGTAGCACCTACTATAGGTCAGGCACTGGGGATGCTAAGTGATTAATAAAAACATTAAAATGGTATATGCCACTGTTCTAACTCATTTGATTCTCACATTGGCCCAGAGGTAGCAATTATTCCCACTTTACAGATGAGGAAAGTGAGGCACAGGGAAGTTAAGTGACTTGCCCAAAATCTTGCAGAGATCTGGGCACCGTGGCTCACGCCCGTAATCCCAGCACTTTGGGAGGCCAAGGTAGGAGGATCACTTGAGGTCAGGAGTTTGAGACCAGCATGGCCAACGTGGTGAAACCCCGTCTCTACTAAAAATTCAAAAATTAGCCGGGCATGGTGGCACGTGTCTGTAATCCCAGCTATTCAGGAGGCTGAGGCAAGAGAATCACTTGAACCCAGGAGGCGGAGGTTGCAGTGAGCCGAGATTGCGCCACTGCACTCCAGCCTGGGCGACAAAGTGAGACTCAAAATATATATATATTGCAGAGAGTGGCAGACTCAGGATTTGAGTTCAGGTTCTTAACTAACACTCTGGGCTGCCCTCCACCTTCCCGCCTCAGGTATATGGCTCTTTGTTTGTGTGGGGCATTTTTCTCTTTTATGCCCAGTCCCCTCCGAGTCCCACACACAGACTGACCTTCTGGGCTAGACAGAAGGCAGCGATGCCCACAGGCCAGAAACAACACAGCATGGAGAAGACAGCCAAGCCGAGGTGGTCGTGGGGTAGAAATGGTGAAAGACGGCTGCCGCCATCCCAGTCCGAGTCACTGTCACTGGATGACATGTCCTACGGGCAGGAAAGTGCCCAGGTAGGCATCTCCAGCCACCTTTCCTGCCCCATTGCTCTGCTCTCCATAGCCCTCAAAGGCCAATACCTGCCCCCAGGGCTTCCCCAGAGATACAAAGAGAAAAAAATGTTCAGAGATGGGCTTTTGGTGTTTGTTTGAGACAGAGTTTCGCTCTGTCACCCAGGCTGGAGTACAATGGCACAGTCTGAGCTCACTGCCTCCCAGATCCAAATGATTCTCCTGCCTCAGCTTCCGGAGTAGCTGGGATTACAGACACGCGCCATCATACCTGGCTAATTTTGTATTTTCAGTGGAGACGGTGTTTCACCATGTTGGCCAGGATGGTCTTGAACTCCTGACCTCAGGTGCTCCACCCATCTCAGCCTCCCAGAGTGCTGGGATTACAGGCATGAGCCACCACACCAGAGATGGACTTTTGACATTTGTATCCTGGAGCCCTTTGAAGGGAAGCTGTGGACCAGGTCTCCAGAGAAGAGCCCCAACCACACCCAGAGTTTTCAGTTCATTTTCAAGGGCTTCACGGATCCAATCATGGATGCTACAATTGTTTATAATGTCTGAGTGAAAAGCCCCTGAATGACCGGGCGCAGTGGCTCATGCCTGTAATCCCAGCTCACTGGGAGACCAAGGTGCGTGGATCACCTGAGGTCGGGAGTTGGAGACCAGCCTGGCCAACATGGTGAAACCTCGTCTCTACTAAAATTAAAAAAATTAGCTGGGCATGGTGGGGTGCCCCTGTAATCCCAGCTACTCAGGAGGCTGAGGCAGGAGAATCACTTGAACCCAGGAGGGGGAGGTTGCAGTGAGCCGAGATGGAGCCACAGCACTCCAGCATGGGCGACAGAGCAAGACTCTGTCTCAAAAAGAAAAGCCCCTGAACGGGGACAAACGCCACCGAAACAAGGAAACTGCAAAAAGATGGAGATTATTGGTCGGGCACAGTGGCTCACACCGGTCATCCCAACACTTAGGGAGGCCAAGGCGGGAGGATCATTTGAAGCCAGAAGTTTGAGACCAGCCTGGGCAATATAGCAAGACCCCATCTCTACAAAAAAATTTAAAAATTAGCTAGGCATGGGCCGGGTGCAGTGGCTCATGCTTATAATCCCAGCACTTTGTGAGGCCAAGGATGGCAGATCGTGAGGTCAGGAGATGGAGACCATCCTGGCTAACACAGTGAAACCCCACCTCTACTAAAAACACAAAATCAAAATTAGCTGGGTGTGGTGGCACGCACCAGTAGTCCCAGCTACTCGGGAGGCTGAAGCAGAAGAATGGCATGAACCCGGCAGGCAGAGCTTGCAGTGAGCCAAGATTGCGCTACTGCACTCCAGCCTGGGCGACAGAGTGAGACTCCATCTCAAAAAAAAAAAAAAAATTAGCTAGGCATGGTGTCTTGTGCCTACAGTCTCAGCTACTTGGGAAGCTGAGGCAGGAGGATGGCTTGAGCCCAGAAGTTTGAGACTCCAGTGAGCTATGATCACATGTCTGCCCTCCAGCATGAGCAATGGACAAGACCCTGTCTCTAATAAATAAATAAAAGATTGAGATTATAAAATGCTCCAATGGCCTAAATGATTAGGGCAAACCTGCCTGCTGGAAACTAATGTAGAGTCTAGATTTTTAAACCTT
>NW_012098765.1:1614708-1624232 GCF_000951045.1 Mandrillus leucophaeus
TGGGTTTCACCGTGTTGGCCAGGCTGGTCTTGAACTCCTGACCTCGTGATCCGCCCGCCTCAGCCTCTCAAAGTGCTGGGATTACAGGCGTGAGCCACCGAGTCCAGCCTTATTTTTGTATTTTTAGTAGAGATGGGCTTTCACTACATTGGTCAGGCTGGTCTTGAACTCCTGACCTCAAGCCGTTCATTTGTCTTGGCCTCCCAAAGTGTTGGGATTACAGGCATGAGCCACAGCGCCTGGTCCCACATGCTTTTATTACCATGTGACTTTGATATCCCTCCCATCAAGGGATGAGTTCTGTGTCCCGTCCCCTTGAATTTGAGCAGACTCATGACTCACTTGTAATTAATAGAATGTGGTGGAAGTCATGTTACGTGACTTCCAAAGCAAAATCAGAAAAGGTGAGGCAGCTTCTGCTTTGCTGCAACATTCATGCTGCAGGCTGGAGGTACATAAGCAGCCTGACTGCCCTGAAGCTGTTATGCTGTAAGGAATCCCAAAGCAGCTTATATGGAGGGACCACGTATGGAAGCTCTAAGACTCGGCTGGGCACAGTGGCTCACGCCTGTAATCCGGCACTTTGGGAGGCTGAGGTGGATGGATCACCTGAGGTTAGGAGTTTGAGACCAACCTGAGCAACACAGTGAAACCCTGTCTCTACTAAAAATACAAAATTAGCTGGGCATGGTGACACAAGCCTGTAATCCCAGCTACTCCGGAGGCTGAGGCAGGGGAACTCGCTTGAACCCAGGAGGCGGAGGTTGCAGTGAGCTGAGATTGCACTATTGCACTCCAACCTGGGCAACAAGGGCAAAACTCCATCTCAAAAAAAAAGGAAGCCCTAAGACACCATGAAGAAAGAGAAAAGTACTCAGCCAGCTCCTGACTGTTCTAGTTCCACCCACCAGCTGAATGCAACCTCATGAAAGACCCAGAGGCAGAACCATGCAACTGAGTCCCAAATTCCTGACCAACAGAAACCATAAGAGTTCATCGTGATTGTTGCCTGCCTGCCTGCCTTGCTTCTCTTTCTTCTCTCTCCTTCCTTCCTTCCCTTCTTTCCTTCCTTTCTTTCCTTCCTTTCTTTCTCCTTCCTTCCTTCCCTTCTTTCCTTCTTTCTTTCCTTCCTTCCTTTCCTTCTTTCTTTCCTTCCTTTCCTTCTTTCCTTCTTTCCTTCCTTCCTTTCTTTCCTTCCTTCCTTTCCCTCTTTCCTTTCCTTCTTTCCTTCATTCCTTCTTCCTTCCTTCTCTCTTTCTCTCTTTTCTTTCTCTCCTTCCTCCCTCCCTTTCTCTTTCTCTTTCTCTCTCTCCCTCTTTCTCTTTCTTTCTGTCTGTCTGTCTCACTCTGTTGCCCAGGCTGGAGTAAGGTGGTATGGTCATAGCTCATTGCAGCCTCTACCTCCTGGGCTCAAGTGATCCTCCCACCTCAGCCTCCTGAGTAGCTGAGACTACAGGAACACGCCCCCACACCTGGTTAATTTTTTTTTTTTTAAATGGGGTCTTGCTGATTTTCAGAGGACAAAATGAAAAATTAAATAAAAATAAAGATGGAGTCTCGCTATGTTGCCCAGGCTAGTCTAGAACTCCTGGGCCCAAGCAGTCCTCCTACCTCGCCTTCCCAAAGTGCTGGGATTACTAGTGTGAACCATTGTGCCTGGCCTGGAATGAGAAATTATAAAAAGTGACATTAACTTAAAAAAAAAAAAAAAAAAGGGAAGGCTGGGCAGGAGTTTGAGACCAGCCTGGGCAACATGGCAAAATCTCTTCTCTACAAAAAATACCAAAAAATTAGCCAGGCATGGTGGCACATGCCTGTGGTCCCAGCTACTCAGGAGGCTGAGGTGGGAGGATTGCTTGAGCCCAGGAGGTCAAGGTGGCAGTAAACTATGATCGCTCCACTGCACTCCAGCCTGGGCAGCAGAGCGAGACCCTCACACACATACACACACACACAGAAAAAAAAAGAGAGCAGGGTGGACAAAAGCCAGAGGTGCATGCACTCTGAAGACACCAAACAGCAGAGTCAGAGATCAGAGGGAAGACAAAGCCAAAAGCCAGGCAACAAAGATGAGAGACAAATCTGGAGAGAAAAAGGTAAAGAAACCAGGAGAGACATAAAACAAGAAGAACCGTAACTGGAAATCTCAGAAGCCCACGCACAGCTGGGAAGTGAGACTCCAGGCCTAAGGCAGATCGGCACAGCTGTCAGCCTGCCAGATGCTGGCCGTAGTGGGGCTCACTCCAGCCCCCTCCCATGCCTTCCACTAAGGTCTGCTGTTCCTACCTCAACATCAGGGGGCCTTGGTTCCCCCAGGCCAGCGCTGACAGAGGGAAGAGGCGGTGACAGGAACTGCAGACCCCTCAGGGACTCGGCAAAGGCTATCTCTCTTAAGGCGGACCCCAGCTCATGCCTGCCAGGCTTCTGGGCAGGGGTCTCACATTCTGTGCTCTCCAGCAGAGGCTGTTGAAGCTCACGAAGACTAGGACTGTCCATGGCTTTGGGAAAACTCCAAGAGGGGTTTCCTAGGGGTAGGGGGAAGAAAAAGACAAGTTGTAAAAGTCTCACTTCACTCAACTTCTGACCCCTTGCTTTAGAGAGACCCAGGCAGAGACCAGTGAGTGCAGTGGTCCTCAGACCCATTTTACAGATAGGGAAACTGAGGCCCAGAGAGAAAAAAGATTGGCCTCAGGTTACAAAGAGAACTTAGGACATTCAATTTTGGGCATTTCTCTCTCTCCTTTTCTTTTCTTTTTTTTTTTTTTTTTTTTTTTTTTGAGACAAAGTCTTGATCTGTTGCCCAGGCAGATCCACCACTGCAGATCCGCTACAGTGCAGTGGTGCGATCTCAGCTCACTGCAGCCTCTGCCTCACGGGTTCAAGCCATTCTCCTGCCTCAGCCTCCCAGGTAGCTAGGATTACAGGCACCCACCACCATGCCCGCCTAATTTTTTAAAAATTATTATTATTTTTAGTAGAGACAGGGTTTCACTGTGTTGGACAGGCTGGTCTCGAACTCCTGACCTTAGGGGATCCACCAGCCTCGGCCTCCCAAAGTGCTGGGATTACAGGCATAAGCCACTGCACCCAACCAAATTCTGGGCATTTCTCTCAGGCAAAAGCCACATACCCATCACACTTATCCCAATAAGTTGCACCTGTTGAACCATGCCTTACATGAACCTGCCCCATGAACCATGAACCATGCCTTACATGAACCTGTCCCATGAACACCCCCAACACCCATCCCAGGTTCATACCCTGTGACCACCTATCCAGGTCCACGCACCCCTCCCAGTCACACACACACCCATCCCCTACCCCCAGTGCTGCCTGGAACTTCACTCTAGTCTACATTCCCCCTCCTCTGTCCTCTAGACCTGCCCCCTGAAGTCCCCTGCCACACAGCCCCATCTAGGCAAGTCCAGCCTCCACCTCCACACATTCATCTCCCAAAGGACTCCTTGCATATTTGCCCCAAACGTCAGCATCCCTTTCAGGCCCCCAACCTCCTTACACATTTATCCCAATTGACTCCATGCACAACCCTACTCCCCACTGCATCACAAACCACAGACACCTGTGCACACACACGCACCCTGGCCCTTTCCCCTATTCTCATGACCTCTTGCATGCCTGCCTCACTCATCAGGCCCAGGCACCCCTGCCCTACTCCACCCACACACCCATGACTCCACACAACTCCCACACACGCACCAGCTCTCCAGAATCCTTGGCACACCTCGCCCCACAAACACTCTCAACCCCAGCACACATACACGTACGCACGCAACACAACCAGAAAGAATATTCTTCTTGTCCTACGATCCCCCTGGGAGGTCCCCAAGCCTCCTGCCCGCTCATTCCAAACCTTGACTGAGCCGATTTCCTCGCCAAAGCTTTGCCCTCTCATCCCCAGCGCCAGGACCCAGGGGAGGGGCTGTGACCCCCACCCACCTACGCCCCTCGCTCACCGCTCACGATCACAGGCCGGGGGCCTCCTGAACCCCCGCAATGTCACCCGCCCAGACCCTGCCACCAAGAGTCCGAGGGGCGCGGGGACCTGGCGCTTTGCTCTTCGCGGGTCTCGGCGCCCCGGGCCCGCTGCGTGCGGGGACGGGGACGGGGCGGGGCGACGGCCTCCCAGGCTCTGTCCCTCCGCAGCGTCCGGCGAGGGGGCCCTGAAAGCCGACTTCAGCGTCCAGGAGCGGGTTCCTACGACTCCCGGGGGTCTGGGAGCAGGCGGGAATCCTCGGAGAACGGTAGCCCCTTCCTCGTGAGTCCAGGCCCAAGCTCTGCCGGAGTAGAGGGCACCCCTGATTCTCCAGGGCCTTCCTGGCTTGGCCCCGCCTCCCTTCCCCTTTGCGCAATAATAGCCAATAATAATAACAGCAACAAGGACAGTGCGCCCTGTTCTAAGTGCTTTGCAAATAAACTTACATACACATGTATTCCTCAGCAAAACCCTAAGAGGCATAATTGTTTATTGTCCGTTTCACGCGGGAGTAAACTGCAAGCCGAGGTTAGGTAAATTGCCTAAGGGCATATCATTGGTTCATTGAGAGCAGACTGTACCCAAGCCCTGTGTGAAACGCTTTACATTCATCATCGCATTCATTCCTCCTCTCAGTAGCTCCGCGTTTTGTTGTTGTTGTTGTTGTTGTCGCTGCTATTTTAGTTTGGGGTTTTTGTTTGTTTGTTTTGTTTTGTTTTTGAGACGGAGTCTTGCTCTGTCGCCCAGGCTGGAGTGTAGTGGCATGATCTCGGCTCACCGCAACCTCGGCTTCCTGGGTTCAAGCGATTCTCCTGCCTCAGCCTCCCGAGTAGCTGGGAGTACAGGGGCAAGCCACCACGCCCAGCTAATTTTTGTATTTTTAGTAGAGATGAGATTTCGCCATGTTGGCCAGATTGGTCTCGAACTCCTGACCTCAGGTGATCCGCCCGCCTCAGCCTCCCAAAGTGCTGGGATTACAGGCATGAGCCACCGAGCCCGGCCAGGTTTCTTTTATTTTTTAAAAGACGGGGTCCTGCTCTGTTGCCCAGGAATGCAGTGGCACGATGATTGCTCACTGTAGCCTCAGCCTCCCAAAGCGGTGGGATTACAGGTGTGAGTCACCGCGCCTGGCCTATTTTGTTTTGGTGTGGTTTTTTTGCCGGGGGTGGGGGGGGGTGGGTGCTGAGGGGGTGTTGGCTTGTTTTTCATCCCTGTTTTGCAGATAAAGAAACAGGCTCACGGGCCAGGCCAGTGGCTCATGCCTGTAATCCCAGCACTCTGGGAGGCCAAGGCGGGTAGATCACGAGGTCAGAAGACCGAGACCATCCTGGCTAACACGGTGAAACCCTGTGTCTACTAAAAATACAAAAAATTAGCCGGGCGTGGTGGCGGGCGCCTGTAGTCCCAGCTACTCGGGAGGCTGAGGCAGGAGAATGACATGAACGCAGGAGACGGAGCTTCAGCCCAGGTCATGCCACTGCACTCCAGCCTGGGAGACAGCAAGACTCCGTCTCAAAAAAAAGAGAAAAAGACTCACCTGTATGCTCACTTGGCCACAGTAAACAGCTGGTACCAAGCCCAGCAGACTGTAACCCAGGGCTGTGTTCCTGTGGCCCTTGCTAAGCCAATGGGCGACGAGGAAGCAGACACAGGTGGGGTGGGAGTTTCTAGGGAAAGAAGGCTGAGGAGTGGGGTCCAGTAGGGGGTGATGCTTCGATTGTCAAGTGGTACAGTGATGTTCATGAGTCAACATTTGGACCCACATAGACCTGGTTTCCTTTCCAGGCTCTTTTTTTTTGTTTGTTGTTTTTTTGAGACAGAGTTTTGCTCTTGTTGCCCAGGCTGGAGTGCAACGGCGTGATCTCTGCTCACCTCAACCTCCGTCTCCCAGGTTCAAGCGATTCTCCTGCCTCAGCCTTGCGACTAGTTAGGATTACAGGCATGTGCCACCACGCCTGGCTAATTTTGTATTTTTAATAGAGACAGGATTTCTCCATGTTGCTCAGGCTGGTCTCGAACTCCCGACCTCAGGTAACCCACCAGCCTCAGCCTCCCAAAGTGCTGGGATTGCAGGCGTGAACCATCGCTCCCGGCCCCTTTCCAGGCTCTTTAAGGCACTGAGCGTGTGGCCTCTAGACAGTGCCTTTACCTCTCTGACCCCCGATTTCTTCACCTGCAAAATGGGGATAATGCTCCTTGCCTCTTATGTGATACTCTATGTACTTAGAGTTGCTGTAACAACAAATGTCCAACATTGGGAGCCTCTCTGAACCTATTTTGGTTCAGGTGCTGCCTAGGAAATAGAAAAATAAAAAATGAACAAATATCCAACATTTATCCAAAGCCGGGCAAAGAAAGCACTCTAAACACATTTGATGGTGTTTATTAATATTATTATTTACATCCATCTCCATCGGACTGATTACAAGACTCCCTGTCTTGCAAGCTTCCACCTCCTTCATGGAGCCTTGTCTAGGCCTCCCTTCCCAGAAGCCCTCCGTCTCACCAGACTGGAGGATTCCCTGGCCTTTGTGGGGCTGGAGTTCCCTTGCTCCAGGGCTCCAGGGCTCCGTGCCAAGAGTCCAGATGCTGGCGCTGGCACTGGCCCCACTCCCGGGGAGAACAGATGGTGTCTGCAAGTGCACTTGGCTCAGCCAGTTTCTGGCAGACGACAGAAGCAGGGAGGGTAGACAAGAGCGTGAGGGGGCAGGATTGTTTCACCCAGGAGGGATGCCCTATTACTGTCTATCTCAACCTTGCTCTCATTCTTTTCATATTTCTATGAAGTATACTATAGGCCGGGTGTGGTGGCCCACGCCTGTAATCCCAGCCCTTTGGGAGGCCGAGGAGGGAAGACTGCTTGAGCCTAGGAGTTTGAAACCAGCCTGGGCAACATAGCAAAACCCCAGTCACCGAGGCTGGAGTGCAGTGGCATGATCTCAGGTCACTGCAACCTCTGCCTCCTGGGTTCAAGCCATTCTCCCACCTCAGCCTCCCAAGTAGCTGGGATTATAGGCACTCACCAACATGCCCGGCTAATTTTTGTACTTCTAGTAGAGATGGGGTTTCACCATGTTGCCCAGGCTGGTCTTGAACTCCTGACCTCAAGTGATCTGCCCACCTTGGCCTCCCAAAGCGCTGAGATTGTAGGCATGAGCCAGCGCGCCTGACCAAAAACGATTTAAAAAAAAAAAAGAAAGAAAGAAACATACCGGCCAGGCATGGTGGCTCATGCCTATAATCCCAGCACTTTGGGAGGCCGAAGTGGGCGGATCATAAGGTCAGGAGTTCAAGACCACCCTGACCAACATGGTGAAACCCTCTTTCCACTAAAAATACAAAAATTAGCCAGGCATGGTTGTGCGCACCTGTAATCCCAGCCACTCGGGAGGCTGAGGCAGGAGAATCACTTGAACCCGGGAGGCGGAGGTTGCAGTGAACCAAGATCATGCCACTGCACTCCAGGCTAGGGACAGAGTGAGACTCTGTCTCAAAAAAAAAAAAAAAAAAAAGAAAAGAAAAGAAACATACCACATATTTTTCTTGTTTGTAGTTTGAATCCTGCCACATCAGTGTCGACACAACAAGGGCTGAGATTTGATCTTGTTTTTTTCACTACTGTGCCTCAGGGCCTAAAACAGTACCTGGCAGAAAGTGGGCCTTTATTACATATGTATGGGATGGGGGCATGAATTACCACCAGCCTCCAGCCTCAGTTTTTCACCAAATCATTGAGCTTTGGGTCCTCTTATCCCTCTAGGCCATCCTGGAGATTAATTCACTTCCAGTTAGAGCTCTCTGGCTGCTGTTAGCCTCGTACAGTCTAAGAGGCTACACCTCTTAGTGTTTGCCATGGGTCTGGAATATTAAACATGAGATTCCAGCTGGGCACAGTGGCTCAAACCTGTAATCCCAGCACTTTGGGAGGCCAAGGTGGGAGGATTACTTGAGCCCAAAAGTTCAAGACCAGCCAGCGCAACAAAGTGAGATTTTGTCTCTACAAAAAATAAAATCAGCTGGGTGTGGTGATGCATGCCTGTGGTCCAAGCTACTCGGGAAACTGAGATAGGAGGATTGGTTGAGCCCAGGAGGTAGAGGCTGCAGTGAGCCATGATTGTGCCACTGCACTCCAGTCTGGGCAACAAAGTGAAACCCAGTCTCAAAACTAAAAAGACAAACAAAAAATCACGAGATTCCAGCAAGGATTGTCAACAGAGACTGAAACTATTAATTTGATTTGATAAAGAACAGAATATTTATTTAGTCTCAAAGTATCTTCCCCTAGATTACTTATTATAACAAAAAAAAGTATTCATGGAGAAAATTGGCAAACATCACGTTAACCAGATGATACAAGTTAATATCACCATTAACAGGACAAATTGACCTTAGTTGCCTCTGACGTGAAGCAAAGAGGGAGACACATATCATTTCTTTGGTTTTCCTGCCAAAATGCATAACTTAAATCTAATAATAAGAAACATGAGACAAAGCCAAAATTAGGGACACTCTACGAAGGAGGTGGCCTATAACCTTCAAAACATCAATGTTATGAAAAAACAAAGTAATAATAATAATAACAATAAAATAAAGTGCTTGTCAGGTACAGTGGCTCATGCCTGTAATCCCAACACTTTGAGAGGCTGAAGCAGGAGGATTGCCTGAACCTAGGATTTCCAGACAAGCCTGGGCAACAAAGTAAGATCGATCCCCATCTCTCCAAAACTTTTTTTTTTTTTTGAAAGGAAGTCTCACTCTGTCGCCCAGACTGGAGTGCAGTGGCACGATGTCAGCTCACTACAAATTCTCCCAGGTTCAAGTGATTCTCCTCCCTCAGCCTCCGAGTAGCTGGGATTACAGGCACGCACAACCACGCCCGACTAATATTTGTATTTTTAGTAGAGACAGGTTTTCACCATGTTGCCCAGGCTGGTCTCGAACTCCTAGCCTCAAGTGATCCCCTCCTCTGACCCCTACTGCCTCAGCCTGCCAAAGTGCTGTGATTATAGGTGGGAGCCACTGAGCCCGCCCTGTCTCTCCAAAACTTAAAAAAAAAAAAATTAGTCGAGCATGGTGGCACACACCTGTAGTCCTAGCTACTTGGGAGGCTGAGGTGGGAGGATCACTTGAGTCCAGGAGTGGCTATGATGGCCACTCCACTACAGTCTAAGTGACAGAGCAAGACTCCAAGTCAAAAAAAGGGGGGTCAGGGAGGAAAAAAATCCTGTTGTATGCTACGACCTGGATGACCCTTGAGGACACTATACTAAGTGAAATAATCCTGTCATAAGACAAATACCGTAGGATTCCACTTACATGACGTACTTAGAGTAGTCACATTCACAGAGATAGAGAATAGGATAGTGGCTGGGTGCGGTGGCTCACACGTGTAATCTCAGCACTTTGGGAGGCCGAGGCGAGCCGATAACAAGGGCAAGAGATTGAGATCATCCTGGCCAACAGGGTGAAACCCCGTCTCTACTAAAAATACAAAAATTAGCTGGGCTTGGTGGTGCACGCCTGTAGTCCC
>NW_012098765.1:1632363-1633456 GCF_000951045.1 Mandrillus leucophaeus
CAGAATGAGACTTCGTCTCAAAAAAATAAATACGCAGCCGGGCACAGTGGCTCACGCTTGTAATCCCAGCACTTTGGGAGGCCGAGGCGGGTAGATCACAAGGTCAGGAGATCGAGACCAGCCTGGCCAATATGGTGAAACCCCGTCTCTACTAAAAATATAAAAATTAACTGGGCGAGGTGGCATGCGCCTATAGTACCAGCTCTCAGGAGGCTGAAGCAGAAGAATTGTTTGAACCCGGAAGGCAGAGGTTGCAGTGAGCTGAGATGGAGCCACTGCACTCCAGCCTGGGCAATAGAGCAAGACTCCGTCTCAAAATTAATTAATTAATTAAAAATAAATAAATAAATAGGCAGGGTACGGTGGCTCACGCCTACAATCCCAGCACTTAGGGAGGCTGAAGCAGGCGGATCACTTGAGGTCAAGAGTTCGAGACCAGCCTGACCAACATGGAGAAACCCCGTCTCTACTAAAAATACAAAATTAGCCGGGCGTGGAGGAACATGCCTGTAATACCAGTTACTTGGGAAGCTGAGGCAGGAGAATCGCTTGAACCTGGGAGGCGGAGGTTGCGGTGAGCCGAGATCACGCCATTGCACTCCACCATGGGCAAGAAGAGCGAAACTCCGTCTCAAAAAATAAATAAATAAATAAAGTGAAATAAATAAACTGAAAGAAAATAGGATGGTGATTACCACGAGCTGGGGAAGAGGGGGGAATAGGGGAGTTGTTTTGTTTCAAAAATGTGTTTAGTTTGCAAAAATTTTAGTTTTGCAAGATGAAAATGGTTGTGGAAATTGGTTGCACAACAATTTAAATGTACTTAACACTATTGAACAATACAGTTTTAAATAGTTAAGATGGTAAATGTATATTTTACAATTAAAAGGCTTATTTTTTTATTTTTTTATTTTTTGAGACAGAGTCTCACTCTGTCACCCAGGCTGGAGTGCAATGATGCAATCTCAGCTCACTGCAACCTCCACCTCCTGGGTTCAAGTGATTCTCGTGCCTCAGCCTCCCAAATAGCTGGGACTACAGGCGCTCACCACCATGCTTAGCTGATTTTTTTTTTTTGTATTTTTAATAGAGA
>NW_012098765.1:1637346-1638638 GCF_000951045.1 Mandrillus leucophaeus
TTCTCCTGCCTCAGTCTCCTGAGTAGCTGGGATTACAGGCATGTGCCACCACACCCAGTTAATTTTGTATTTTTAGTAGAGACAGGGTTTCACCGTGTTGCCCAGGCTGATCTCGAACTCCTGACCTCAGGTGATCCACCCGCCTCTGCCTCTCAAAGTGCTGGGATTACAGGCGTGAGCCACTGCGCCCAGACTTTTTTTCTTTTTAGAGAGTAGAAGTCTTGCTCTGTCGCCCAGGCCAAAGTGCAGTGGTGTGATCTCGGCTCACTGCAACTACCGCCTCCCAGGTTCAAGTGATTCTTCTGCCTCAGCTTCCCAAGTAGCTGACACTACAGGCATGTGCCACCACACCCATCTAGTTTTGATATCTTTAGTAGAGACGGGGTTTCACTATATGTTGACCAAGCAGGTCTCGAACTCCTGACCTCAGGGTATCCACACGCCTTGGCCTCCCGAAGTGCTGGAATTACGGGCATGAACCACTGAATCCGGCCTCAATCATATTTTCTGAATCTCGTTATTTATGGTTGACAATAATTTTTTTTTCTCTTATTTAACATGTATACATGGGAGCCTTCAGAATGAAGACCCCAGCTGGGAGCAGTGGCTCATGCCTGTAATCTCAGCACTTTGGGAGGCCAAGGTGGGTGGATCACCTGAGGTCAGGAGTTTGAGACCAGCCTGGCCAACATGGCGAAATCCTGTCTCTACTAAAAATACAAAATGGAGGCAGGAGGTGCCAGCCAGGTTGTGGAGAGCCTTGTCATGCATGGTAAGACTTTGGCTTTTACCCTGAGTGAAATGGGGACCACTAGAGGGGTTTGAGCAGATGGGACCTGACTTAGGTGTTCACAGGGTTCCAGATGCATGTGGGTTGCAGACTAGGAGGGTTGGGAAAGGAGACCCCAGAGACAAGGTCCCTGTCATAGTCCAGGTGATAGATGAACTTGGACAGATGAAGGTGTTGGGCGACAAAGAGGTGAGAAGTGGATTTTAGGGTGTATTTCAAAAGTAGAGACAGTAAGATTTCCTGATGGACAAAATGAGGGCTTGAGAAAACAGAGAGCAAGGCTGGTGCCACCACTAGGGGACCAGAGGCCCCAAGAGCTGAAAGGTTAGAGCTGTCTTCCTCACCCACACAGCATCCAGAAAGATATAAAAAACCCATCTCTACTAAAAATACAAAATTAGCTGGCCGGGCGCGGTGGCTCACGCCTGTAATCCCAGCACTTTGGGAGGCCGAGGCGGGCGGATCACGAGGTCAGGAGATCGAGACCATCCTGGCTAACACG
>NW_012098765.1:1642123-1643493 GCF_000951045.1 Mandrillus leucophaeus
AAATACAAAAATTAGCCGGGTGTGGTGGCATGGGCCTATAATCCCAGCTACTTGGGAGGCTGAGGCAGAAGAATTGCTTGAGCCCAGGAGGCAGAGGTTGCTGTGAGCCAAGATCCCACCACTGCACTCTGTCCTGACCCACAGAACGAGACTCTTTCTCAAAAAAACCCAAAAACCAAAAAAAAAAAAGGTGACAGGTTTTCACTCTGTCACCCAGGCTGAAGTACCTTGGCATGATCACAGCTCACTGCAGCCTCAAACTCCTGGGCTCAAATGATCCTCCTGCGTCAGCCTCCTAGGTAGATGGGACTACAGGCATGTGTCACCACACCCTGCTATTTATTTATTTATTTTTCTAATTTTAAATGTTTTTGTAGAAATGGAGTCTCAATATGTTGCCCAGTCTGGTCCGGAACTCCTAGCCTCAAGTGATCCTATTGCTTTGGCCTCTCAATGTTTTGGGATTACAGACAGGCATGAACCACCAAGCCTGGCCAACTTCCGACAATGTGGTTAGATAATTCAAACTTAAAGCTGCTGGAACTTTAAATTATTCCGAGCCTTGAGAGGAATGTTGCTCTGTAGCCTGAGTCACGTAGCATGCAGTTACAACTTCTGCTTTTTCCTGTAAATGATTAAGAATGACCAAGCAGTGCCAGAGATAAGATCGCCTCAGAACATTACTCTTAGGCCGGGCGTTGTGGCCTCACATCTGTAACCCCAGCACTTTGGGAGGCAGAGGTGGGAGGATCACCTGAGCCCAGGAGTTTGAGACAAGCCTGGGCAACATGGTGAGACCACGTCTCTACAGAAAAATTTATTAAGAAATTAGCTGGTCATGGTGGCACACGCCTGTAGTCCCAGCTACTGGGGAGGCTTAGGTGGGAGGCTTGAGCCTGGGAGTTCGAGGCTGCAGTGAGCTGTGATTGTGCCACTGCACTCCAGCCTGGGTAACAGAGCAAGATCTTATCTCAAGAAAAAAGAAAGAAAGAAGAAAGAAAGAGTACTCCTCCTCACAGAATGTTAACGCAATCTTTCCTGCAGCATAGCAAGATGTACTAATGAAATCGCTGTAACATATGTACTGGCCTTGTAGCCTGGAATAAACTCTATAGTTAATCATATTTTCTTTCCTTTTCTTGTTTTTTTTCTTTTTTTATTTATTTGTTTGTTTGTTTTTGGTAAGATGGAGATTTACTCTTGTTGCCCAGGCTGGAGTGCAATGGCGCAATCTCAGCTCACTGCATCCTCCGCCTCCCAGGTTCAAGCAATTCTCCTGCCTCAGTCTCCTGAGTAGCTGGGATTACAGGCATGTGCCACCACACCCAGTTAATTTTGTATTTTTAGTAGAGACAGGGTTTCACCGTGTT
>NW_012098765.1:1644803-1648447 GCF_000951045.1 Mandrillus leucophaeus
AAAAACAAAATTAGCTGAGTGTGGTGGTGTCCGCCTGTAGTCCCAGCTACTTGGGAGGCTGAGGCAGGAAAATTGCTTGAACCGGGAGGCAGAGGTTGCAGTAAGCTGAGATCGCGCCACTCCACTCCAGCCTGGGCGACAAGGCGAGGTTCCATCTCAAAAAAAAAAAAAACAAAAACTAACAAAAATCCAAAATTATAAGGAGGGGGCAACATTTCAGTAGGATAACATTTATATTAAACAATTCAATGGAATATTTCACTAGTTGATATATGCATTATTTTGTTTTTTATTTTTGTAGAGATGGGATCTCACTATACTCGACCTTCTGGCCTCAACAGCTCTTCCGGCCTCAACAGCTCTTCCCGCCTCAGCCTTCCAAAGGGCTGGGATTACAGTCATGAGCCTAGCCAAGGGTGGCTTTTAAATACTCGTGTCTATTGGCCTGGCTGGGTGGCTCAGGTCTGTAATCCCGGCAGTATGGGAGAGCAAACTGGGAGGCTAGCTGGAGTCCAGGAGGTCAAGACAAGGCTGGGCAACACAGCAACACAGCAGGACTCCATCTCTTAAAAAAAAAAAAAAAAAAAAAGAATTAGCCAGCCCTGGTGGCGCATGTGTGTGATGCCAGCTACATGGGAGGCTGAGGTAGGAGGATCCCTTGAACCCAGGAGTTCAGAGGCTGCAGTGAGCTGTGATCAAGCCACCGTACTCCAGCCTAGGTTACACAGTGCGACCCTTTTATGGAGTCTTGATGGGACCTGATGACTGGCTTGATGTGGGAAATGATGGCATCTATGATGGCATCCAGGGACATCTCCATTTCTTGATTGAGAAATCAATCAATAGAAAAGAGGATTTTCTGCAAATAAGGGGATCCCAGTTCCTCATTTCTCTTCGCTACCCCAACGGTTCCTTGCTCAGACTCAAGCAGTTTAACAGTGAACTTGGTAGTAGCTTGGTAGAAGTTGGGTAAGTCCAACTTCCTTCCTTGTCCTTGAAAAACCTAGGGGAACTCTAAAACGGAAGCAGAACCCACTCCCCAATTTCTCCACTCTCTGTGAATGAGGAGTGATTTTTTTTTTGCTTTGTTTTCCTGTTACGAGGTAGGGGATGTACCCGAGGTCCTGGAAGGAATTCCTCCTTGGTCGTAGTTCAGTCTCTGATTTGTGATCCCGGACCATAGAGAGCTCTTCGGTGGGGTCCTCACGCAGCACGGAGCAGTTACGGATTTGCTTTTTTTGGTAAAGAGGACATCTGGGAGAAACTGCACTCAAACTTCCTCAGCCACACTCAACATGGCAGCTTCCTAGCCACGGCCAAAATGGCGGAACCCTTTGCCGTAGCTGGAGAGACGCTATTTTCCCAAAATGGAGCGAGTGGAGGAAAATGTCCATCACAGTTTCACCCCGCCTCCGGGGACGGCTAGCACCAATCAGTGGCGCGGAGGGCGAGTACAAAGCCAGGGGAGGAGCCTGCTGTTGCTCCAGCAACAACCACGGAACCCAAGGCGAGCGCGGACGCGGAATAGCGCGGCTTCCATTTCTCGCAGCCGGGAAGGTCCTGGGAAAGGCGCGAGCCAGGCCTGGTAGGCGCCCGCGGAGAAAAAACCGAGTCAACTCAACCCCATGAACTACAACCCCCGTTGCCGCTTTCGCCCCTCCTAACCGTTAAGTCCGCTAAGGTAGGAATAACGCATGCGCTGCGCTTAGAGGCGTGGCTAAGTCGGCCCGGAACTCAACGCATGCGCCTTATAGAGCTTGCTGGGTGAGGGAAGCGGGGTGGCTGACATGACGCGGAAGGCGGGTCTTTTCGCTCGTGGGCGGGGCTTTCCGCCGACCTGAACCCAAAGAAGGTATTTTAGACCTCGCAGAGTTAAATGCTGGTTCCCCAGACAAGGGTCCCCCCATTTTTTCCAGGCTTTCATGGGTTGGCAATTAGGATCTGTGGTCAAGACCTCAGCCTCAGGGGTGTGACGAAGCTAGCTTGGAATCCTAGTACTACCCTTTATTTGCTGGGCCTCAGTTTCCCCTCCTGTCAAATGGAGATAATATACTTACCTCACAGGGTTGTGATTATATTTTTTCCCATCCCAGGGCCATGGCTGAGGTGCACGTGATCGGGCAGATCATGGGGGCCAGCGGTTTCTCGGAAAGTAGCCTGTTCTGCAAGTGGGGCATTCACACAGGTATTCCCCCAGGCCTGGTTCATTTCCACACCAAGACCCCTAGCCTAGAGGCTGCATGCTCCTTCCTTGACCTGTTAACGCAGCGCCTTAACCTCATCTTCCATCAGCTCTCTGTACTCCAGGCTTAGCCCACACCCTGTCCACGTGAGTCTCAAGCTCCCATCTGTTTTTTCGTTTGTGCAGGGGCTACGGACAGGGTCTCTCTCTGCCGCCCAGGCTGGAGTAAGGTGGTGTGATCATAGCTCACTGCAGCCTCGAACTCTTGGGCTCTAGTGATCCTCCCACCTCAGCCTCCTGAGAAGCTGGGCCTACAGGCACGCACCACCAAGTGTGGCTAATTTTTAAACTTTTTGTAGAGACAGGGTCTCGCTATGTTGCCCAGGCTGGTCTCAAACTCCTGGGCTCAAGCAGTCCATCCGCTTCAGCCTCTCAAAGTGCTTGGATTAAAAACATGAGCCACCACATCCCAGGAAAGTAATTTTGTTCATGCTTCCCCAACTGAGGCCCTGTAGAGTCATGGTATAGTGTAATGATTAGGGCCATGGGCTGCCAGATCTGGATTTAAATACTAACTCTCCCTTCTATTAATTGGAGACCTTTGGACTTGACCTGTCTGAGCCTCAGTTTCCTTGTCTGAAAGTGAAGCTAATAGCAGCCAAGAAGCAGCACAGGTTTGAGGTTAAGAGCACAGACTGCCTGGGTTCAAAACTAGTTATTGCTTGTTAATGCACCCTTGGGCTGATTATGTGACCTTGGGCACTTCTCTTCACCTCGACTTCTCTGTTTGTACAATGAGAGTAAAAGAAATATTTACCTGTTGAAGTTGTCATGAGTACTAAACAAATATCAACAGCACTTAGAATAGGAATAGGGCTGGAATATGAAGTGCCCATTCAGTGTTTGCCTGGCTCATACAAGACTTTGATGGGGTCTTGTTTGTAAAGCCTGGGGTATGTTGTTGCCTGGCACAGATAAATGTCCATGAAACAGATGTGACCATTTGGCATTATCATGTCTTCAGGCCTGAGTCTTAGTCCCTTTTTTTTTTTGAGATGGAGTCTCTCTCTGTTGCCCAGACTGGAGTGCAGTGGCGCAATCTTGGCTCACTTCAAGCTCTACCTCCCAGGTTCACGCCATTCTCCTGCCTCAGGCTCCCATGTAGCTGGGACTATAGGCACCCGCCACCATGCCTGGCTAGTTTTTTTTGTATTTTTAGTAGACAGGATTTCACTGTGTTAGCCAGGATAGTCTCGATCTTCTGATCTCGTGATCCACCTGTCTCGGCCTCCCAAAGTGCTGGGAGTACAGGCGTGAGCCACCGCACCTGGCCGTTTTTTTTTTTTTGAGACAGAGTCTCACTCTGTCGCCAGGCTGGAGTGCAGTGGCACGATCTCGGCTTACTGCAATCTCTGCCTCCTGAGTTCAAGTGATTCTCCTGCCTCAGCCTCCCGAGTAGCTG
>NW_012098765.1:1653827-1654986 GCF_000951045.1 Mandrillus leucophaeus
CCTCAGGTGATCTGCCCGCCTCAACCTCCCAAAGTGCTGGGATTACAGGCGTGAGTCACTGCACCCGGCTTGTTTGTTCATTTTTTGAGATGGAATCTTACTGTGTCACACCAGCTGGAGTGCAATGGTGCAATCTCGGCTCACTGCAACTTTTCCCTCCCAGATTCAAGCGATTCTTGTGCCTCAGGCTCCTGAGTACCTGGGATTACCGGCACCTGCCACCACTCCAGACTAATTTTTATATTTTTAGTGGACGAGGTTTTGCCATGTTGGCCAGACTGGTCTTGAACTCCTGACCTTAGGTGATCCGTCCGCCTCAGCTTCCTAAAGTGCTGGGATTACAGGCATGAGCCACCATGCTCACCGTGCTCAGCCTTAATTTTTATATTATTCGTAGAGATGGGGTTTTGCCGTGTTGGCCAGGCTGGTCTTGAACTCCTGGACTCAAACGATCTGCCTGCCTTGGCCTCCCAAAGTGCTGGGATTACAGGTGTGAGCCACTGTGTCCGACTACTCAGTGCGTTTTAGCTATCATTATCACCCCTCAGTAGGATCGAAATTGTTATGTGTGTTTCAGGATGTGCTCCTGGAGGGTACCCTTGGCCTCATCTTAATCCTTGGACTAGGCTTGTAAATGTGGGGTGAGAATAGTAATAAAATGATACTGAAGACTTATCCTGCGCTCACTATGCTCATTATCCATTCATGGATTAATGGGTTAATGGATTAGTGGGTTATCATGGGAGAGGAACTGGTGGCCTTATAAAATGAGAGAGAGATGTGAGTGGCATGTTAGCACACTAGCCTTGGGACTCTTCAGAAAGTCCCCCCACCAAGAAGGCTCTTACCAGATGGGGCCCCTCCACCTTGGTCAGTCTCCCCTAACTGTGAGATAGAAATTCCTTTTCTTTGTAAATTACCTAGTTTCGGATATTAAGAGTAACAGAAAACAAATGAAGACAATGGGGAATGCATTATTGCTCAGCCCTTTTTATAGATGGGGAGACCAAGTCATAGATGACTTGCCCAAGGTTGCAGAGGCAGGAAGAGGTAGTGCCAGGATTTGAACCCAGATACTTGGTTCCAGAGTCCACGCTTCATAACCCCTACCAGTAGATGCCACAGAGTAACAGTCCTATAGCCACAGTGGCATCCCCTT